>NW_011888783.1:2741866-2774876 GCF_000151845.1 Pteropus vampyrus | reverse complement strand
TCTTTCTTTCTATCTTTTTATTTTTATTTTTTGCTTTTGCTTTAATCACCTCATAGACAGGAAATAAACACAAAGCATTATCTCAAAAACCACACCTACAAACTACTAAGGCTCTTTTATGCCTAGGGGCCACCTACCAACATCTGGAAGGCACTTTTGGTAGTTGAGCTGTCTTGAGCCTGTAAACCACATGATATTCGCAGCAGATCTAGGAAAACAGGAATCCAAATATATTGATTGATGTCTTTAATTAGATTACCAAAGGTCTATCAATCTTGGGAGCCTCATATGTTCAAAATTCTGTCTCTGTGGAAATGTTGGTATGGCTGCATGGACATCTGGAATTTTTTCATTTTGATATAAAGCATTTATATTTGTAGAAACTATTGTCTTTTTACGTTCTTTAATCACATATTCTGGATAATGTTGCCAAAGGTAGAAAATGAAATACAACTGTCCCTCTGTACCCATGGGTGATTGGTTCCAGGACTGCCCCCACCCCAACTCCATGGGGACTAAAATCTGAGGATGCTCAAATCCCTTATATAAAATGAAGTAGTATTTGCATATAACCTACCCATATCCTCTTATATACTTTAAATCATCTCTAGACTACTTATAATACCTAGTACAATCAGCCTTTGTAGTGACTGATAATTCTGTTCTCAGACTCATGATCTGCCACAAGCTCTTGGCCAAAAGCACCCATCACATTTCATGGCTGTGCTCCTCCTGCCATGTCAGAAAGGGCTGAGTTCAAATCATACCAGGTCCTGGGGAATGCACTCGTCAAGGAGGTGTTAAGGTTTACTACTTAGGCACATGGACTTTGGAGATAGATCACTCAGATTCAAATCCCAGCTTTGCTCATTATCACTGTGTGGCCTTGAAAAATTTTATTTAACCTTTAAAACTCTCTTTTTCATCTGTAGTTAGTGAATAATAGTAATAGCCAATATTTATTTAAACTGTTTCCAGTTTTGTTTTGTTTCCATGTGCTAGATTCTATGTTTCATGTTTAACATGTACTAACTCATTTAACCTTACAACAACCTGTGAGGTGGAAATTATTTCTATCACTCATTTTATAAATGAAAAAAAAAAAAATAAAGAAAAAAACAGAAATACATTTTTCTGGGAAACACGGCTAGTAAATGTTCTAGCTGGGCTTCAATCCCACTTACTAGCTTGTGTTCTGGAAGTGATAACACTTCATACTAGCACTGGACTCTTGACAGTGCCTGGCACCTTTAAACATGAAATAAATGTCCACTAATTCTGTTAGCAAGGAGGCTATTCCTCTGGCTTTAGTGCTGTTGTCCACCTAGTTTGCATTTTGCTCAGTCGAATTTCTGTAGAGGTAACATTCTCTGTTATGAGACTGAGCTCAGGCTCATTAAGGAGGTAAATTTGTATCAGTGCTAATTTAGAAAGCCGTTCCAATCTTAGACTCCCGTAGACACGGGAAAATTTTAGTAACAAGTTTTTACTCCTCTCTTCTTTTCCACATTCCTCTCCTTCTCATTTTATGAATGTGTTCGATAATTCTCCCCAAGTAAATATACAAATTTAAAATAAAGTCATACTCTCTTGCACCAATAATAAAACTAAAAGGTTCCATTTATTTTCACAAATCAAAATTCTAATCCCAAGATGATATATCAACTTGATCTGAGTATGAACAAAACTGTACTGATCCCCCAGTATTCCCTCTAGAGAAGGTCAGGACACACTTATGGCCACAAAAATGATCACTGAGCCCCAGTATAAATAGCAGTGAATTGGTCATGCTGACCGACAGCTTCTATAGCCCCTTGGCTAAAAGATGTTTGGAGAAGGGTCAATAAAAACTAATTATAACTTGAGGGTCTTGCCTTGATTATATGAGGCTAGGGTTAGAAGCCCTTGCAAGTTACAATTTTGCTTACTTTTGGGAAATAATTTTTTTTTTTTTAACAGATGTAGATAGAGCAGAGGAATAAGGGAGGAGGCCAGAGGGTGCCTCGTAATAGCTTACAGCTGTTCTTTAACCGGAAGTTAATCTGACTATCTTCTGGGTCTTGGCTTGTGATTTTTTGTCATTTCAGTAAGTATTCTGCATCTTCCCTGTCACAGAAAATGTGGCTTTCCTTATCTGTAAGGTGTCTCAATTTAGTGGAAAATAGAATTGAGTCCACAGCCCACTCCCTGTTCCAGGAATGTTTTTCTGAAAATAGGAAATATATAATATGTAGGCAGGGTGGCTAGAATTAGGTTGGATCAGTATGAAACAGGGAGATTTGTTTGCTTCAGAAAAAAATCTCCCACTGCCTTGTCTGGCTGCAGAATCCAGGACAAATATCTGGACTCAGAGGTATAAAAATCAAATCATTCTTGGTGGATTATTATAATGATGACCCTCCCTATGGATTCCTACATGCCCTTTTAACAAAGCCTTTTCTGGCCTAACTGGCATTTCTATTTAAGGTTTTGAAACCATTATATCTAATGCCTTCTCTCCTTGATTAGGTCAAAGAGAAAAAAATGGACTTTCCAATGGAGATAGGCAAGTCTTTTCTTTCTTTTTGTTTTTATAATGAACTCCAATAAAAAACTGTCTATTCTCTAGACATTCAGATGAAATTAATCACCTCAAAATGGGAAGGAAGAAAGTTGGAAGTGCAAAATTAGATGGCTGAGGTTTCTTTCTTTTTTTTTTTTTTGGCTTCAAAACACCTATCTGGGTGAAGACTACCAAATTTATTGCTACTCGGCCTTGAATTTCTTATTTTCTCTCTACCTGTTGGATAATAAAAGCTCAGATTTGTTCTGACTGTTTCAGTATACCACAAAGCAACAATGAAAACTCATGTCACTCCATCTCCAGCATAATGTCTGGCAGGAAAGAAGGGAAAATAACTCAAAGCATGTTTGGAATTTCTAGTACCCCTAACTGAGAAATGGGAAGGGTCACAAACCACAGCAGAGTGTACATTCTTACTTGGTGAAGGATCTCTGTGTAACAGGACTCACGGAATGCCGATAAAACTTTTACCTAGGAAGGAGACTTCTTTCTACTCCCCCAAATCTCTCAATCGAAAACTTCATCCTTCCATTAAAAAAGAATTGTCCTTTGTGATTTATAAATTTTATTCACTTTTTCTTCGAGTTGAATGTTAAGGTTCTGCCTTGTGCCCTTAACTTAATGGATATTCTCAAAACTGGCAGCTTTTCTTTCATGCGGGAAGAAGGAATAATTCTGAATTAAGAGCACCAAAATAGGTTAAGGGTACATTATGTCAGAGGCTGTGGACTGTTAACAAGCAAAGGAAGCACAAGTCATAGGGTATAATACAATTAAAGCCAACTGGGTAGGACTGCCAGCCATTGCAATCCCCATCACTTCCCTGCTAATGCCAGAGGTGATCCTTTCCAGTCTGTCTAAAATTTGACAGAGCCCTATGTATTTTTCTAATTTCTGAGTGAATCACAATTAGCGAGCCTAATAGATGCTATGGGTGCTCTGCCTGGATCCCTTCATCAAACCCATGCACCCTTCCTTAACTGCTGTGAGTATTGGTTGCTAATAATCCACAACTGCCATCCCCTGCACTCCTTCCAGAGAATAGCTGATGGCAGCTGTATCTTCCTACAGCTCATAAGCCTACTACTAAGATCAGGCAGTGATTGATGGATGTGGGGTACAAATGGCTGGACCCTCACATCAAAGGAGAGGGTCATAATTAATTTTGTAGTGTGATCCCATGGATCAGGTCAAGACCAACCTGTATAAGGGATCACATCCTTGCTCAGCCCTTTCCTTTTCCCCATCCTGCTTGTCATATCTCTCCTGAGGAGCTTTCGCTGAAGAGCATCCTTTTAGTCAACTTTACACAGCAGAACTACTGTCTTAGGCTTTAATTCCAAGAGTGTTTAGGCCTATGACGGTGAGTTTGCCCATATATTTTAACTTATTTTGTCCTGATAAATTAAACAATGCAATATCATTGTAACCAGAATTTCACTGGAAAACAGTAAATTATTCTCTCAAAATCATTGAAGTCTGTTCCATTGACCCTTAATAAGTTTTATAACAGAAGCAGAAAAATTCTTTCAGTTCAGTAGTGTTCTCTAAGCAGCCTTTCTCCATCAACTTACACAGAAGAAGCATGGTTGGCAAAGCTTCAAAGACACAGAGATTGGAAATTTGAATTCAATGACTGATTTCTACTCCCTTCCTTCCAATTTTAGGTAGTTTGTCTAGTATTATATCTATTTATAGCACTCTTTCTAAAAGCTTGGCTTTTCAAGTTAGAATGATGTCCTGCCACAATAGGAATAATTATTATGGCCTTAGTTTTTGGTAGTCATCTAGGTGATACCATAAAAGATCTTCTCTTGATATAAGATAGTTCAAGTCTGAAATGGTATGTATTTTCAGGGTCCTCTGTAGTTAGCAATGTGATTGTATAAATGTCTGAAAATCTGTACTAGTTTAGAGAAATTGGCCTAGAGCCTGTTTTAATCCAGAAAAAAAAAATTGCAAAATTTGAAGGTCTCCTTGTATCATTACCAGCTAGTGGTATGAAGGTGGGCTGATTCAGCAATTGGAAGAATGGTGATTCTAGCTGACAGGTGCAGTCCTGGAGGAAATGTCAAGTTAACCTTGCTGGTTAGAAAAACAGAGCATGCATAGAGGTGATGGAAAAAGACATAGGGAACAAATATTTTAAAGGCATTATTTCTGTTGGGTGGGGCAATATGCATGATTCCACAGCGGAAGTTTGTACCCTTCACACACATCCAAACTGTGCTTCGAACCAAATATATTGTCCAAATATGCTGACTAATGCACCAAACTGGATATTACTGATTGTCAATACAATATTTTGGTCTAAAGAAATTAGTTCTTTGTTTCTACCATGTTATTGCTTATTTATAATCAATATCTTATAATTAAATCTAAAACATTGTTTTTAAAGCAAGCAGGCGTTTGCTATTTTCTATTTAGCCACCTTGTCAAGTGATTTTTGCTGGGTTCAGAGGATGTAAAGTTGTTAGCATTTAATCTTTGAATAGGATGCATCTATTTGAAGGTCAGTATTGAAGAGTCAGGTAGTTGTTTATAATATTGTATAATTTATTATTTATTTGTAAGAATCACATAATTTTATGTTCTAAGGCTGTTTCCCCAGGGATTCTGATTCAAAAAGGCCACTGCTTTTTAAGAAAATATAAACACAGTTTGTTATTGTCGAATTTCCAAACAAAAAATCTTGAAACTTGTTCATTACTAAGAAAGCATTACTAAGAAAGGTAGTTATTATAGTCACTAATGTTCTTGTTCAAAATTCTTTCCCACTTGCCATATGATTATCGTGCAAGTTGAAAGGGTAGGTAACATAAGAAGCATCTCTGAAAGTTAGATACTTCATATCCTATTTGATAGAAGGGAAGCAAGACTTTGTGAGTCAAAAGAAAAGAATTTCTTCAGAAAATCTGAATAATTCTCCACTATTTTCCCTATGACCTTAATGCATTTTATAGCCATCCTATCTAAATGAAAAATCTGTTATATTTTTGAAAACAAGAATAGTGGTACTGATGAAAATGTTTGTCTTGAAGTTTTATTATCAGACAAAAATTGAAATATAAAAATGAACTTCAAATTTTATATTTTAATGTAGTACGTTATTAGAATGTTTTATTCTCTAACTTTCATATTTATAAGATTTATTAAAAAAAAGTCAATGGAATTAGAAATTTTAAAATCTCATGAGAATAAAATATTGACCTTAGTTCATGCATCTCTAGTAGCATTTTTTTAGGTCAGAATCTAGCAAGGTAAAAAAGTAGTGCGTAGGAGGAAGGACACATGCTTATAGAGTGACTATATGATCTCTAAGTTGGTTTAATATATTAGTTTAAAATTTAATATTTTTCTTTAACTCTCTTTTTCTAATTCTTTCTTGCCCATTTCTAGAAATAAACTATGATTTTTTGAACCAGAGCAAAAACTCTAATATAAACCTCTTTTAGTTGTTTGGCTAAGTAATTGTTTGACTAGACTAACAGTTTTTGCCATTAAGGCAGATTAATTACCTGTGAATAAATAATTATTTTTTATAGATACAAAGATGGGTGATGTATGGAAAAACAGGCCACTAACATAATGGAAACCTTAAAACGGTTAAGTTTATATGTTCATAAAAAAAGGCACAGATAATCCAAGAGATGGATACTTCAGAAACAACCTGATACATTAACATGCATTTATATGATTGTTAGAGCAAATTTTCTTCCATAATTAAAACTTTTAAGGCTAACATCAAAGTTAACTTGTATTCTCTGTTTCTACTAACTAATGATATAGTGAGACCATCTAGAAATACTCAGTATGGAAGGTCAGACAATCTAGAAATAAAACTTTAATTTTATGCAGTTAATTTACTTTACTAAATGAATAAGCCACATTTGGTAATTGAAAGTTATCGTCAAGTAGGAAAAAATACAAAAACATAATAGTTATAAAAAAATTGCAAAAGTCTCCAAGTCTTTGTAATACATAATTATTTGATCGTGTATGTAAAAAAGTATTTGCTAAATTAACTCATGTAGCTTCCCAAACCATATAACATGAAATATACTGTGGCTGTACTGAGAAAGGCTGGCTGCAATTGCGTGTTGGCAAGTTACTTGCTACCTTTCTTCAGTTTTCCTCAGGGCCATCCCTAGGATGTACAGGGCTCCAGGCAAATTTCTTTTGTAGGGTCTCTGTTTGCATAAAAAATTTGATTTAAAAAAGTGTAAGGTATGGCAATTTTCAATAAAGTTTCAGAATAATGAATAAAATAGAGCTATCTCTGCATTTGTTTATTGTTCAACCATTCATGTAAAGATTCATCTTAGTAACGAAGAGCTAGGCATTGTATCTTCTTGTTCTTTATTGTCAAAGGCATGGTTCCTGCCTAATTTCATAATTCTCACATAATTTCTCACAGTGTGAGAAAAAGGTAGCAATGCTGTTATTGTTCACACTGTCATGGCTCTTCAGATCCTGTTTGAATTGAAACAATATAGATCTTCTTGCCTCTGTAGTTTCTAACACCATTTCTTTAATGCTGGTTAATTCATTACTTGTGAGTTTGTATCATCCATCATTTCATGAACACTGGTTTTCTATGACTGTCTCAAAGGTTATTTCTGTGCTTTGTTTACATTGACCACAAATACAATTCTTATCCCAGTATGTGCAGAAAGATGTGAATGATAAAACCGTTTTCTGGTCATACCAAATTTAGTGTTCAAAATTTTATAACATCAACATAGAATGATACATCTTTCAATTATGTCTTCTCCTGAACTCTTTAGGCGGTGACCGTGGCATTCCTAGAATATGATCTGTTTCAATATTTACTTTACTCCTGTCTTCTACCACTTCCACCAGGAAGGTAAGTGAGAACCATGGGGAATAAGAAGAATGGTTCCATTTGTACAAGAAATGTCCATCCCTTGTACAGCATGGCTTAAGACCAGCTTGGCAGAGAACAACATCAACACATGCTGTAACATAAGAGGATTGAAAGAATCATTAGACATAGAGGAACAAAACTCTTTAAAGGTTTTGGAGGAGATGGGTAAGGTGACCCCAGAAAAACAGCCCGACATGCAATGTGGAACTTGATGAGGAAGTGGAAGGACAGCTCTGGATAAACTTGCATCCACTTTGCTCTCTTGGTGCTATAGTCTGGAGGTGGCACCTCCGTCCTAAGGATTCTTGTACCAGCCTACATGCATGGCTTCAGCCTAGGAGTTGACAGTATACCATTGGTATTCCAGAGCCCTGAACTTGTCCTGTTTCTCTCAAAAATGTGTTTCCCCAGATCAGCATGCCAGCACTATTCCAGAGGTCCAATCTCATCCAGACTCTCATGTCTTCATAAAAGAAATACTCTTCTGGCTAGCAAAATTTTCCTCCTGAAAGCTTTTTGGGAACATCTAGTTTACCTCTTGTATGGGGTAGAAGCTTAGACAGATCTCTGAAAGGGAGAACTGAAAACTGGGGCTCATAGGGCCCTGAGTCAATCTGAGTCTTCCTGTCCGATGACACCACCAGCCCTGGCTGACCCCAGGCATCAGAAGAGAACTTATGAAATTTCTTGGAAGGTACTTTAAGGCATAGGGCTCCCTGAGGAACAGGCATAGGGCAGAGTCTCTGCTTGCCTGGGTCTAAGGATAGTATGAGATTTCCTCATAGCTTTTCTGTGGCAATTCGTCTCACTAGCTATTGCTTTATGCAATCCTGGGGTTTATTCTTAAATTGTTGCTAAGTTACTACTAAAGTGCCCTTCTCTATGTGCCAGTAGATAATCTTCAGATATGTTTTTAGGGCATTGCCCTGCAATGGAGATGAGGAATGCTAAGACTTTAAGAACAAATTGCCCATGCTTCAAGTATAAATTCATAAATTCAGAAGCATTCACATTATGTTTAATAGTTCTTCTTCATTTCAAAATAGTGGACCAAACTCTGAAGAGAGACTGTCAGTTCATGGACTCCTCACACAAAGAAAATGCACATGGAAGTCGGGGACGTCATTATTGCTTACTGTGTTTTCATCTAAATTGGTGAAAGCAGAGCAACTTGTCACTTCAGTAGAAAAAAAAATGAATGTATAATTTTTGTGGAGCTTCAGAAGTTGCAAGTTATGACTAGTAATATAAATCTACTTTTTAATGTCTAGTCCCATTCAAAGAACAATGAAAGATAGTGGAAGTCTCTGTCTTTTTGTACTTAGAAGAAACAAAAAAGTGGTATTTTAAAGGCATAGATCAAACAATATAGTTTAAGAACTTTAGAATGATAGTAATTAGAAAGAAATGTATCTTTTGCAGAAAAAAATGCATCTTTTGTGGAAAAAAGAAATAAAGTACTTTATTTCTTTGATGTTGCTATGGAGAAAAGATGTGGGAATGGTTAGAAGGTAGAAATTTATTCCTGTTCTGAAGCATAGATGAATTCTCAACTTTAATTTAAATTTAATTGATTTATTTTGCTTTTCTGTTTCCTGCCTCTTTTTCTTCTTCGTCCCCTCTCCCCTACTTCTTTTCCTCCTCATCTTTCTTTCTTCTTCTTTTTTGGTACCTTTCTTTCACATGTGAGGAATTTATAATAAAATACTTTCTTTTTGTCTAAACTGATCACTTCCTTCAGAAGTTACTATTTAAATTTACTTTGGAGAAAAATTAGTTCAGTCTTTTTCCAAAATAGGGATGCCTAGAGAACCCACCCGCTCTGAGAGGTGAGTGCTTCAGGTAGAAAAATGGGTCTGATGCAAACTCCATAATTTAAAAATCCTTGGGATAATAAGTAATCTGTCTTGGTTTTAGAGATAATTCATTGCTGATCTCTTTGCTTATTCTTATGTAGCTATTAAAGAAGTAAAATGTTACTCTTATGTATCTTTTATATTTTTTCCCTTGGAGAATATGTAAGAAAACTTGACCATGGCTACCACTGGGCTATGATATTGGAAGAAAGGGGAAAGGGCTAGCTTTAATTTTCATTTAATACCTTTTGGCATCATTCAACTTTCCTTACCTTGTTTCATGATGTGATAAGCAAACTTTTAAGATAGATCCAATATTTCCCATCTCCCCAGAGTACATGCCCTGCATAATCTCCAGGTCTATGAATATGATGGATTTTACTCTTGTGATTTTATTATGTATTGTGATGTAATTCACTTTAAGAGAGATTATCCAGGTGTTCCTGACCTAATCACGGGGGCCCTTTAAAGGCAGAGAGTTTTCTTTGGCTGCTTAGTGGAGGATAAGAAATAGCAGTAATAGCAATAGCAGTAGCAGCAGCAGTTGTTGTAGTAATAGTAGTCGTCGTCATCGCTGTGGTCATTGTCATCATCATCATCAGAGATTTAAAGCACAAGAATAGCATGTGCCATTGCTGGCTTGCAGATGGAGAGGATTACATGGTAAGGAATGTGAGCAGTCTCTAGGAGCTGAGAGAAGTCTCTGGTTGATGGCCATCAAGGAAATGGGGACCTCTGAACTACAACTGCAGGGAACAGAATTCTGCCAAGAAGAATGAGCATGGTAGCAGATTTTTCCCCAGAGCCTCCAGACAAGAACTCAGCCCAGGCAATCCCTTGATTTCAGCCTTGAAGAAAGGGAAGGAGAATCCAGCCGCACACCATGCTGGGTTTCTGACCTCCAGAACCATGAGCTAATGAGTGCTGTTTAATGCTGCTAAGTTTGTGGTAATTTGTTACACAGTAATAGAAAACTACTATTATTTTTCTGTATTATTTTTAAGAAAATTAACAATTATAGCAGAGAGTATCTGGGTACTAGGATTATGGGTCATTATTTCCCTATTTAAATATTTTTTCCTTAAATAAAGAAACATAATAAATGTTATTTTAAAAAACCCAACTCTTATTGTAAGGATGCTCTTTCGAAGTTGAATATAAAGTTACTGTACTTAAAGAAAGTCAAATTTTCTCATTGATTGCCATTGTATATTTTATTTATTCATCCCTGTCTCATCCTAGAAAAGATAATATGTAACATTATAAATTAGGAATGTGTTTTCATGAGAAGAAATTCCTTAAAATTGAACAAACAAAACGAAACCCCCAAACAATAGCAACTTGAAAGCTATTGTCTAGACAGTTACTAAACGAGCAGTTTATTCCAGGGCGTGCTGGAACTGGAGGAAAGAGCACACCTGGTTTGTTCTTGTCTACTAGGTGAACCAGGTACCTCTCACAGGTCTTGATACAGTATGTGCTCCTTATTTACTTGTTCATTAGAAGAAATGAGTGCTCTTGCTGTCGATGTTGCATTTTAAAGACTATAGGTTTTCTTCCACTCAGACTCTCCCTTCCACTATTTTGTTTCATACTTTAGAGCTGAGAAATTTCTATTTCTGTGTATTCTTTAACTCCAGAAAACCTATGGCTTCTACAGTTTAGCCTCCTTCCATCTCTATCCTGGACATTTATGATATGTTACATAGCCGAGCTATAGTATCTCCATTATCTTAAGGACTATTTCTCAAATAACAATTTCCTAAAGGCTGAAAATTTATTTTTCTCTCAAATTATTTGTTCCCTTTTGCTTTGCTACTATAAGTTCAAATTCTTTATGTAAGAGATACTCAGCACTTTCCCTTTCTTCAATAGATAATTTCTCAGTGGCAAAGGTTTTCTTTTATTCTTCTGTCTTACCACAGATGCCCAATAAATGTAATAAATCTTAATAAAATTTTCCTCTCCAAAATGAATAACTTTATTGGGGAAACATTTCTTGCAGACAAAAACTCCCCGTGGTTATTGGATAATTCAGGTCTAACTGCTTTTATTTAATCTCTGAGAAGTCTAGTTACAAGGTAATTGAGAAGGATCTTTTGGTCTCTGACAATAAAAAGAGTGATTGTAGAAAGAAAAAGAGAGAGAAAACTAAAGATTATAATGAAATTATACCCAATGCACATCAGTCTTCCTTTCTTTGGTTAATTTCAGGGGCAACTTCATAAACTAAAATATTGCTTTTCTCCATTCCTCCTGGGAGGGAGTTTCCTTTTGTTATGCAGGGATTTAAAATTATTGATCTAAAGCCCTTAGAAATTTGATTTTTCAAATAAGAATACAATGCCTTTGCCTGCATGTCTTTGGGGGTCTGGCAACGGTTAACATGCAGTGGACCTTGGAGAACACAGATATTCCCTGTGTTCCCTTAGAGCAGGGATCCCCAACCCCCAGGCCATGGACTAGTACCCGTCTGTGGCTTATTAGGAACTGGACTACACAGCAGGAGGTGAGCTGTAGCAGGGCAGCGAGAGGAGCTTCATTTGTATTTGCAGCCACTTCCCAGCTCTAGCATCACCGCCTCAGCTCCACCTCAGATCATCAGGTGTTAGATTCTCATAGGAGGACCGGTCCCTCATGCCAGAAAGGTCGGGGACCGCTGCTGTAGATCTTCAAGTGGTTGTAAACATAATGTTTCTCCTTAACAAAGGACATCTTGCCCCATGTGCTAAATCTGTACAAGTTTTTTTTTCTCCAACTCTGAGCTCTGAAGGCTCAATTTAACATCCCTAAAAATGAGCTGTATTCTTTCCTTTTAGTACCTCATTACAAACAATAAAGAATTGAAGAATTGGAGTATTGGCCGGCAATTTTGCTATGGTATATGGCCAAGCAGAATGCAGACTTGCTTTTTGTCATCTAGAGGACCTCTAAGTTATTGACATGAGTAGATATTTTTCAACTACGACATAGAAATAGAGTAATCACACACGATGCCTAGTTTACCAAAAATACCAATCCCTTTGACATCAAAAGACTCTGCAGGTAACCCACAGGTAGCTAGCAATGCCAATAACAAGAAGTGGTGCTTTTTCATTAAAGCACCTGTAAACACCTTTCAACATGATTGGCAACTGTCTCCTCAGTGCATTAACTATGCAACATTAGCAGCAATCTTTACAAATTCAGTAAGCGGCAAGAAAAAAGTTCTTACGAGTTCTGGTAAGGGTATTTTTACATTTTATATTTCCCTAGGAAGGTTTTTGTGTTTTGTTTTGTTCTGTTTTGTTTTTCAAGGAAAATCCAATTCTGTTAGTAGCTGTTATTCTTGTGTCTCTTTCTCGGGAAGGAGAACCCGAGAACCTCCATTTCTGTAGACCAAGGGTCAGAAACTGTGGCCCATGTCTAGGTTACATTCAGAGGGCAGACAGTTATGACTGGCTTGCACAACATTTAAAATGATTTGAGCTAGTTGCCAAAAATTAAAAGCAAGGAGAATATCATGTAAAAAGAAATCTGATTTTTGACTCTTTTTAAAAGAAGTTCAAATTTTGACAATACTGGGCCTGATTTCTTACATAGAAACTGGAGTTGGGTAGTGGCTGCCAGTTTACCCTAATTCAGGGAGGCTCCTAGAATGTACCATCCTTTTTTGGGAATTGGAAAAACGTAACACCTTTGGGTGGATGAATTATAAAGATGCCCCTTCAGAGAGGACACAACCCACATATAACAGCTTTGGCATAATTGCTGCCACCTCCTCAACCATTTCACTCATGTGTGGTGAGCCTTTTAGGCATTTGGGTTTGTGACTCCTGCCAAAGCCTTTGGAAGAAGTCTGCCTCTGCATATGTCTTGATGGATGAAGGCCGGTCTAGAGAGTTTTCTTTGATTGCTTGACCACAGGAATTGAGACACCAGCATTTGCTTGACCCAGATCCTGTTTTCCTTGAGAAGACAGTCGAATGATTTTGTGGAAATTATAATTAGAGGCTAGGTCTCCCTCTCCTCAAGGTTCACCCTACTTTCTTAGCCTCCATATTTCCCCTTCCAACCCTTTATTACTGATTTGGTATTTGCTCATTTTTTTAGCCTGTGAGAGGATGTGTCCAGGCAGGGTATAGTGATTTCTCCAGCATGACACAGGAATATGACTCTTTTAACTTAAAGAGTTTGAGGCAGACTTTTTGTGCCATCTTTGAATTAGCCGATCCAGTATCTATCTCTGTTGACAGCTTGCCCTTATTAAACCATGCCCCAAAGCAGACCCTGCAGCCACTGACAGTCAACAATGCCAAGGAGCTTAGGAGCCCTTCTGTGGCTCTCCAAGAGCCATAAGCTGCTTTATCTTAGCATTTGTATGACAACCATCAAAATCATCTACATAGTGCAGCTGTATGTGATGTTGTGTAAGAGCCAATAAAATGCAGTTAACATTACACCATCTAACAGGTTATAAAGCGATTCATCATTACACATAGCTGGGTGATATAATGGGGAGTCTGGTTTGACAGAAGCATGGATTTCAGACTGGCGTCAAGCACTCACTCTGACACCCAATAGTTATGTGAACTTAGGCAAGTTTTTTAACTTTGTGACTTTCAAAGGAAAAACAGTTAAGTTATAACACAATGAGTGAGAACTTAGAGTGGTTAAGAACTCTGGAGTTTCCTCCCTCTTCCATCTTACTATTTGGAGTAAATTAACTTCAAAAGTCTCAGATGCAAAAATGGTACCTTTCTAATAGGATGTGTTTGATTAAATGAGATAGTGAACATGTCTAGTGTGTGGTAGGTACTGTATGTCCAGCCTGGTGAAAAGTAAGCTATTAAAAATGTTATTTTCCTCTCCCCCATGTTTGTGTCTTACTGCTTTGAGCACAAAGAATTTTAGAAAATAGGAGGAACAAATGTTTGCATTGCTCAATAAATATTTAATGAATTGATTTTACAATAGGAAGTCTTTAAATGTATGACTATCAAGATGCTTTGCTAAAGGTGTGGCTTCTTCATTGGGGCAGTTTCTGTAGAAAGTTAAAAATCATTTCAGTGTTTCAAATAATGCAGCCCAGTGCAATGGTTGAAACAAAAATAAGAATGTATCTTTAATAATGGGAGTTACTGCCTGTTCCCTTTAGGAATGAGTTCCTGGCTGCAGAAGTCTTTATCTCCGCACCCAGATCAAGCAGAATACAAGGGTCGCAATGCCAATTTCATCTGAAACTTGTTTTGCCGTGTCAGAGTCTCTGTGTTTAGAAAGACTGGTGGTTGCTATGGAATTGATAATAATGACTGCTGCCTGTACCTCGATTCCTCATCCTCTCAATCTCCAGTATAAAATCACTTAGACTTGGGCTGTAGGGCAGTAAACAAACTTTGGAGCAAGAATTAACTGAGCTTAAGCATTAGCGTCTTAATGTAGGAAACGACTTTCACTGTAACCTTTACTTAAACTAGCAGCTTGGCTATGTCAAAGGAGCTTCTTTCTAGTTTCCTGATGGTGGACTGAAACACATGAGGTTCAAACCTTGATCTTCTGCACAGGTAGTGCTAAAAGCAGAAATATCTTGGGCTTTCATCATACAATAAATGTGAAAAATCTTTATTTTATACAGAAGTGGTCTTAGTGTGAGTCTCTTATTTTAATGTATAAAAAGAAATTTAGCCATATATTAGATTCCTAAGTGGAGACAGAAAAATATTCCTGTTGAAATATATGTCTATATATTTTAAAAATAAAATCTTGTAGGAAAGTGACATCTTTGTTACATTTCTGTGAGATTTATGATCTACATAATAGATGCGTCTTACTCCTGAATTATATTTCTAAGATATGGATCTCAGTGCTTATTAATGTATAACCGATCTTTGGGGGAAAACTAATCCAGTCCTTGAGCTCCAGGCACATAAAGTTAGAAATGGGTTATTGGATGGGTGGGGAGAAGACATATCTGATTTGGGGACTTTGCAGCCTCACCAGAATGCAAATAATTCAACAATAACCCAGAACAAATAGCTTCCATTTCCAGAACTGCTCCTCTCTGTAATCCCCACGGTATGTGTTTTCCAACAATCATCTGGCCCACTTCTCTCTTTTATTGTTTAGGATTTTAATGTCTCGAATGTGGAACATAGAATAAATGTTTGTTTGTAAAATCTAAGATGATGCCTAAGTGCAGTTTTTCCCTACATGACATAAGCATTTTTTAAAAGGAAATCTAAACATTACATTAACTCAGGATCCTCCAATTTCTTGGCGGCAAGAAGTGATAGCAACTCCATAAAGGTTAAACTGGCATGCTTAAGGCCCTTAGTGAAATTAAGTCTTCTACCAAGTGTATGATGCTCCAGAAGACAAAGTTTTACCTGTATGAATAAACTGAATGTACACTTCAATACATTCATGTGTGCAGGCCACTTAAGGTATTATAAGGTCTGGTACCAAACAATAAAAATGCAGAAGGAACTATCAAATTCATCAAGCTGCTGCAACAAATTCAGATGCTCTCCAGAGCTGGCAAGGTGATGTCAAGAAAGTTAAACTTGAAGAATGAGACTTGGATTTCTAAATGAGATCAGGGAAAAGAGAAACAGAGTTAATAGGGAAATCAAGACTGAAACAATCAACATTACAGCTATGTTTGGAGGAGAGTTTAAAATCAATTCTTTCTGCTCGTTCTAAAATTGTTCTGCCAAAAAACTGACATTGTTATGTGCTTTTTATTTAGGTTTATTTAGTCTTCTTTAACATAGCTGCTGTTAGTTCAGCAATCTAATATTGGGGTACATTACTGCAAAATAAGGACATAGCTGTAGAGTTATGTCATCGACACATTGGTTAATCCTATCCTTTTCATAAGACAAAGCAGTTTGTTAATACTGTCTTGGACTATCTGTATTTGTGAAGGTACTTATAATGAGTGGTACATACTAAATTTAGGGAATTTGCTGCTTGCTACCTGTCTTTAAAGTATAGTTTAATAGTTTCCTCAAAACAGTAGCATTCTGTAATTAAAACAGATGAAGCAATATTTTAGTATAATGTTAGGCAGTAGTAAAAATTACCTCATCTAAATAAACGTTCACATATACATAAACACTAGCATGCATTAAAAAGTTAAGAAACATTAAAATTCGGTGAAATTAATATATAAATAAAATATGACCTGGAATAAAATTACCATTATGTATAAAAAAGGAAAAACAGACTTCCCTTCCCAAATCTGTTGATTTTAACATCTTATAAACCTACATTTGGAGTATAAGGGTTATTTTGAATTTGAAAAACATTAAAGAATAGTATGATCCAACTTCTTAGAAAAGGCAGTATGTATTAATTAATTTTGAAGAATTGTGTTCATTCTAATGTTAAAGAGACATCCTTTTGAGTTTCCTTAAAGAAATATTTGTAATATCTTTTATTAAGAAAAATGCAGCTTTAACATAGTAATTGTGTTTTTTATATTATTTGAAAATGTTAGAAAAATATCGTGACATTATTCTAAGATATATGAATGTCTTTAGTATTGTTATTTAAGGAGTGAAATACTTGATCTAATATTGTAAATATTCTATTTTAAGCACATACTTTTTTCTCTGTCTTCATTCTCATTGGCATTGCTTCCTGTTTCTTTTATTTTCCAACATCTCCTTAGTTTCCTTTTCCCAATAGTCCTGACTTTTCTACATATCTTACTGCACTAGATAAATATTACAATCTTTCAATTTTTACTTCATTTTCATAAACGATGGCTTCTATTAAGTGGATGGCCAACTGAAATTCCTCTTTTACCTTTTAAAAAAATGTTTTCTTCTTAAAATATAAAGTAGTTACATCTTTAGCTTAAATACATATGTATATTATATATCACACACTTAGATTCACAGAGTTCTGAGGAAATTCAATATTTTACTGGTACTCTATCCTGCAAGCTTATGGAATGACAAAAAAATTAATCACATTTCATGACTAGCATTCTAAGTAGCCTATGGTTTT
Organism: Pteropus vampyrus; assembly: GCF_000151845.1. NCBI lineage: Eukaryota > Metazoa > Chordata > Mammalia > Chiroptera > Pteropodidae > Pteropus > Pteropus vampyrus. The sequence goes on along the minus strand of NW_011888783.1, from coordinate 2,757,574 downwards.
TCTGACTAAGCCAAATTGGTCAGCGTTTTTTAACTGCTCCATTTCTTCTTCTGGGTAATGTTGGAGAAATTCTACAGAAACAGAACCTAAGAGCAAATTAAAAGGGAGCCCCTGACGGGTTGCCTTCACAGTAAATCTTGGTCACGTGTGTGCTGCTGCTATGTAGTAAATGATTACTGCTTGGACAATAGCAAAGTAGTGAGTGGATGGTGCTGGAGATGCTGATGTGCAGGAGTTTGTTCTAAGCCCTGGTTCCTGATCTAAGTGAAGGCACAGGACCCGCACAGCAACCTGTGCTGTTTAGGCAGTCTGGTCCACCTGGAGAACAGCTGGCTTCACCGGCTCTTCATCTGACTGCTCAGCATCCTCAGAGGCCAGCACGTAGCCTCCCTCATAGCGCACCTTCTGTGCTTGTTCCAGGGCCACCGACTCTTCTTCCTCATCTTCCACAATAGCCAAGTCCACGTTGCTGTCCATGCCAGAGTTACTCCCTCTGGAGGCCGCCCTCCCAGCATCTCCCTCTGCTCCCTTCCCTTCCACCAGGTCGCTGGTGAGGGATGCTTCGGAATGACCCTCCGCGAAGGAGCTCTCCTCGTGATCATTCAGCATCTGGTCATTGCTAGGCATGTCTTCAGACTTGGTCTCATTTTCTGTCGCGCTTTCTCCCTCTCGGACTTTCTTTCGACCAAAAGTGAGGGGAGAGACTTTGAAGGGGGAGCTTTTCCCTGAGGATATTTTCTGATGACTGGAAGCGAGAGATTTCTTAATCTTCTCTCTCCTCTCTGCAGATACAATCTTCGTCCCCAGCTTGTTCATCTTTTTCTCGATGTTCTGGCGAGAAAATGCTTTCTTGAGGCTATCCACTTTTTGGAGGCTGGATCTTTTTATTTTTTCTGCCCTGCTTTCCTCCATCTTTTCCTCTGCACTGTCTTCCAGGGCCTCTTCGTCGTGGGGCAATTCATCCTCGGATGAGAGGTCCACCGTGTGCAAGGTTTCCTCCAGGGACTTGTTTTCATCAGCGAGGTCGTCCTTCCCTTCCAGTGGCTTGGAAGCTGGTTCTTTCACAAACACACTGGCAGGGATCTCATTTTCTTCCTGAAAACATGGACAATGCAGATTTCATGTTAATAACACATTTCACAAATAGTCTTGAACTGCTGCAATTTGTGTATATGTGTTTTCGGCATGATAGAAACCCAACGTCTGTGGCTTCAGCTTTCTAGAGCATGCAGAGTTAATTTTAAATTGGTCAAGGCATCCCCCCTGCCCCCTCAGGATGGATAAGGCCAAGGACTGCCTATTGAAAAGATTATGAGGGCATCTGGAAAGGGCTCTATCAGTGACAGGCAGAGGGGGAAGTGGGCTGTGGCTCAGATAGACCAGGAAGCTGTCTAGATAACAGTGCTAAAGAAAGTTACTATGAACCCTCTCTTCTGCCCTTCCCTGTTCCTGCCAAAATCCCACTGCAAAAGAGCCTAGAGATCAAGTTGGAAGTTAAAAGATGGGAGCAGAGTGAGAACTGGGAGGTCCTCAAGTGTCAGACACCATGTAAAGCCTTGATCAGGTTCCCTCCCTAACTAGAAGTCAGAAGTAAAGGATATGGTCAACTTTGGTATCTGTTCGAGAGTACACACTAATTTTTCTGATGACATAATTTGAGAGGAAGACACACAAGGCCAAGCCTTACTGGGGACCCACTCACAAATCCTTTGGTTTAGTATATCCTTTGTGGGTGTTAGTAAGGAAAGGTAGCAAACTGTGGTCATTTTTAGAGTAGTACAGGGGAAATATGCTGCCAAGTATGGCTTTTCAAATGTTTATTGTTAAACAGGGCTTCCAGGGGCAAGAATAATTTGGCCCCCACCTAGAGTTAAAAGTGAGGACAGCAGCTCAGGAATTTCTCTTCCTGCCCCCATCACTATATCCAGCTTGTAGGCATACAGGCAAAGATCTGCCTCTTGCCATACCTTGGGGAGCAGAGCCTGAGAACCTACCTCCAGACTGTAAGGGAGATGGTTCTCCAGTGCTGCTAAGCAAGGAGACTTGAATTTAGACAGACCTGGATCACACTGTATAGAAATCCCTCTGAATTTTATATTTGCTTTGAATATTGAAAAATGAGAGCCAGCCAGCAAGGTGCCTCCACATTTTCATTGAAAGCAATGGCACAGTAGAAAGCATGTGTGACAGGAGGCCCAAGTCCCAGTCCTTGCTGTACTGCTAAATGGCTGTGTGACTGTCAGCAAATAACTTAATCTCCTTGGGTCTCAGGTTCTTCCAAATATGAACAAGAGGAATGTCCTAGATTAGCAGCTTTCAAACTGCACTCTCAGGACAGTAGGGGTTCTGTAGGAAGGCTGAGGTGGGCCAGGCTCCCAGATCCATGCCATCCTGGCTTCAACCAAGGCCGCAATGTTACACGATTATACTGCGGACTATCCAGTACTTTTCAGTTGGAAAAATAACCAGATGTAGTGAATGTAAAAGTCTACCTTGATTGAAACTTCATGCAAAGTTCACATGAACGGTGAGAACTTCCCCTCTCATTCTGCAATGTTGATTGACTGAAAAATTGGGGTTATAATAATAATAAAAAAAAATGCTCTAACAGTAAGCCCACATACTTTTTTAACTTCCTGCCACAAAGACTAAATGAACAGTTTTGATATAGAGAAACTTAAAAATTCCTCTCCTTATTACCATTGAATGGTATAATTATGATACTCTGAGAAGACACAGCCCCCTGTTGCCCCCTTATACACACACATACACAAACCAGAGCTCTTTCTATAAACTGTTTGAAACAAAGGATAAAGTCTTGGGTAGAGGTAAAAAGCAGAACGCCTGGTTAAACAGAATCCTTGGAAGAGTGAAGAAATCCAGGATTTCTTTCCCAAAGCTCTTGCCACACTCTCCCATTTTGAATGTCAAAAATCATAGTATATGGAATATTACTCAGCCATAAGAAGAGATAAAATACTGCTATTTGCAACAACATGGATGGACCGCGAGATAATCATGCTAAGCAAAATAAGCCAGACAGAAAAAGTTGAAAATCACATGATATCACTTATATGTGGGATATAAACTTAAAATCAACAAATGAACAGGACAAACAGAGACTCATGGACTAATGGTTACCAGAGGGTAAGGGGAGGGGGTTGAGGAGGGAGGTGGATGCGGTAAAGGGGGTCAAATATGTGGTAGCTGAAGGAAACTGGACTTTGGGTGGTGAACACACAATAGAATATAGAGATGTCAAATTATAATGTACACCTGAAAATTATATAATTATATTAACTAATGTTACCCCAATAAACTTAATAAAAAAATTAAAAAAAAAACATACTATAAAAGACAAAGTAAAAAATTGAAAGGAGTATGGGATTCTCACAAATCATATATGACATAAACTTTTACAGAGTGCAACTTCCACATGTTTCAAGTTTCAACTTGTCTATCTCATTGGCATATACTCCTCATGCCAGTGGGAATTTCTGTCTCTTGTTCACTGTTATGCCCCGGCAACTAGAATAGTTCCTGGCAGCTCAACAGCTACTTGTCGAATGAGAGTATGTTGGGTAAGGTGGCTTTCTAAGACAACTGTGAGGGTGGCTGGAGTGGAGATTTCAAGCCCCTCTCTTGGCTAGTCTTGAAGACTACAAAAAAATGGGTTTCTCTCTGTAGAAGGAAGTTGGCTGATCATTGTTGTCACTGGGAAATGAGAAGAACCTAAGGCCTACGTGGTACAGTGGTTTCCACTTTTAAGGAAGGATTTTATTCTTAGTGATAAGAGGGGCAGACTGCAGGAATAGCTAGGACTTTGATGCTTAGTCTGGAAGCAAAATTACTTCTGGGGTTTGACAAGAGGATTGGGATGGTTTGACAGGAGTGGCTTGCAGGAAAGGAAGAAACCAAGAGCTCAGTGAAATGGTATTAAAAGTCCTCAGTGAAGAAGGCAAATTCAGATAGAAAACTGTAAAAAGAAGTCTTAGTTATCAGAGAGAAGGTACATTTGTGTAGTACAATTTCTCAGGGTAATCAAAGGATTACTCTGATAACTTTTCTTTCTTCAACCTCAACAAAAGGAAGACATATTAACTCTACTGCTAAAAGAATTAAACTAATAATATTGTACTTTTTAATTTAAATGTAAATTTATTATTATGTTGAATTTATTATGTTGAATCTTAGACCCTTGTCTCTCATCATGTACCCTTTGAGGACATTTGAGGAATGTGCATGATCAGGTCAATCAGAAGGGATCTGTGGTAGAAACACACTGCATATATGAGGGCAGTTGAGAGATCGTGGGAAACCCAATTGAACTCCTTTGTGCAATGCCAGGGAAATTTATACAAGTGCTCTTTAATGCCAGCTATGAAAATAAAACCAGCAGGGACAGACATAATCCAGAATGAGTTGGATGTGTCTTTATACAACTGGAAACAAGTGAGGTATTTCTTCTTGGCTAACTGCTAGCTTCTGCTGTCATTTTAATTACTTAAGCAACATTTTGTGTTCTGTCTACTGGACAGTGTTTATTTTGTGGCTTCTTATGGCATCTACTCTGAAGGTGAGCCTTTTCTTTTCACACAGGAAGGTCTTACCTTTCAATAATGATTGTTTAGAAGCAGAAAAATACTCTCTTCAAAATCTCTATTCTTTAGTAAAACGTAGGCATCATATTTGACTATGAAGTATTACAATGGTGAAAATTCAACTTGAACTTCAGACAGTAGATCGTCCGTAACTGCACTGTCCCTAAGGTGCCCACTCTCACCTGCATATGTCCTTGCTCAGGACACAAACACCTCAAAGAAACACTTGATATTTCACTTGCCTATAGGTAAGGTGACACTTCCACCTTTAGCTCACTGTCATAAGGTTTTTGATCTGCTTTCACTTCAGATTCCAAGATTATAAGCTCTTTCAAGGGGAAGGATCAACTATACATCTTCAATTCTGTCATTGCTTACTTATGCTACTCATATATCTACTAGGGGTTTTGATGACTTCACATGGCATCCCTTGTGGGTTGCATTGCTTCCTTGGGTAGTTCTACCAAGCAGAGGCCCCAGCAGCAGATGACTATTTGTCCTAGAGATTTATTTTCAAAAAGATACTCAGGCTCCACTGATGCAGCTGCTCCTGGTTCTGACCTTTCACAAGGACCCTTAGGAATTTTCAAAGGATGAGAGAATTAAACAGCATACTTCAAACATATATAAATGATATGCTTGCGGCATAAAAGAGAAAAGGAGTGGAAAGAACTCTTGAGAAGTGGCATTTTTTCTTGCACTTGAGTTTGTTTGCTCTTTATATTACTTCTCGTGAACTAATAATCTCAGTTGTGCATGTGGATATCAACACAGAGAAACTTGCCAACCTGCTGGATACTTCTTGGGTTGAAGCTTATGGAAGCAAATCTTCTGTGCATGTATATAGATAATCACATTTTAAAAGAGAAGGAGATTCTATGACTAGCATCGGAAAAGGAAGTCTACAGTAAGTCACTTTTAAAAGGTTGAAAAGCTTGAATAAGGAGAGACAAGCCAGTAGTTTGCTCTCTTGTCACTAACTTATCATCCTCGTCGTTAGAAGAAAATAACAATGGCTGTCATTCCCACAGGGATGTGGTAGCATCCTAGAGAAATATGAGGACCAAAAATTTGTGTCCATGAAATGTTTTACCCAATAATCTCTAAATACTAGTTATTAAAATGGAGCTATGCCCACCTGACATTCTGATTTATAGGTCTCTTTACACATTGATGGTTTTCTCCAATTTGTGTTTCTGAGGTATAGATTGCCAAGTGGATAAAGCGATTGATTAGAACTGCACCCCTAAGGCAACTGTCGGTGGAATCAGCAAGTCATAAGAATAAAATGCATTAGTTATAATCCCTGAGCAGTCTTTCACATTCTGGAGGATTTAAAAGTTTCATTATTTTTCAGTGTTATCAAGGGTTCAATTCTTTTTTAAGATCACATTGGTTAGGTGTTCTTTGTTACACACAAAAGGACACAAAACAAAACAAAAACCAAATCACGCTCAATTATTTAAAAGCTGATGTAGAAAACCCACTAAACATGAACTTTGCCATAGTGGAATTATAGTGTTTGTTTTTACTAATTTCACGATTTGACTCTATAATTTCTATTAATAAAATGAAGCCTTGCTAGTCACTTTGTTTCTCAGGGTCTCTGCTTCTTTGATATCAAATGAGGTTAAACTAAATGATTATTAAGGTGCTTTCCAGCTGTAAAATATTTGATTCTGTGATATTAACCTAAATCCCGTGAAAAATAATTAACAAATTGTAGAAGCAGTCTCACAGCATACTAATGGCAAATATGTTTTTTTTGTTTCATGCAAGAAACAAAACTAAAGGACCCGAGCTCCACTGGAGAACATTTTTCATTCAATTTGAACAAATATAGATTAAAAAACAACAGAAGAGGCAACATTTACTTGGAAGGGCTGCATCTGAGAAAGAGTTTCATTTTTTAATATGAGAGAAAGTAATAATTCTTTTGAAGAAATACCAACAATAATCAGTTATTCACTTAAAGTGCCTGAGGGAGTGCTGACATTCCATAAGTGTAAATAATAACAATAAAGATTAGTATTTTGTTTATCTCACAAACTAAAAGGGCACGGAATAAGTAGCATATTGAAACCAATATCCTACTATAAGAACATTAATCAATGTGATATAAACATCAAGAGTTGCAATATAAAGGCGTCTTTGATTATCTATATCCCCATTTCTTCTAAGTCGTTACTAATTTAGCATTTTTCAGAGCAGTGGCTTTGGATAGAGAATGTACAATCTTTTAAAAAATCAATTTTAAAATAGTCTGAAGTCATTACACTTTTAGCACCTTTCTAAAATTCTGATTTCATCGAAGGAAACCAAATGATGAATATTTGAACACATTTATAGGCTTGATTCTCCACGAATATATCCACAGCAAATATCTAACCTCTACTCTTTTCACCCAATTTCACAATTTTATGTGGATGAAAGTGTAAGCTGTCCATGAGTACTCTCATTTTCTTCTCTGGATTTGAAATCATTCCCAAACTGCTTTTTCAAATAATCATTACTAGAACCTTAAGAGGGCATAAGTGGGCATTGCACCCTCAGGCAGGGTCAGTTACCTGTGAAATTCTAGTCTCTTCAATCAACAGAGAAAATTTCCTCTTGCCTGTAAATTCACTGATTTTCCGTACGAAATCTATTTTTAGGAAAAGAGAGCCGTACTTACGGGCAAAGAATTAGTTTTATTAGTCTGTGGCATTTGCTTTTTAATCAGCAACCTCTCTGAGTCTCATTTCATTTATACTGGGTACTGTCACAGTATTTTGAATCCGAACATTGACCTTAAGCTATTACTTTAAAAAATGTAAGAAAGGAAAGCAGCTAAGTTTAACAAGGACGTTACAATTTATTTTATTATTCAAAGGGAGGTGAATTTTCTCCAGTTTAGATACTACTGGCTATAATTTGAAATAATTGTTAAGGCACGAGAGGCTTAAATCTGTAAGTCCAGCACAGATTTAAGTTTTAAATAATACAAAATAAGGACAAAGTTTGGAATTTCAAAAATGCAAATGTGTAAGTAGCTAGTAGATGATCTGACCAACCAACCAACCAACCAACTAACCATCCGACCAAAAAGCACCTGCAGATATTGGAAGACACAATAGGACTTTACAAACTAGAAACGTAATCTTCTAAACACTACAGTACTAAATATGCTCAAGTCAGGTGACAGTTTTTCCTTCCTCACTCTCTTATTTTACATTATATTTTTGTCTTAGACTAGAAACCAATGGGTTTAGTAGGGGAAAGACTAGCATAGCATTTGAGTGAACTGAAAGTGACAAAAATAACTTAAAGATGTAAAATAGTACCTGGTACATTACCTGCCCTCCTCTCTCTCTGCAGGTCTCGGAAACACCCACCCTCTGCCGTACTGTAAAGACTGTCCTGCTATCAGAAGGGTCTCTTTAGGATAGGTTCTTTCCTTCTTTCATAGCGGTGGTGACATAATACTGATTTCAACATGGTAGTTGTTATATAAGGTATGGCAGGGAGTGGATGTGTGTGAGTATGTAAGTGTGTGTGTATGTGTGTATGTAACTTTTAATAAATCTCAACTGATAAAGCATAAGCATAGCTATTTTAACATCCTGGGTAGGGTGAGATCAGTTTTTACTTAAGAGGCATATTTCTAACCAAGCAAAAGTGTAGCCTCTTTTCTGTGCAAATGCATTTCAAATCTACCCTGGAAGAGCTTCTATTCTTGAGTTCTTGTACCATGCCAATCACTAACCATTTTAAGTATGCTATTCCATTATTCCTCACCCTAGGAGAGAGATACTAGGGAAGAAGAATTAATGTTTAAGAGCATACACTTTGGAATCAATCAAATGTGCTTTCAAACCTCAGCGTCACCTCTTGCTTACTCTATAACTTCAGACAAGATCTAAACATCTCAACATCTTCATCTGTAAATTGGGGGGAAATGAGAAAATACACAAAAAGATGATAGGCAGAGTTATTAAGAGCTCAAAAGATTTTTGCTTCTATTAATATCTTCAGTGTACAGATGAGGAGACAGAAGTTTGGAGAAGCTACAAAAATGTACACACAGTTGGCAGGTGGTGAAACTAGGATTTAAACCAGTGTTTTATGGTAAAATTTATCTTTTCAACCCCTATTCTGGACGACCCTCTAATACAAGTTATTGTTTTATCCATTGGCATAATTACTACCCTAAAACCCTTACTTTAAGAAGGATCAAGAGAAAGCAACCTTTCCACCAAGGAACTGAACTTGTTTTTTATTTTTAATAATCAAAGTTGAAATTTCTAATATCCTTAGTCGAATAAAGGATCTTACATGGCTTAAGGTCCAATTCCTTGCTTCCTAAACTGCTCTTTTTAAAATTAAATGTCTTTGGGGGCTGTCTACTGAGAGGCCCAGAATGGAGCCTGAACAAGTTGCTTTGGATTCTCTAACCCCCACCTTGGTCATGAGCACCCCCATTTTACCTTTTACTCACTTTAAGGAGAGTTTTTACCATTTCTGGCTGTAATTTCACGCCTGTCAATCCAATGTGACAAAACAGGAGACCATTGTGGCAGGGCTTCAGGAGCAGCATGTGTCCTTAAGTTTCCCAATAATTGTTTTTTTTTTAATGTCAGATTTATAATTCTCTTGAAATTTTAGTCACATATCCTCTCCCCTCCTCCCCCTAACATCTACTGAACATCCGTGGCAAAAGAAAACAAGAACCAATCCCGACAAATTGTGATTTTCCTCTACTAGATAAATACATGTTTTTTTTCCTCTTTGAGGAATAGGACAAGAGATAATCTCCTTGATTCATATTGGAAAGAGGGAAATTTCCTCTGATGACAGATTTAAACAGGTCTGTACATGTTTAGTTTTGTTTGGAGATCAGTATTTAATTTAGAAATGCCTCGAGAGTTAAGATTTCTAATATCTTTTAGGCTAATAAAGTAAGAATCTTATATGGCTTAAGAAAGGCACAGTTACCGTATCTCTTCAGTTCATCTGGTGCATGAAAAGCTATTCCATTTGCATTAAAGCTAAAAAATTTCCGGGCTGCAAAAGCCTGCAAGGTATAGGAGGACATCAGCTGCCTGAAGCTTTACAACATCAAGTGCAATTTGGGGAGGACAAAAAAGCAGCCAGATGAGTCTTTCCTTTTATGGGAGGAAGAAGGCTTAGTTTCTAACTTGGCAGAGTGGACTCTTTTAGAAAAAGAAGGCTCCCTTGGTTTAAATCCCAATTTCTAAATCTCTCTTGGGAGATGAAGGCTCTTCTTGTGTGCCTTTCACAATCAAACAGTTGGTTAAAGCCTCTCCCCTCCATGGCTTTGAAATCCTCTCCTATTCACATGGTCACAACAAGACAGCCCTGGGGCAGGGATGGCAATTGATTCCTGGGCTCTGTGCTGGCAGGGTTCCACTGGGCGGAAGGGCTTCCAGCATTAGGCAGGGCTGCCCTTGGATTTACAAATGCCCACCACTTGTCTGAACAACAGCCCCACGCAATCTCCCTGTCCCCAGATAGCCTCTTGCTACATTAATTGCATCATTGATGCATTAAAAAATTAAAGTGACCTTTTTATTCTAAGGCAACCATTGGAAGCAGAAAATATTCAAGACTAGCCTTTGTAACTTAAACTGATAACACTGCTTTTATTTTACTTTGCAGTTGTGGTCTCTGTGAGCAATGAGAAGCATATTTAGTGTGTTTGTAAAGAGTTATGCTCTATATTTTTATTGCATCATTTGCTAGAAAAGAACTCAACAAGATTGCTTTGGCCAAGAGTCTTAATAGAAAGATGCTAGTTCAACTCTAATGGAATCAGTTTTCAATATTTGGTCAGTCCCCAAAACACTGATAGGCTTTGGACAAAGGGTTACTTTAAACAGCTATGAGTTTAACTTCTTTATTTAAAAACTAACCAACAATCAAACCAAACAGAACCCTCACATGATTATCTCATTACCACAAAGAGTTAATAAACAGCCACTGAATTAATTTGCCCTGTGCGACTCATAGCTGCAGTCAGAGCCCCAAGTTCATAATGCAAAGAGACAAATAGATTTGACTGGGTGCCTGTGCATCTGCTCAACTTCCCAACCTGTATGAAGTGCATCCAGGTGCTCTCTGACAAATAAATGACCCTGGCCTACTAACCCCTGGGGCATCTGCTTTGGGTTAGGCTGCAGTGACCTGGGAAATTCCCATAGTGTGTGCAGATTTCACACTCGCCTGCTGAAGGCAGACAGGGACAATGCCTTCTGCGTGTGATCCCTGACAGACAGAACAGATGTACCATCTCACAGACAAATGGCCTTGAGAAACAGGCCGATCTCTCATAAACTTGAGTCCCAGCTGGGTGGGAGGAGTAGGGGGCACTGACCTGGAAGATGAGCACTTTGAAATGGTTGCGTCTGAGGAGCTGGGCATGGTTGTTCTCCAGTCTCTTCACCTGCGCGCATTGCCTCTCCATGCGCTCCTTGACTGCGCGCGTGTGCGCACTGACCTTGCGGGACTTCTCCAGGAGCTTGCTCACGGTGTTGCTGGTGGAGGCCTGGTACTTGGAGAGCTTGGTGAGGTCGTTCTGGATGCCCTTCACAGAGCCCTCTAGGCTGATCTGCCGCTGTTCCATCTTGTGCTGGTTGTCCTGCACAGCATCTAGCATGTTCACCAGCTTGTCCAGGAGTGTGAGCACCGTGACGGCGTTCACCTGCGAGTTGTCCCGAATGGCCTCGTCTGTGCTCCCCAGGTTCAGGCTGGGGCTCGGTGTGGAGGAAGGCACTGGGCTAGGGCTGGCTGGCCTCTCCTGCCGCAAGCCAGAACCCGGCTGCTGGAACTTTTCAGCTTGTGCAGCGTCCTCCCCCATGGCTGGACAGGTAGGAACGTTCTTCTTGCTCCAGTGGGGACGGCGGTGAGGAGTGCAGAGCAAGGCTGGCTGGTTTGAGCTCAGAGCACCTCTCCAGGACTGGCAGAAGTTCAGACAGGCAACAACTGGCTACACTGATCTGGGGAAATGCATTCCAGCTGCTCTTAAAAGCCCTACTCCACCCAGTGGGAGGCGAAGGTTACAGAACTGAGAACTACTCAGAGTTCAGAAGTACGCTCACACTTCCTAACCACATTCTCCCCAGCCCAGGGCACTTTCCTGCAGGTTTAGCTTTTCTTTCCCACTCCTCTTCCCTTTTAAAAATAAGTTCAAGCCATATTTCAATCATGACTTCATCTAGGGGCGGAGAAAAACATGCTAACCTGGCCCAGCTCCACAGCCTCCAATTGGCTAAAGCTAGTAAACTTTTCTCTGGCTGCTATGCTACAGATGCAACAGAGTGCCTGGTTGGGTTTTTTCTTTTTTTTTCCTTCCTGGATACAAGTTATTGTAACGGAAAGTATTGTTTGCATTTGTCCTAGAACTGACTGACGGGCTGCAGAACACCTCGTGTCCTGAGAGAGGCCAAGTTTAAAAGGTACTTGGAGCCAGCTTGTGTTGTTAATTTCCGAAGGCATGGAAGTAATCCTGATAATGACAAAGAAAACAGCCCGGTTCTTATTATTACCCTTGTAATTGGCCATGCAAGATAAGTCGAATGAGACTGAGCTTCAGGGACGTTAAAACATGAAATGCTGTTTTGGACTGTTATCATGTAATAGATGGAAAATTTTTGAACAATTTTTTTTTTTAATAAATATGGAATTTCTTTTGAGAAGTAAAATCGAAAGAGGAGTCTCCTTCCCCCAGTAAATAAATCCTGGTCTCTTTAAGAACCTACCATGCTTATTCGTTTTAAATAATTTTCAATCCCTACTGAGATTTTCTCAAATACCCATCTCTGTAAGGCATTTATTGACATGTGCCCAGAAGTGTGACTGTCAGGCAGGTTGAGTTGGAGTTTCTGAAGTGCTTCTAATGTTTGACATTTCCAAATTCCTGTTCAGTGAAGTGGCACACCTGTTCTAAAACATGGCCCTTCTCATCTGAGCCCTTGAGATGTGGGGCTTATTTCCTAAAACGACTTTACATGCTTGAATTGGTTTTAAATGTATTCAGCCCTCGAAAGTGCTTTCAGCAGGAAGTTTGTAATAGGCCTTCTATGAACAGTTTTGAGAAGAACAAATGCCAGCTCATATTGGGTAGGGATTGATAATGGAAAAGTGCCATTCTACAGTGGCAAAATCTGCACGTAAGCCGATCAATCAGCAGGTCATTTGTTGTTACATTTATTGAATTTGTGAATTTCCACTATCTGCTCAATTCTATGATTGATGAACTATTCAGAAGATACTAATACAGCATGATCTAAGACCTTGCCCTCAATGAGTATACCTGCTAGAGAGACGAATTAAAGATATTTACAGAGACCCTCGATTTCCTCAGATAATTGGTAACCCCAAAACCTACTTAAAGTATTTATTTTTAAAAAATAAGGACAAAATATTAAAAGATTTGCTTGGAACTTTATTTTTTAAAAATGTAAGAAAATTATTAAAATTAATTTATCTTAATTTAACAAAATTTAATTGGTCGATGATGTTTTAAATATTAGAACAAAAGACGAATCAAGTGCTGGTTTTGAGAAGCATAATTTTCTAACAAAATTATATGGTATCAGGATATATCCCTTTACATTTAACTTCTGTGGGCAAATCATAAAGAGTCATTATTGTAAAAATATTTGAAGGCTTCATCAGTTTCCCAAGAGCCTTTCTTAAATTTTGACATTCAAATCATTCTCTTTTGAAGCACTTATTGTGCCATCATCTGTGTGGATTTTTTCTTCTTTAAATGTTAACTATTCCAGCTGCAGATTCTCATTCGTCAGAGAAGTTGCCCATGATTCAATGGCTTCTCTAACATTACTTTCATCAACTTCATGATTTCTTACATATTTTGAAAGACTTGCAATTTCACGTTATAATCACGTTGCCCTGATTTTGCATTGATTTCTACTGATTTTGCATCGCATTGTTGGATATTGTAGACTCTGTTGGATGAATAGTGACATTAAAGACATGAGGTTGAGGTGGGAAAGGAGAGAAACTAGTTGTTAAACAGGAAGAAAGGTTTGCAAATGAGCTTATTTGTTTTTTAAAATTAATTTTGAGTAACATAAGTAACATATCCTAACAGTTCTCTATTGCTGTGTAACAAACCAGTCTCAAATTCGGAGACTGAAAAACACAACAGTCATGAGTTCTATTTAGTCATGATTGTGTGAATGGCTCGGCAGGGCTCAGCTGGAATGGGTCATCTCTGCCATGTTCATTCAGCTGTAATGGAATCTGAGGTGGTCTCCAGCACATGTCTGGCTCCTTAGCTGGGATGAGTAGAATGTGGGATTTCTCTCTCCTCAGTATTTTAGCCTCCAGGGACTCTTCCTCTGATCTCTCTAGTAGAGAAACCAGACTTCTTTATATGATGCCTCAGGATTACCAGGAAGTGGAAACAGAAGCTGCCAGGTCTCTTAAGACTAGGCTCTGGAACTCTCCCCTTGTCACTTCTACTACATCCTATCAGTCCAAGCAGATTACAGGCCAAGCTCGGATTCAAGGGGACAGGAGACTCCTTTTTATGGTAGGAGTAGTGAAGTCCCAAGGTAAAGGGGAAACAACGTGGGAGAGATCATTGAAGCAATCTTTGGAAACAATCTACCTCAACCTAAATACGTTCTTTCAAAAGCTATTACAAATGAAGCTGAAAGCCCTTTCAAGCACTATTTTCATTCCATTCCCTTTCACTTCTTGTCAGAAGTAATCATTTTATGAACTTCAAGTACGTCTTTTGGAAATTATATTTAGAAGTGATCAATTCATTAGTGAATAGTTTGATGCTGTGCCGTAATTTGCTCTGTTGCACAACCTTACAATTATGGGAATGATCAGGAGCTATGTAATGGAAACCTGTCCTGTACAAGACAGCATGTAACTAAGTAATAAACTGGGTCACAAACTCTAAGGGCATCAAGAGTTTATACATGGGGAAAGCAAAGGCAATAAAAGAAAGCATTGTTGTTCAGTTAGAGTTTGAGGTAAACCTGAGCGACCACACTCACCATTTTGTTGCCCTGAATTAAATTTGAGTTATGTCAGAGAAATGAGTGAAAGTCAGCAATCAACTCTTAAAAGACAATTTTTGAGAAATTAAATCTACTTATTACATACTATCATGTTCCTTAGAAATAAGGTAGTGGATTTCGACTTGATACAATGGCAGATAGGAGGCTCCTAGAGGTTTTAGAACATGTAAAAGTGTTGTGTTTAAGAAGGATTATGGCAGCAATAAAATGTAGCAAGGGATTGTTCTGTTGGTAATGTTCGTTGAATGGGAAATAAGTACTAGACACTGAGAATGCAAAGATGAGTGACATATATCTGCTACTCTTCAAAAACTCCCGCTTTACTGGGATAAGGAGGCAGGTTGACAAATATTGGGTACAGATGTACAGGTGTGGTGCTGGAGTCAGTTACATGAGGGCTTTAGTCACAACGGTATGGTTAAAGGTCTGAATCCTCCAACTGATCGCCAGCTGCCTACTGTTACCTCAGGTCTCTAAGTCATATAAGGAGAGAGATCACTCCAGGAAAATGCTTGCTTTATTATAGGCTAGAGCATCAGTCATAATCTCTGTGAGGTTTCCCATTTTGGATCATTAGTAAGCCCCAAGGCTTGGTCACCCTTCAGCATAATTTCTAGACCTGAGGCAGCTCAATGTCTTCTTTGGTTGGCCTTTTCCATTTAAACCCCTTTGGGAACCCTGACATTCTAGGCCTTGCTACGCTTCTCACTGAGAGGTAGGATCTAATTCCCATTTCCTTATATCTGAAATAGCCTTAGCGACTTGCTTGGCCAAATAGAGTGTGTCAGAAATAACATGCTGGGACTTCTGAAGCTAGGATATAGGAAGGTTTGTGATTTGTTCCTCAGTGTCTTGGGACACTAACTCTAGGGGAAGCCAGCTCTGTATTAAAAATATGACTTTGTTGAGACTGCCATGCTGTGAGGAAGCCTAAGATAGCCACATGGAAAGGCTATGAGGAGAGAAAAATACCCGGCTATTTTCAGATGTGTCAACTATCTTCAGCCATTTGAATACCTCCTTTCCCCTGCCCTGCACATATGACT
>NW_011888783.1:2738531-2740476 GCF_000151845.1 Pteropus vampyrus | reverse complement strand
TCAATAACATTGTAATAACTATACATGGTGTCAGGCGAGTGCAAGACTTGGAGGCGAGTGCAAGTGATTGGAGGATCACTTTGTAAATTATGTAAATGTCTAACCACTATGCTATATACCTGAAATTAATATAATATTGAATGTCAACTGTAATTGAAGAATTTAAAAACTTAAAAAAGAAATATTAATAATGAAAAGTACATGATTATATGACCTTAATCTCTCCCAACCAAAGTCCCCATATAACCTATCCATGATGTCAGTGTGAAATACAGCAGTATATAAGGAAATCCTATGTAAAGTGATGAAGCATAAATGATGTGTAGTGTTGACATAAAAGGTAGATTCCACTTCACTTCTCATGTGCTGTCACTTAAGCAATGCCACAATTTTTGGAAATTCTAGAGGAGCTTGCATTCTCGAGATCTCCTCTGCCTCTTAGATTTCAATTTCCCCATGTGCCATTTTCATTCTGCTCCGTACCTTCCCAGTTGTGAACTCCGACCCCTGCTTTAAGCATCACAGAATCTACTCACATAAAGCTTTTGCTACCATAGTGAATGTTAATGAAACTTTAGGGCCACAGTCATGAAGATGGCTCTCATCTTACTGGTTTCTGTCCTCCCAGTTTCATGTATTCTGTTTTCTCCTTATCTCTACAGTCCATTTTATGAAGGAAAATTTTTCCTCAAATACAGGATCATGGTTTTATCCTTTACCCCAAGGAGATATGTTATTATTATTATCATAAAAGACAGTTTCCTACCTTCCTAAAAAGAATTCTGGTGCCAGTTAAGATAACTAAACTCTTTTTCATCTTGTTTTATTGTCAAAATCAGAGGCAGAGAGATGAGTAAGAAAACATTGTTCATTTATTATTTCTTCATTCATTCAACAAATATTACCGAGCAACAATTAGACAATGGGAATAATAAGAATGAACAAGAAACAAAGTCCTGGTTCATATGGAGCTTATGCTCTGAGAGGTGGGGGTGAAGATAGATGATAATTAAAAATACAATGGGATTTCAGACAGCGATAAGAAGTACTATGTGATCAGACAGTGCTATGAAGATAAATAAAGCAGAATAAGGAGCCAGAGGGTGATGATGGTAAAATTTTAGGATGGTCAAGGAAGTCCTTTCTGAAATAGGGCTATTTAAGCAGTGATATGTTGCAGGAATCCAGGTGAGAGGAGAGAGCCTTTTTCTGCAGTACTACAGTGTTTTTAACACCGTGATAGAATTTTAGATGGGCACATGTACACCTAGCTAAAGTAAAGATTACTCTTCCAGGTTCTCTTTAAGCTAGGTGTGGATGTGTCAACAAGTTCTGTTCAAAGGATGTAAGCAGAAGTGATATGGGCCACTTCTGAATGCTACCCTTCGAAGGATTAGGAATGTGCTCCACTGATTTCTATTCCTTTTTTCCCCATGTTTTTCCTAGGAGAGGGCAAACCTGGCTTAGATGCAGAAACAGAAACCACTGAATTAAAGATTGAAGATGGCAGCTCTTCCTTCTCTTTCCCTCTTGCTCACTCAAATCTCTCTCTCTCCCCACCCCCCACCACTTCTCTCTCTCTCCCTCTCTCTCTCTTTCTCTGTTTCTCTCTCATTACCCCTGCCCGGGTGATTTAGCTTGCACAGAGAATAATAGCTAAGAGGATAGATTCTCAAGCTAGACTTCTCAGGTTCAAATTTCAGGTTTTATGACTTTGGTCAAATTGCTTTTCCTTTCTTATTATAAAATGAGGATAATAATAATCCTTATTATTATAGGTTGTCATGAAGTTTAAATGAGTTAATGTTTGTGAAAAGCTTGGACCAGTGCATGTAACATGGTAAGTAGCATATGTGTTAAATACACAAATTAATTAAATAAAAATTCTTAATGCTACTGTCTAATTTAGCTTCTTAGCTTCAAAGACGTAATTTAATTTTTTTTT
>NW_011888783.1:2734890-2738481 GCF_000151845.1 Pteropus vampyrus | reverse complement strand
CTAGTTGTTAAACAGGAAGAAAGGTTTGCAAATGAGCTTATTTGTTTTTTAAAATTAATTTTGAGTAACATAAGTAACATATCCTAACAGTTCTCTATTGCTGTGTAACAAACCAGTCTCAAATTCGGAGACTGAAAAACACAACAGTCATGAGTTCTATTTAGTCATGATTGTGTGAATGGCTCGGCAGGGCTCAGCTGGAATGGGTCATCTCTGCCATGTTCATTCAGCTGTAATGGAATCTGAGGTGGTCTCCAGCACATGTCTGGCTCCTTAGCTGGGATGAGTAGAATGTGGGATTTCTCTCTCCTCAGTATTTTAGCCTCCAGGGACTCTTCCTCTGATCTCTCTAGTAGAGAAACCAGACTTCTTTATATGATGCCTCAGGATTACCAGGAAGTGGAAACAGAAGCTGCCAGGTCTCTTAAGACTAGGCTCTGGAACTCTCCCCTTGTCACTTCTACTACATCCTATCAGTCCAAGCAGATTACAGGCCAAGCTCGGATTCAAGGGGACAGGAGACTCCTTTTTATGGTAGGAGTAGTGAAGTCCCAAGGTAAAGGGGAAACAACGTGGGAGAGATCATTGAAGCAATCTTTGGAAACAATCTACCTCAACCTAAATACGTTCTTTCAAAAGCTATTACAAATGAAGCTGAAAGCCCTTTCAAGCACTATTTTCATTCCATTCCCTTTCACTTCTTGTCAGAAGTAATCATTTTATGAACTTCAAGTACGTCTTTTGGAAATTATATTTAGAAGTGATCAATTCATTAGTGAATAGTTTGATGCTGTGCCGTAATTTGCTCTGTTGCACAACCTTACAATTATGGGAATGATCAGGAGCTATGTAATGGAAACCTGTCCTGTACAAGACAGCATGTAACTAAGTAATAAACTGGGTCACAAACTCTAAGGGCATCAAGAGTTTATACATGGGGAAAGCAAAGGCAATAAAAGAAAGCATTGTTGTTCAGTTAGAGTTTGAGGTAAACCTGAGCGACCACACTCACCATTTTGTTGCCCTGAATTAAATTTGAGTTATGTCAGAGAAATGAGTGAAAGTCAGCAATCAACTCTTAAAAGACAATTTTTGAGAAATTAAATCTACTTATTACATACTATCATGTTCCTTAGAAATAAGGTAGTGGATTTCGACTTGATACAATGGCAGATAGGAGGCTCCTAGAGGTTTTAGAACATGTAAAAGTGTTGTGTTTAAGAAGGATTATGGCAGCAATAAAATGTAGCAAGGGATTGTTCTGTTGGTAATGTTCGTTGAATGGGAAATAAGTACTAGACACTGAGAATGCAAAGATGAGTGACATATATCTGCTACTCTTCAAAAACTCCCGCTTTACTGGGATAAGGAGGCAGGTTGACAAATATTGGGTACAGATGTACAGGTGTGGTGCTGGAGTCAGTTACATGAGGGCTTTAGTCACAACGGTATGGTTAAAGGTCTGAATCCTCCAACTGATCGCCAGCTGCCTACTGTTACCTCAGGTCTCTAAGTCATATAAGGAGAGAGATCACTCCAGGAAAATGCTTGCTTTATTATAGGCTAGAGCATCAGTCATAATCTCTGTGAGGTTTCCCATTTTGGATCATTAGTAAGCCCCAAGGCTTGGTCACCCTTCAGCATAATTTCTAGACCTGAGGCAGCTCAATGTCTTCTTTGGTTGGCCTTTTCCATTTAAACCCCTTTGGGAACCCTGACATTCTAGGCCTTGCTACGCTTCCCACTGAGAGGTAGGATCTAATTCCCATTTCCTTATATCTGAAATAGCCTTAGCGACTTGCTTGGCCAAATAGAGTGTGTCAGAAATAACATGCTGGGACTTCTGAAGCTAGGATATAGCAAGGTTTGTGATTTGTTCCTCAGTGTCTTGGGACACTAACTCTAGGGGAAGCCAGCTCTGTATTAAAAATATGACTTTGTTGAGACTGCCATGCTGTGAGGAAGCCTAAGATAGCCACATGGAAAGGCTATGAGGAGAGAAAAATACCCGGCTATTTTCAGATGTGTCAACTATCTTCAGCCATTTGAATACCTCCTTTCCCCTGCCCTGCACATATGACTGTCTAGTCACTGAAAAGCAGAGATGTGCCATTCTTGCTGTGTCCTGCCTAAATTTCTAGTCCACAAAATTCATGCATAATAAAATGATTTTTGTTTCATGTCACTAAGCTTTGGGCTGGTTTGTTACACAGTAATAGATAACTGTGAACATGTAGTTTGCAATGAAAATGCAGCTCTTTAAAAATTATTATTTCCAGTCTAGTTTGTTCTCAGACTTCTGCATCCAATACTTTTTGTATGTACTACTGCTCTAAAACGTAACTCCTAAAATAATTTCACAAAAAATAAATAAATAAATATTTTTGTGTAATTGTTCTTACCTTAAGAAAGTCTTAACTCTGAGCTTGATACCAAAGGTGGAAGGATAATCATAAACTAAGATAAAAAGAATTTGGCAAAAAAGGAAGGTGGAGTTGAAGGAACATCCAACCACATCTGGCTTAACTCTATAGTACATCCTTCAGTAGATACAAGTGAAGGTGAGGATGCAGTCTGTCGAAGGCCTGGAGGTCTTGCCTTATCCTTTGCTGTGGAAGTGCGGAGGAATTATATGTTCACTTTCACTAGAAATATTAATGATGAGCCCTTCCACCATATAAGGATACAATGAAAAATTGTGACTCTGAAGAGGGCCCTCATCTGACCGTGCTGGCACCCTGATCCTGGACTTCCAGCCTCCAGAACTGTGAAGAAACTGAAGCAGAAGAAATTAAGTGACTAGACCAAGATCACGCAGTTTGAAAGAAACAAGTCCAAGGAAAAAAAAAATCGTAAAAAACAAAAAACAAAAATACTTGGAAGTCTTTTTTCAGAAATGACCAGAGGAAAGTGGAAGCTTCTGAAAGCAACAGAAAATTAATAGGCAGGGACACAAGAGGCAAACGTGGAGAGTTGAGTGTTCCACAGACAAGAAAAATCTGAGGGAATTCATCACCACCAAAACAGTATTACAAGAAATGTGAAAGGGACTTCTTTAAGAAGAAGGAAAGAAATTAAAAAGATGAGTAAGTAAATATCACAAAGAAAAAAATATCTCACTGACTAAGGCAAACACATATTAAAAGCAGTGGATCGACCAACACTAAAGCTAATATAACGGTTAGAAGGCAAAAGTAGGAGGATCATGTGTAATTGCAACAGTAAATTAAGGGATACACACAAACATACACACAAAAGAAGTAAAAAATAATGATGAAAATATAAATGTGGAGGGGTGAGTAAAAATGGTAGCGATTTTAGAATCACTAAAGTGTTTTAACTTAAGCAGCCATCAACTTAAAGGAAACTGCTATAAACATAGCTTGGTCTATGAAGCGCATGGTAACCACAAATCAAAAATCTACAAGAGATATACGGGAAATAAAGAGAAAGGAATCCAAACATACACTACAGAAAATCATCACTATACAAGAGAAGAGAGCAAGAGAATAAAAAAGGGGCAGAGAATAACAACAAAAATCAGAAAGCAATTAATAAAATGGCAATAACTACACACCTCTTAATAGTTAC
>NW_011888783.1:2729029-2732025 GCF_000151845.1 Pteropus vampyrus | reverse complement strand
TTTTTTTTTCAAAAATATGTTCATGTCTTGCATTGCATATGCCATATTCAAAATTAAGACTGGCTTTCCCTTTCTGACTTGCTCATTACAGAGTACTTTGTGGTGTACTCAGAAGAAATGTGTGGGGGTGCCTCAACTTTCCCCCTAATAAATTAATTAACTAGTTTCAGTGAGTTGCTACATGCTCAGTATAGACTTAGACAATACAAAAAAGCTTGTATCAAGGTCTTTGTCCTGGAGAAGTTCAAAGTCTTTTGGGAAAAGTGAGATTTGCGCACAAGAAGCAATTAGAAGACAATGCAAGGCAATACCTAATGAGGCGTTGAAGTTGTCCCTTTTCAGTCTCAGGAAACCCCTTAACCTCGCAGTAACCTTAGCGTTTGCTTTTCTCATTACAGAACCCTAAAGCAAACAGGAATTGAGGCAAAGAGATTTAAATTAGAAGAGTAACTTAATAGTAACGCCTTTTTTATAATTCAGTGCTTTTCATTGACATTGTCTCAAGATACTGTAAGACCTTGAAAAACAATAGTTGAAGGAAGTGGGAGGGAATTCTGCTGTTTTTTTTTTTTTTTTTTTTTCGGGATTTACTGATGCTTGGAGAGGCCCAGGGCCCTGAAAGAGCTGTGAGATGAGCAGATTAACGTGGCGCTCTCTTCCTTCCTCCTCTCTTCCCTCCTCGACAGAGCTTCCTTCCCCAGCTGCCGCCTCTGTTTTCCCTCCCCCTCCCCCTGTATCATGACGCTGTTTATTGAACTTAAATCTCCCTTAAGAAGAAAATTATGGAGTTTAATAGTCACCTGTTTCAGAGTTTAATGTCTTATTTTTAAATAGCTATTTTTGAGGTCTACTTTGTTCCTTGAGGTATCATGATGAATGAACACTAAGAATTTTATCAGCTATTAAACACACACACACACACATACACACACACACAAAGACAACAACAAAAACTTCTCACCCTGTCTTAAAAGGAAGTTATATTAATTTGAAAGTTTTAAAGAAGGAAATTCCAAAACCATTTTGGTAACCACGTCTGTTATTTGTCAGGAAGTTCTTCATAGATAATTTAAATCCTTATTGTAGCAATATAAAACCATTTCCTCTCATTCTGTTCTGTTTTTTGAGTTAATAAACATCCACATAATGGATTTCTATAAATTACCTACTAATCATTTTTCTGTAATTTCTACATATTCATGTTAAAATTTAGGGTCCCTGGTTAAAATGAGGCAATATCTATATAGAACCCATACATAAAAATGTTTATTATCAAAAATATTATGGCAATGCAACACATTTTAGTAATAAAATATTTTTTGTTGGTGAATAATGGTGGTAGCAAGAAGCACTTGCCTGGTAGGTTACACTTGGAAAGCACTCGAAGTATCTTGAATTATCTGTGAATGCTAAAAATGTGTGATTCCAAATTCCTCTCTCTCTGGGCTCACATTTGTTGGCCTCAAAGAACTGTTGTCTTAGTTGAAGCTATGGCTCTGTTCCAATTGGAAAAATAAATAACTACTGAGTGAGCCAGAAATCCAGGTAACAAGCATAGGCGACAAGTGCTGAGGGAGTAGGGGTTTAGCTGGTCGTCCTCATGTGTATGACTGCTTTATTAAAACGTATTTTGAGTATCTCTTTCTAAAACGATTTTAGGCTGTTGCTTAGACACAGTCATAATATCCGGCCTGATTAATGGCAAACATTATGGAATGTATTATAATGCAAGGAACTTTGTGTCTTCAGGCTTTTCTTTCTTCGTTTGTAAAACTTGTCCACTTGATTTCTAAGGCCTTTACTTGTGATAACATTTTATAATTTAATGAACTCATTAAGACATTTTTGCAGTGTAGTTTGCTAGCACTGTTTCAGATTCTCAATTTTAAAAACAATACTGACAAACTTGTGGATCTGAGATGTCCAGGAATGAGGGATCAGCCACTCTGCCCCACAGCAATGTACCCTCCAATGGATGGACGCCGTCACCTCTTTCTCCTCCTGGGGTAAGAACAGACCTGGGCTGGGCCTGGGGTGCCACATTGTGACTAGGAGTCCAGGTCTCCCCATGCCCGCCAGCCCTTAGGATGAGCTTCAGTTGGGTCCAAGAGTCTTTCTAGGTCGGGTGGATAAGTCACAGGTCCTAACCTATGACCTCTCCCAGAACTTCCAGCTGCCCTCCTTGCCCAGCTTATACCTCAAGCCCGGCACACAATCATCTTGAACAGATAGAGAAGAGGGTTTATGGCTCTCTCTCATAGTCCAAGAGGCTATAGGTCCCCTCTCATCCACAACCATTCCTTTCATTTAAAAAAAAAAAAAACAAACAAACTTAAAACAAAACAGACACAAAAAATACCCATGAAAACAATATATAAATAAAAACCTGAAACAAACAACACAGCATCTTTCGGATACTAGATTTCACCTCTGCTCACAGCCAAGGTAGTCTGACAAAGTATGGCATTTGAGTGGATTATGAAGTCAAAAGACCTGAACTTGAGTTTCAGCTCTGATACTATCTGGATGACACTGAGTACTCAACCTTGAGAAAATGAGTGTCCTTTTATGTAATATGAAGGGTTTGACTAGATGATCTAATTCAATTCAGTAAACATTTATTAATGGTTTCCTACATTCAAGACCCTTCGACAGGACATTAGGGTGGAGTTGAGGAAAATACAAAGTTAAAGATGTGGAGAAGCTTTCAATGAAATACATACCCAATGGGAATAAAGGCAGGTTAAGTATTGTAATAGAAAAAAAAGGCACAAAATTCTAGGAGCACAAAGGAGGCTTGATGTGTGTTTGAGTTTTCAAGTATTGTGAAAGCTGATGTTCACCTATATCTGAAGAGCCTTTTAAGGAAAGGTGTGGTTGGTCTGCATTTTAGACATTGTAACTAGTGTATACAGTTCACTGCAGCAGCTACCGAGAACCATGATCTACTATAGTGATTAGGCATGTCCACCTCTCACTTCTAATGGCACCCTACA
>NW_011888783.1:2694808-2728979 GCF_000151845.1 Pteropus vampyrus | reverse complement strand
CTGGGCCTGGGGTGCCACATTGTGACTAGGAGTCCAGGTCTCCCCATGCCCGCCAGCCCTTAGGATGAGCTTCAGTTGGGTCCAAGAGTCTTTCTAGGTCGGGTGGATAAGTCACAGGTCCTAACCTATGACCTCTCCCAGAACTTCCAGCTGCCCTCCTTGCCCAGCTTATACCTCAAGCCCGTCACACAATCATCTTGAACAGATAGAGAAGAGGGTTTATGGCTCTCTCTCATAGTCCAAGAGGCTATAGGTCCCCTCTCATCCACAACCATTCCTTTCATTTAAAAAAAAAAACAAACAAACTTAAAACAAAACAGACACAAAAAATACCCATGAAAACAATATATAAATAAAAACCTGAAACAAACAACACAGCATCTTTCGGATACTAGATTTCACCTCTGCTCACAGCCAAGGTAGTCTGACAAAGTATGGCATTTGAGTGGATTATGAAGTCAAAAGACCTGAACTTGAGTTTCAGCTCTGATACTATCTGGATGACACTGAGTACTCAACCTTGAGAAAATGAGTGTCCTTTTATGTAATATGAAGGGTTTGACTAGATGATCTAATTCAATTCAGTAAACATTTATTAATGGTTTCCTACATTCAAGACCCTTCGACAGGACATTAGGGTGGAGTTGAGGAAAATACAAAGTTAAAGATGTGGAGAAGCTTTCAATGAAATACATACCCAATGGGAATAAAGGCAGGTTAAGTATTGTAATAGAAAAAAAAGGCACAAAATTCTAGGAGCACAAAGGAGGCTTGATGTGTGTTTGAGTTTTCAAGTATTGTGAAAGCTGATGTTCACCTATATCTGAAGAGCCTTTTAAGGAAAGGTGTGGTTGGTCTGCATTTTAGACATTGTAACTAGTGTATACAGTTCACTGCAGCAGCTACCGAGAACCATGATCTACTATAGTGATTAGGCATGTCCACCTCTCACTTCTAATGGCACCCTACAGGGTGTAAGAGAAATGAAAATGTAGGAAGATGGAGTTTTTCCAGTTCGGGGATTGACCTTTAAAAGAATCAGGGCTGAGAAAGGGTAATGAAGCCAGCAGATGAAACTGGTGTAAATATCTCTGACATAAAATTAAACTAATTTAGTTTAAATGGAAGGAAACCCAATCTAAATTAGAGAAAAATATTATCTAAATTATAGGATCTTTTTTTAATGCAATTATATTATTTTCAAGTATGTGTGGTAAGTTGAACTGATTGCTACAAAAGCATTTCTAAGTTTAAGTGCTGTTGGAATCTTCTTGTAATGGATAGATAAGTTCTGATACATTAGGACTCTTTTGAATGCATATGATTTATGTGTTAATGTATTTAAAATAAAATGTATTTAAAGTCAAGCTCTTTAAATTTTATTCATGCTGCTCATATGTTTAGTGACCTTCTTTTTTATTTAAACAGCTTAGAGGTAAACTTGAGTCCAATATACTTCCAGTTTCCAAAACTACAAATTAGTAAGATCTGGACAGAGGCCGTCTCAATTTGGTTCTTATTTACTAGAAACCGTGCAGTTTTATTACAATCAGATCTGAAACTAAAAAAGCTTTTTTATCTCTAAAAAGCTGTCATTAAAAAAGTTATCAAAAAGGGAGGCCAGCTGGCTGCTTCAGGCTGTCATATGCCACACGAAGGGCGTGACTGATGGGCTTCTGGAAGCTCTTCTTGGGCACAGAAACATTGACCATCATTGGGAAGATGGAAGTAAAACAAAGAAAAGGAGAATTCTTCACAGAATCTGCTCAAGCTTGGCTATCGGTCAGGAAAGAAGGAAGTCACAGCCAGGCAAGAGCCGAGGAGAAGCTGAAAAGACAGAGTTTAAAAAGCACATCCTCTAAAGAGAATCAGTCTGGATGCAGGAGCAGCCGGGAGCAAGGAAGTACTGGGTGGTTTTCCTGAAGAGCTTATGAAAACACGGGAAATATCGTGTAAACTCTCTGGGCCAGCTTTAAGAGCTTATCACCGTGGTATTAAAATGGCAGGAATTGTCATGAGCTGACCTTCCACTCTGTCCACCAGAGTCATGTGGTCTAAAATATCAAATTCTCCAGTTCGTAGGTCCAGAAGTTTAATCTTATCCACTCATTCTTAGACGATAAGGTTTTGGAGAAACTGACTCATGCTATTAAACACATAAGAGAGTGATTTATAAAGCATGTGTAGTAATTAACAAGGAGAGGATGACTTGGCATAACAAACCACAGTGGTCATTTCCTCTACCCTGGCTCACTGTCATGGAAGTTGTACCTCCTTTGGTACAAAATTACATGTTTGAAGGTCGTCAGTAAGTGCTGAAATAAAGCAAAAGAAAATAAGTATCTATTTTCTAGAAAATATTTTATTGAAGTGAGCATTGCCATATATACTGCCCTTTAATATTTTGGGCATACTTCTGTCTGTTCGCCAATGCCTGGCAATAAAGATATTTTCACAAATCTGTAACAACAACAACAACAACAACAAAATATATATATATATATATATATAAAATAAGGGAGGTACAAATGAAATTACCGTAAAACCAAATATATGTAACTTTAAAGAATGTGCTTTATTCTGTGATTATGTCATCATTTTTGATGTCAAAATCTTCTTGATTTTGAAGAATTTGTAATTTTTTTAAACTGGCAGAAAGAAAATATTGACAACCCTGTGACAGGCAGATCCTCATTTTTCCTTTTTTGAGGGTGATTTATGGTTCCATGAAATCCCAAAGTCTGAGAATCATGGTTTAGGAAACTAAAATAAGATCTCTGTACCAATGGCTTTTAGAAGAAACACATTATCCCATCAAAAAGTATATGCAACTCACACATACATAAATATGTATATATAAATATTTACAATAGAAATAAAAGTTTCACAAAACACTACTTAACTTTACTTCATGGGATACCTTCTGTTCTATTTTACTTGTTAAAAATGTCAGTTGCTATCCAACAGTTTGATCTCATGACCCACTAATGAGTCACAACTCACAATCTGAAAAACACTGCTCTAGACTCAGAGTCCTCTTGTCCCAGGACGTAGCTGAATAAACACTGACAGGTGTTTCCTTTTTGGAACTTTTTTCTAGGTTCCACTCAGATTATATCCTTCTTGTTGCATATTTGTTGCCCTGGAAAGATTACAATACAATTGATTAAATAAGAACTTTTTTATGCTAGTCATATCTGTGTCCTGGGGAAATTCTCGTGCCGCTTGCTAAGATTGAGAAATATTCTCTAGTTCCTTTGGATTTAGAAGTCACATTAGTCTTCTTTTTTACAGCAGAAGAAATCTCCCTGGTCTTATTAGCCCCACATTACAAAACACATCTTACAAGAGGTTATTCTGTAGACCAGCAATTCCCATCTGTTTTAATTGCTTCTGTTCGCCTCAATTGTAAAGCATGCCATTTTAGTTACTACTCAATTTCAAGATTTGGGGAGGAACAGGAGAACACACCTTTACTCTAAACCTTGAACACTGACCAAGCATTGTAAGATAAGAGAACCTAGAGGAAAGGAGAAGAGGCAACTCATGCTAACTGAAGAAATAAATGACTAAGAATAAGTTAAAACATTCAGATATAATCAATTTGGCTATGTAAACCTGTCGCCCAAGTAATGGAGAACAGAAAATATCTCAGGTTGGTTGTGTAGTTATTATTCTTTTATTTTGGGTCATAGGGTTGGTGCCAGTGCAGCAGTGTTATGTGATGGTTCAGAGTGTGGCTGTGGTGCCAGATTATCTGGAATCAAGCCCATACTCTGCTGTTTACAGCATAGGTAGGTACTATTGATGTCCCATCTTAGGATGAGGAGACTGAGCCCCAGAGAGGTTAAGTGCCTTTGGACGAGTTTCTTAACCTCTCTAAGATTCAGCTATAAAATGAGAAACACTAAGAGTACCTACTTTGTAGGGCTGCTATGAGAATTAAGTGAGTTTCCATATGTAATGTGCTTAATCTGGTTTGTGGTAAGCACTTACACATTTTAGTCATATTGCAATTATCATACAGCTAGTGGTTTACAGGTTGAGTTTGAGTCAGTCATCTAGATTCAAGACCCAGTTTTTTACTTACTAGTTGTATAATATGGGGAAAAAATTATTTAATCTTTCTAAACCTCGATTTCTTCATTAAAAAATTTACTGATAATACTTACTGTAATGTTGTTTAATGTTTCACAGATTTAATGATACCACATAGTGCCTATTGTATAGAACATACAGAAATATTAGTCAGCTAGCCAAAATTACCAGTGCATCCGTACTTTGTATTTATTCAATAAATATAGTCTTACTAATATATTAATTGAGGTCTTACACATCAGATGTCTTGGATAAAATAAAACTTAATAGTTCTTTTACTTTATATTTTCCTAAAAGGGAAAAACATTCTAACCCAGAAGAATCAAATAAGCATGGAACTTTAAATAAAGTTGAAGAATTCACTCCAATTCAATAACTGTCCTTTTGAATTTCCATTACGTGCTAAGTACTGTGTCCTATAAGGCAAATTTTGCCTGGCAAAGGTTGAAGAAAAGTCAAATTTAAAAGGCTACTATAATTAGAACTTTTGATAATGGCACTTAAACTGATTAATGTCTAATAGTACCCACTCTACCGAAGCATATTTTTTAGGCAGTTATACATTTATATTAAATTAAACATTCGTTGAATAAATGAGCTTACGTAGAGGTGTCTCCATGTGGTTCTCAGAGTTAATTCTGTAAAGATGTGGCCAGTGTAGCTGAGGGCCTACTCCCTTACTGTTTGCCTGTAATGTTCTTCCCATTCATTCTCACATGACTGGCTTCTCTTTTTCCTCATCATTCAGAGTAGTCTTCTCTGGTCATTCTACTTAATGTGGGTCCCATTCTTAGCCTCTCTCCCCTATTACCCCCCTGCCTTTTTTTTTCATTGTGCGTGTCACTAGTTAAAATAACACTGTTTGTCTGTGACCTGCTTATTGCCTATCTCCCCCCCAGATCTAAAGTTCCATGAGAGTAGGAATCTTATTATAATATTCACTGTCTACATTATGTTTCTACCTAAATTAAATAGCTTAAAACAACACACATTTATTATTTCAGTTTCTGTGGGTTCAGAGTCTGTGCATTGATTAGCTGGATTCTCTGCTTGGGGTTTCGGCAAGCAGAAATTAAGGTGTTGGCCAGGCTGCAATTTCATCTTACTTGGAGTCTTCTTCTGAGCTCATTTAGTTGCTGATAGAATTTAATTTCTTGTGGTTGTAGGACCTAGATCCCCTTTTCCTTCCTGGTTGTCAGCTGGTGGAACATTCTCAACTTCTAGCAGCTTCCCAAGGTTCTAACCATGAGGCTTTTTCACAACATGGCAATTCATTTCTCCAAGATCAGCAAGAGAGTCTGTGACCCTTAGATCTTCTTTTAAGAACTCACCTGATTAGGTCAGGCCCACCTGGAATAATCTCCTTTTGATGAACTCAGAGTCTGATCTAGGGATCTTAATTATATTTGAAAAATTTGTCACCTTTGCCAGACAGTGTAACTTAATTAGAAGATTGGTAACTCATTGTATTCACAGATGCTGCCCATTCTCAAAGGGTGGGGAGTATATAGTGTGGGTACATCAGGGGCGGGAATCCTGGAGGCCAGTTATACTTCTGTCTACCACACTGTTGTAGCCCCAAGGCGTAGAAGAGCATCTGACACTTAGTAGGTATTTAATACATACTTGTGAATGAGTGAATGAATGAATGCTGAGGAAAGAAGTAAAAACCAAGAGTCAGTAAGAAGTGAAAATAAAATATCGCCTATGTATTATGATGAATGATTAGTCTCTTTTATTGCATTCAAAACATCATGTGATTTGATTGTCTATTTAAGTCACTTTCTTCACTGAGGGGCTTGTGACCATTACCCAAGTAAAGGGAAATCAAGTGGTATTTATTGCATTATATTAACAAAATTTTATAGTATAAGTTTTAGGGATTATTTTGCCTATAATGTCATGCAGATGAAATGGTTAAACTTAAAGAAGCTAGGATGGCTTATATATGGAAGTCCAGCGTATCATTGGCAAATCAGGAATAATTGAGATTAGAACTTAGAGTTTTTCTATCTATCATTCAAGATTTAGTAGTACGCTGTTTCCCCAAAATCAGAGAGGAAGAAGACATTTTTATTTCCAGGAGAAATAAGTTACAATAAGGTTCAGAGAGATGTTGTCCTGGCCACATCTAAGATAATCATGTTGTAGAATGACCCTCTTAAGGAAATGTCAGCAGTCCTATTATATAAGACATAAACTTCAAGGATGACGCAGGCATAAGATAGTGTTATGTGTCTCTCAGGCTGCCATAACAAAATATCACAGACTGGGTGGCTTAAACAACAGATATTTGTTTACTCACAGATCTGGAAGCTAGAAGCCCATGATCAAGGCACCAGCAAATTCCGTTTCTTGTGAGAGCTTTCTTCCTGACTTGTAGACAGGAAGAAAACTTGTCAAGTCTTCACATGGTCCTTCTTCAGTATGTGCACTCAGGGAGAGAGCAAGCTGTGCTCTCACCTATTCTTCTTATAAAACACCACACCTATCATTTAACTTAATTACTTTCTCGGAGGCCCTATTTTCAAAAACAGTCGCACCAGGGGTTAGGGCTTTAACATACGAATTTGGGTGGGTGGGGGTGCACAGTTCAGTCCATAATAGATAGCCAAGGAAGTTCTGGGGAACAGAGGGAGCCAGTTAAGCAGAGTGAGTAAAATCTCAGGTTTCAGATTTGAATCGCCTACATTTGAATTCCAATTCTACTTCCTGCTTGCATTAGGGGCACATCCAATTTTTATGGGGCCTGGAACTTATATATATAATTTTGGAAGCCCTTTTTAAGATGGAAAATACAATATTAGGTACAATGTCTTGGAAGGAGCCAATGCAAATAAGGACCTCTGAAGCTTAAACTTCATTATTTTGTAGCAAGTTCACTTCCAGTTACCATACAGCCAAGCAAATTACTAAACTTCTCTGAGTCTTGCTTTCCTCAAATGTGAAATGGATATAATCATTTTTATATTTAAATCACAGGGGTGTTGAGAGGATTAAATTTCAACTAATGAGCTCTCCTTGTTAGCTATTATTGTTGTTGCCTTTTTTTTTTATTATTGTCACCATAATCATCATTATTCAGCTCCTCCCTTCACAGAGGAGGAAATAAACAAAAAGCTATTACATGACTTGCCCTCCATCACTCAGCTAGGCAGCCGGGAGACTGGGCCAGAGTAATCCTCCCAACTCCTGATCTGCACTTTCTCCACGGCTTTGTAGAGATAGCCTATCATACTGCTTCCTCCCCAGTGTTCACATCCCTAAAGAGTATATTGGTATAATCATCATCTTCACCCCTGATATCTAGTCTATGGCTATTGCATAAGAACAGCAGATACTAATTCGGTTGAAGTTAAGCTTTATTTTTATTTACATCTGATGGGGTTAAGGTCTATGAAATAAAAATCTGTATTCATTAAATCCAAATTCTTATTGTTTCTAATTGGAAGGCTAAGTTTCTATCTCCATTTGGGATGAAATGATAATATGGAAATAAAGAAGTTTCTGTGTAACCTCTTTTGGGAGTGACTCCCAAGTTCCCACATGTGCAGATTTTGTCAGGGACATTAGATTTTCCTGGGAAAGGTCTGAGGAGGCAGTCCCAAGGGCCCCGATCCTCCCCTTGGAAATTCGTACTGGATAATTTGGCTCTTCTCCATTCCTCTCACAGTCACATATACATGAGAATCGTTCCATGTTATCTGAGTCTGGGAGAAATTTGTGCCTCAGAGCTGGTTTTAACACTTTTAAAATACAGATAATGTTGATTCCAACATACCTAAACTTTTTTTTCCCAGTGACCCACCACATACATATTATGATTTTCTCAGGGCTGGGCAAGCTAAGAATGGTTGGCGTTGGACCCAAAAATGCTAGTCCTGAAAATTAATACGGTGTGAAGGATAAGCAGTATTTGACTCAGGGCTTTCAATCTTTGTCCTCTGTGTCTGAATGAAAAACTATATGACCCTGTGTAAGTATTTTTCTCATTCCTCTCATTTTCAAATGTGGCACAAATATAGAATTTTTGTGAAATCATCAAAACAAACTGTAGCAACTTAATAGAATGTACAAATGTGTAGGACATGTATCAGCATGGATTCTCCTGGCTCTGCTAATGGCTACAATAAGCATAGGTAAGTTATTTCACCTGTAATTCTTATATATGTACAAATAATAAAATTAGGTTTTGGAAGTTTCTAGAGGAAAAACATCACATATATAGGGAGATTATGACTATCTTATGGTTTTAATTATTACAATTATTAATATATCTATCAGAAATAACGTTGCTAATGTTGTATGACTAGAAAATTACACTAACTTTTGCTCGTAGGATCTTCATGAGGATACTTCTGGTTCATCTATCAGATCTGTTATTTGTCTAACGGCCGTGAGCATATGGTAAAACAGAACAATTAGGAGAACTGTAGCGACAGCCAAGCACATCTGCCAAAAGGCCTCTCCCCTTCTCTTCTCCATCCTTCAAGGTGGGCAACGGAGAGGCTGGTGGACTCTTACCCTGGGCTCTGTGCCTGGCCTAACCTCCTGCCTGCAGGCCCTCTGCTCTGCTGGTTTCTGGCACCTGTACGCTTATCCTTCCATTTTAGTTTCACATCCCTGTTTGCACTTGGTCCTCAATATCCTAGTTCCTTCTTTCCTGTCCAACTCTCTTTTTTGGCGCCACCCTATTTAGTGGAGTTTCTTCTCGGTGTCAGGGCTCAATGTATTTGCCCTGTTCTTTGTTTTAACACCTTATAATATCTTGAGTTAGAAGATTTACTATGGTAGCAATTTCCTATAGACACAAGAGAAGAAAACATCTAATCATGAACTAGTCTTTATGGAACAGAAAGCAACAAATGAACAAACAAGATAAACAAACAAACAAAAACTCATAGGCACAGACAACAGTATGGTGGTTACCAAAGGGAAAGTGGATGGGGCAGAGGGGAGAAGAAGGTAAAGGGGGTCAAATATATGGTGATGGAAGGAGACTTGACTTTGGGCAGTGAATATGTCACGCAATATACAGATAATGTATTATAGAATTGTATACTTGAAACTTATAAAATATTATTAAATAATATCACCCCAATAAATTTAATAAAATTAATAAAAAATATGTACATAGATACAGATATGATGCCCATCACCACATTAGTCTATATACTGATACTTGCCAGCATGAGACTATTTACTTCTTAATATTTATGAGCAGAATATTGGTTCCAGGAACAATGTCTTTTTAGACTTAAACTTAGAACAATCATTCTCAATTATATTACTTATTCTACAATTATGTGTGAGGTGCTACCATTCTAGGTGTTTGAGATAAGTCAATTAACAAAACAGACAAAGAAAAAACGTCTCTGCCTTCATGGGCTTATTTTCCATTTAACTTGTTTATATATAAAAATACAGGTGGATTTCTCTACCTGCTTGCATCCTACAGCTCTCCCTGCATTTTGCCTTTGGGATGCAGCAGTTTGTGTTGTACAGGAAATAGTGTGCCTTCCAACAAAGTGAAAGTCATGCCACAGGCTGATTTTTCAAACAGGATGGGCTTTGACAGGCTTCTATTTAAATATGCGTGTGAGATACCTTTCCATATTTGTACAGAGTACCGGTGTGACACGCCTTTCATCTCAAGCAGGGTTGTGCCTATGATC
Organism: Pteropus vampyrus; assembly: GCF_000151845.1. Taxonomy (NCBI): domain Eukaryota; kingdom Metazoa; phylum Chordata; class Mammalia; order Chiroptera; family Pteropodidae; genus Pteropus; species Pteropus vampyrus. The sequence continues at coordinate 2,719,206 of NW_011888783.1, read as the reverse complement.
TAGAGAAGAGGCATGAGATCTACACAGGCTGACTAAATATTAAATCAAGTTGTATTCAGAGCCTATGACATGTTGATCAGCCCTATGGCCAGACCACAGAGGAACCTACAGAACAAAGGGAGATTCTTGCAGAGATTAATAACACCTGTTTACCCATATCACGAACACTGCATACCCATACCACAAAAGGAAAATGGCAAAACAAAGTCTTTAAGTTCGACCCTACACAAAATAAACCTAATCGTTCATTCCCTATAGCCAGACCATGTGGAACCTACAGAACAAAGGCTGAGATTACTAACATGCCTTTAACCCTGCATACTCATACCTTGAAGTGAAAACATAAAAAATCGAATTCCTTAAATACTGAGGGGTCTCATTCACTCTCTGAGAGGAGAACACACTCTGTCTGTGGAGCTTTATTCCTTCTCTAATAAACTTTCTTTTTGTCTGTAACTCTGGCTTTTGCGTGAATTCCTTCCAGCATGGAGTCAAGGACCCTCCCTCTCTTGGCGTAGGCCTTGAGTCCCCACCTGGAAGGATTTGCACCTTCTGTATCACCACTGGTGGTGAAATGCTACAATTTCAATTCAGGTTTGCAAAAGTAATGTGTAGTCAGAGTCAACCATGCAATTTTCATTTATTTTTCTTTTGACAAGACAGAATTCAAAAACAGCTAAATAAAACAAAGCCATTTGTGACAACATGGATAGACCTAAAGATAAGCATGCTAAGTGAAATAAGCCAGACAGAAAAAGTTGAAAATCACATGATATCACTTATATGTGGGATATAAACCTAAAAGCAACAAATGAACAGAACAAACAAACAGAGACTCATGGATATGGATTATAGACAAGTGGTTACCAGAGGGTAGGGAGTGGGGGGGAGGGGGGAGGTAGCCGGGGTAAAGGGGGTCAAATATGTGGTGACAGAAAGAAATCTAACTATGGGAGGTGAACACACAGTGTAAATATATATGCCTTACTGTTAAAGTGTACAGCTGAAACTTACTGGATTTCGTTAACCAGACACCATAAAAAAAAAAAAGTCACTGTTACATTTCCAAAAATAGTAACTACTATTTTACTATTTTTAGTGGTAAGAATAAGAAGTTTAGGAATAGACATTAGATAAAGCATGGAGAATTAATTGTCATTGCTTAGGAGATTTTGAAATTAAATAATTATGCTTGGATTAAAAAAAGACTTAACACGCGGGACATGGATCAGCATGAATTGTATGTGTGCATGCATGTGTGTGTGTGTCTGTATCTTAGGGAATAGAGGAATTGTGAGTTGTGAGTTGGGGAAATACAAAATATCTCCTGGTTTCAGAACCAGTAATCTCTCAGATGCTTCATTCATGCACAGAAGGCTCCTGGGGCTGGCTTTTTAAATCTCTGAATTAGCTAAAACAGTTGTAAAATCACATGGAGATAGACAGTTTACAATTGACTGCAAATCAAAGAAGATTCCTGTATGTTGTGTGTTCTAGCAGGCACAGGAAATATATTAAACTTGTGAAATGTGTTTTGATAACCCACTAAAAAAATTTGCCTGTGATTACCACCTCTTACTTCCATGTTTGTTTTCCCTTCTTACCCCCATATTAGAGACAGACAGCTAAAATCCTCAGCGCCGGGAGCAAAGATGAGGTGGTTTTCAGTATAGGCTATAATGGCTCACTGAGTGCGCCTGGGCTGTGTTCCTGGTTAGATTCTCCACATACACAGTCCTGACATCAGAACTGATTTCTGTCAGCTTTAATGTGCCTGAAAAATTTCTTCCAAAGTAGTTTCCTCTTCTAACACATCCCAGGGGAATTTCCCCTAGAGGGTGTGAGGCAACATTAGATTGTGACTCTGATAAGATATTCCCATGGTGGAAGAGTTTTGTATGACAAGCAGCACATTACATCTGTTGTTTTCTTTATATAGGGTATTTTTCACACTGAATGATACTGGAATACAACCCAGGACTCTGTCTTAACTCCCCTGCAGTCTTGTACTTCCTCCTCCTCAAGACGGCAGATTCTGAAACACTTAGTGACATATGGTAGCCTATCTGTGAAGTGTGCTGAATGCAGTCCATTTGCTTTCTGACTCTGGAGTATTGTGTTTCATTCTGGGCATCATATTTTTTAAAGATATATTGACAAATTGAGACTCAACCACCAGAAATAATTTTTGAAACAAGATAGGAGCAAAAATAATTATATTCATGTATGTATAAATAGTACCTGCACAAAAGAGGTCTCCAAGAATAGTGAAGAGTCAGCAAAGTACTATGAGAAACTGTTTAAAGAACTGGAGATCTGTTCAGCCTAGAGGGATTTTTATCTATCATCTACCTATCTCTATCTTTGTCTCTCTATTCTGTCTGTCTGTCTATTCTGTCTTTGTCTGTCTGTCATCTGTCTGTCTGTCTGTCTATCATCTATCTATCTATTTACAGGGTTGTTGTGGCCATAATTCAAATGTTGGAAAGGTTGTCATATGAAAATGCAAATTATTATTATTTTTCCCATGTAGTTCCAGTCAGCAGAACTGGAATGAATATGTGGGATTCATGGGTAAATAGATTTTTATTCTGTATAAAGAAGATCATTCTGCTTGTTCGAGCTGTGCAATAATGGAATATATATGTGCAGGCAAAAGCTACAAGACTTTGTAAAGAGAATTCCTACACTGAATTAGGTATAATCTGCGACGAATCCTTCCACTTAAATATTCTATAATTTTGTCAATTAGGAGTTTCTTATTCAATTTTCATTTTGACAAAGGATTGATAAAGGCTTTAAAAGTCTCTCTTTTTTTTTTTTTCCCTTCCTACATCTTTTAACAGGATAAGACAACTGAGCGAACTAAGTTATTCCATGGCTTTAACAAAGTTCGTTTTACAACCTTTTTTTTTTTTTTTTTTTGAGTTATTTTCTCTTTTGGAGTACATGTATGAAGGAAAACTTACAACATCAGCTAAGTATCCATGGATCTTCCTTACAGCCTGAGCAACCTCCTAAGATTTTAACTGAGTTTTGGTGTCTTGTTACTTCCCTGCTTGTAGAGTTAACTTGTGGATTTTGCCTACTCAGTATCCATTCCCATTTCTTCTGTTTTTTTTTTTGTTGTTGTTGTTGCTGTTGTTTGTTTGTTTCCCCAACCCTTGCCCCACTGTATACAGTCTTGGTAGTTCCCTCAATCAAAGATCCTTGCCTTTTCCAGGCTAAGGGGTGGGGACTGACCCACACTTGGCCAATCAGACTCTCTTTTTGGAATTAGAATGTTGAGTACTGTGACACAGAACCAAGAAAGGTTCGAGCTGATTGTTTCCCTATAGCACACTGGGAAGGGAAAGTCTTTTAGCTCTTGTGTCCTAGGTCCATATGGCAAGTTGATCTCACAAGAGTGTGTTTTTTATGTAGCCATATTGCTTGATTGTTAAATGAGGAATTTATATCAAGATTCGGAGTGTGACCTTGTATGTTTTCAGTGATATATATGCATGTCTTCAATTAAGCATCTTTTGGAGAGAGATTTCCATGGACTCTTTTGACTAGAAGCCTTAGGGTGTGAGAATTTCTGCTTCCTGAGGCACTGGAAAGTTAAGGTCAAATGCTGGATGTGTTTCAAGTTCTGAGACAATACCAGCCGATTTGAAAGCTGGTGTTTGTGTGTGCGTGCATATGTATGTGTACAGAACCGGGGAGGAAAGGCAGCCTCTAAAACTTTGCTTTGAAAGATGCCAAAACACTGAGCCACATATTTTTATGGGAAAGATCTGTGTGTTTGGATGAAACTGTCTCTTTCATAAACATAAGGCACAGAGAGGCCTGACTCCCCTTGCCCTGCTTTTGAACTTTTGTTCACATTAAGCAATTTCCCTCACCTTGGCTGTTGAACTTCCTTGTAGTGAAATTCATAAGTACAGTGACCTGGCAAGAAAATGGTGGAAAGAAGGGGTGGGTTGGACTAGATTGCATTTTTCCTGAACACTCTGAAATATCAGGATATATGGAACATGAGTCATCACTTTCTGTTGGAAACTTTTATGACCTTTACAGAGTAGGTCAAATTCTTCCCAAGCTGTGCTTCTTCACACCCCAGTGCATGATAGTAAAAGGGCAAATCCTAGGGAGGCAGAAGCATATTCATATTTTTTCTTGCAATCTGTTATACATTATTGTTTTTTTTGACATACTTTGCTTCACATGACAGTACCGATGGTGGAAACTAAGGTCAAGTGTGATGAGAGACTTGCCTGGTCTGCCTTGCATGACTGTTTAAACTCAGGTAGTGCAAACCCTAAGCCCTGCTAGAATTAGGATGGTAGAGAAGAGGAGAAAGTTCTCGTGGAGGGCGTGGGAAAACCATTTAGTTACAGGCGAGGCCCCTGAGGGAAGACAGACACATGCCGAATTGTGAATCCTGGCCATTTAACAAAATTGAACTTGATTTGACAAACTCAAACAAAACAAGCAAAAGTATTGCAACTCTGTCTTGGCCAAGGGCCATTTTGTAGAGGAACACAGAATTCTATAACTCTGTCAGCCCTAAGGTTTATCATGGTTTGACCAACAATGTTAATAGAATAGAATCTGGACTATCAAGAAAAGTTTGCATTGCACACACTGTACCTTTAATAATGCAAGAACTGGGGTGTGGAGTAAGGGAGCAAGCTGGCAAAATTCACTGAAAAATTAAGTTTGTGTAGAAGAACTTAGCCATAGAAGACTCTAATTATATCAACTTCCTTTTTTTATTCTGCAGAAATATTTCCTTTTTCTAGAATCATTTAGAAATGCAGAAATTTACACAGTGAATTTTTCTTCTCTAAAACTTACACCTTTAAGGCTTCTGACCACTTTTCACTTTAATAAATTTTAATGCTTGTCTTTTTAAAATAAATTATACATTGCTTTGCTTTCTTAAAAGATTTAGTTAAGATAATATAACATTTTCATTTTTCTGTTTACTGTCAGATGCTCAGCTGTCACTTCTCGTGACTGCCATTCCTGCCTCCAGTAGACTTTCTCCCCATGTCTAATTTGCTGCTTTTAAATGGCAATGGCTAAAAATTCAACATGGATAAGCTTAGAAATTTTGATGATGTATGTCTTTGAATAGGACAAAAGAAACTGCTAAGTCAAGTGCATGAACTTTAGCGAAACCAGTTTGGTGACACGCATTTCAGTTTCTTGAAGACCTTTAAAGACGCTTCTCAGAGGACCTCTTTTTGTCCATCTGTGTCTTAGACTTTTGAAGTTATCAGATAAGTGACCCTCACATAAGTAAGGAATCATTGGACTGACTGCTCTTCAAAGGTTAGAAAAAGAATCAAATATATCTATTGCCCAACTGGCAGTTGGAGTCAGCTGCAAGAGTAGGTGGTAAAGTCATTTAGATTCAACAGCTTAATTGCTATTTCCATGCTGCTTTCCCTGAGTGAATGCAGAGGAGTCTTCCACAGTGAAGATACTGTGTCAGTAGGAGGAGGAGCAGCAGATAGCACCTTAAGATGCTATGGGTTGGGCCAGGCTGGAAGTGCAGTGTTTGGATGTAACAGACAAAATGGGGAGAAGCCTTCTGCAGAGAGCGGCTGAGGGACTCTGTGACCATGACTGAGGGGTGGAACTCTGGATTTTTTAATTGAGCCATTGTAAAACTGTTAGTGACCTGGCCTTTGGAGCTGTATTTATTAAGAACTCAAATGCCCTGTAAGACTCAGAGCATCTTCAAGCTGGAAAGAAATCTTCTACCCCAACACTTTTATTTTAGAATAAGGAACCTAAGCTGAGGAGAACAAGGTCTATGCCCCAGGATGAGCTGGAACAAGAACTCAGAGTCTGTGATGCCAAAGTCAGTGGTATTTTTTTCTTATGCAATAATGCTTTTAAATGTAAAAGAAAAAAAAAATGTATATACAAGCAAAGATTTTCCACTAGAGACAAACCTATCACTAGTTTCTAGATATGAAAATCCTGAGGTTAAAATTAGGTAATTTTCACATTTGAGCAAAAGATGGCAATTGATCATCTACGGCATAATAGCAAAATGACTCAAAAGTTGTTTTTATCTTTTTTATCTATCAGTAGATGGCAGGAGATACCATCAAATCAAGATTAAAAAGAGGAAGCAAATGACAAAATTCAGTCATTGTTCCTTGCATTACATGGAAAAAACGGTATCCAGAGTAGTGAGTGTGCTGTTATGTTGGTATCTGGGGATAGAGTATTTTTGAATATGGATTTGAGTTCAGTTATTAGTTTCCTGATTAATCTGTCAAGATTACAGTTGGCTTAAAACAATAGTCAAATATTGGAACTAAATTTACTCTCTTTTGAAGAGACACCTGGAGAAATGATTCATCACTCATGTTGCTAAGATTAATTGGGCATTGTAATTGTGTTAAGTGGATTCACATACCGTGTAAGAATCCAGGAGCTTTTCTTCTTTTTATTTTATTTTATTTTTCTTCAAGCAGAAGAAAGAGAAAATAGAGCTAGCTAGCTTCAATGTGGGTTAAGGAAATCTAGCATCATAACTGGCTTTCTCCAAGATTATGCAGGTAGAGCACTATAGATAAATAATATTAACTAAATACAAGGATGTTTTCCACACACCTTAATGGACTCTGGCCCCATGAGCTGATGATTTTCCAATCCAAATAAAGGTTATTTTTATCAAGATTAAATTTGATTTTACTTATTAGTTTTTCTGAAGTGCAGAATTCTCTTAGAAGCCCCATGTTTTTCTTATCTTATGGAGATTACAGAAAGGTGAAGAATCTGTGGAATGTTCAAGATTGAAATTTTCAGTCTTCAAGTGTGTTGTTCCCTTTTTATCCACTTGCTACCATTTAACAATGATACGATTCTTCTCCATGATATAAGCATTTGAATCAGCTACTTTATTTCTTTTTAACTCTTTCATCATTTGACTCTTATTTCATGAGGAGTTTTTAAGAAAAAGTATTCTATACATTTGTTGATTTTTTTTTTTTCTGTCTTAGACAGCGACTTAACTGAAAACAATCTGCAGATTAGGAAGGCAAACTGCAGGAACATTTACACAGAAATCAAGTCCAACTTCAATCTTGGTTAATGCTGAGCTGGAAATCATCATGGGCGTGACCCATTGGGCTGTCCAGGTGGAGGATGTGCGCTGTAGAGAGCATTCAATCCTGGAAAACAAAAATGAAACTGGATTTGCTTTTATGTGGACTCTACTACTTTTCCTTGTAAATTTCTCCACTGGGAAAAATCTTTTACTCAAAAACACATGATGTCCTCCTTTTCAAAAAAATCCAAACTGTGACCAGTACCAAAATATCCTATCAAGGACTATAAAAAACAATCTTTTCAGTTTCTGTGGTATGTCGCCTGAAATTCTCACATTTGTCAATCAATCAGTGTTCCTGAGCTTGGCATTGTGCTGTTGCACTGGTGGAAATGCTCTTTTGGTTCAGGATGCAGTATTTCTAGGTGTGGGAAACTAGGTATGGAGCACAGAGTAAGCTGAACACCCTTTTTACAGTGATTTAATAATTTATTATATGCTATAAATCAAATACTCTATTCTATTGTTCAGTAACACCCCCTTTTATACTCTAAAGTGACAATAAATTACATTGTCACCCTATTCACTGGTTGTCGGCTTCTCCTCACTTCCCTTTCAAAATGTTCTCCTGTTTTGTGTGTACTATTATCTATTGAGCTTAACTGCTAAGGATGTATGTTATATTCTCATTATATTTTCCCCTGTATAAATATTGTTTACAACAAAGAATCTTATAAATTCTTTAACATAAGTTATAAATGACTAATAAAGCTTAAGTACTATCTCTGTTAAATATATGCTCATTTTAATAGAAAATAAACTTTTAAAGGCAGAGAAATACATCTCTAATCAGATAATTGTGAAGCATTGTGAAAAATTTGAGACTACCCTACTTGCAAGCTAACAAGTTAGACTGTCAGAAGATATAAGATGCCTGGGTCAGAGATAAAGGATAATTTATTACTCACAGCAATATCAGTAGCCAGATTTCAGCTGTAATTCTCAGAGTGGTGCAAAAGGACCAGGTGTTACTGCACATGTGTCACAGGAGAGGAATACAGAACTTAGTGAATCCTAATATTTTATAATAGGCAGTAAGCATGTCTGTCCTTCACTCTGGAGGGAGACAATGTATAGTCCAAGGCTGTTCACTAAACAAACACACTAGAGAAGATTGTCAAGAATAAAGACATGCTGAAACATGAGAGACCCATGGAGATTTTTCTCCTAACAATTGCAGATCAATGAGAAGACTGGGAGAGATCTTTTTGGGAATTCTTTTTTGGCAAATTTTTAGTTTTACTGGAGGCAGTCATGCACTTTGCTTATGCATGGGTCTGGCTTCAGTTTCCCAAATCGTTCCAGAAACCCAGTCTTTTAAGTACATTACTGTCAACACATGTATCTTATTTTTTTCTCTCATAGTAGGAGTACTACATTTAGAAAATGCAGAAAAGTATAAAAAAATATAAAACTTATTTGCATTCTCATTACTCAGAGGTAATCTCTATTAAGATACTGGCTTATTTTAATGACTTAATACATATTTATTTTTTATATAAATTGAGATACAGTATAGTATCTTGCAAGTTTTGCTTATTTACATAATGAAAACATTACTTCGAGAAGTAACATTTTTCTTTAAAGTATGAATTTAAATATAATTGCATAATAGTCTATCATGGATTTACCAATTTTTAAAACTATTTCTTCACCATCAGAAAATTTGCTACCAAATATTATCATGACATATATTCTGGTACATAAATGCCTGTTAGTGCCTTTAGTTAGATTCCTACAAGAAGGATTTTTGAGCTAGAGCATTTACTTTTTCTTTTTTTAAGTTCTTGATTTCTATAGTCCAATTTATAGTTTTCAAGAAATATCACACCAATTTATATGCATGGCACAATCATTGAGATTGCTTTTCTCTCCACATAATCATCACAGGTGAATGTTTTAATTTAAAAAATCCTTTATAAGACAGTTGAAAATACATTTACTTAGTATTTCTGATTTTTATTGAGGAGAAAATATTTCCTTTGTGTTAATTAGTAACTTGTATTTGTTCTTTTATGGATTATTTTTTATGCTCTTTGCTCATTATTCTAGTAATGTTTTAGTATTTCTTTTACTAAAGAAAAGTTTTTCCAAAACACTTCATGTGATATGAACTAGAATTTTGTCAAATATTTCCCCACTATGTTATTTTTTAATATTCTGATGCTAGTTTTAGACATTTAGAAGTTTAAAATGATCTAATAAAATAATTAACTTATTATCCATATGTTTTTTTTCTATTGCGTAGAAATTCTTGCCCACTCAGGTGGTTAAATATTTACTATATTTTTTCAGATATTTTATGTTATATTTTTACATTTTTATCTATATTTCTAAATATATTTTGATATATTGTATAGTCAAGGACATTTCCCCACTAAATAGCCAATTTCCTCAACAACAAGTAAACCATTTCTTACTCTTTTATCTGTGGTGCTTTTTTGATCATGTACTAATGTTATAAATTTTAGGGTGTCTATAAAGTTTAGTGTTTGAGGTATATTCTTTCCTCCCCTCCCAAATGTAATATTGAATGACAATCTTGCTTTGGACACAGGTTACATCTTATTGATACTCATCTCTTAAGGACTGACATAAATATATTAGAAATATTTTATTTCATGTATTGATAAGAACAAATAAAATAACACAATACTTGATATAACTCCAATATATACTCTAAAAATTCAACAAAATTTTTTTCAATTAAGAAAATATTTAAATAATAAAGATAAAATATAATTTTTTTAACCAACATTGCACTTTTAATTTTTAAACATTTTTTGAGAAGTGAAACTTACACTATATTCTTTCAGTGTAAAGTAACCTGCTTTAATATTCAGTTGCTACCCATTTAGAGAAGAAAATTGCTCTTTAAGTGGCACATACATTTTTTTGTGATAGTGGTGGAAGTAGAAAGGATTTCCTTGAGAAACAGTTTACATTCTGGCAGTGGTGTGGGTGGGGAGCAACAGAGAAATAAGGAAGGATTCAACTTTTTTTTTTTCCTTCAGAGCCAGATAATAACAGGCAAAGCCTGGTTTCACGCAAAAATCAATGGGGATGAGTTATTCTGACAGAAATTTGCCATCCTTCACTGATCACGTGGTACTTCAGATAATAAATATTTTAAGCCAGTGCATTGTTGGTAATTTATTAGGCAATATGAAATAATGAAAACAATGCAAAAGTCTAGAGATGATAATACTTAGATTGGTGAAACCAGAAGGTCTGTATAAGTGTTAGAAACTTTCTAGAATTTTACTATTATAGTTAGTGTAAGAGAAGAACACAGTTGCTAAGTAGAGCTGGGCATTTTCATTTCTTTTAAAATGTCTCCCTTTGTATTTTCCTATAAGGGTTATACTTTTTCCTGAAAAGAAAAACTCAGAAAAACATTTTTTGTTACAAGTCTGGGATGTAATTTCATTTCTATTTTATCTCTGTTTCCCTCTAGGTCTAGACAATGCATTCACATCTCTAAATTCAGATGTCATTCATGAAGATGAGGATCAATGCAAAAATTACATTCTTCACAGAATATCGAAATGCTAGGGTCCATTAAACTCATTTTCAGTAAATTCAAGTTATTTTTTTTTCATGCTAGTGGGTCACCAGCTACTGTAGTCAGTGTTGGGGGAACACAGCTGCTTCACAGATGCTAGGGATATCAGAGAAGCGTGTGCTTTGACCTTGTAGGAGCTTAACAGGCCTTCAGGCAGATCAATATGCATCTTAACAGGGCTTCAGGCAGATCAATACACATCACAGAGAGAGTCTAGTGGAAGTAGAGTCGAGTCCAGACTCTAGGCCCAGTTGCCAGAGTCCCATCCTGGCTCTGCTACTCAGCTTAAAACTTTGTGTAAGCCACTTAACTTCTCTTTTAGTTTCCTCACTTGTAAGATGGATAAGAATTCTGCCCATGAGTGTTATGAGGATTACATGAGCTAATCTGCATAATGCACTTCAAACAGGGACTGGCACAGACTAAGAACTTGATATAAATGTTTGTTAAAGAAATAAAAGAAACTTCTTGGGAAGACAGGAGAGGGAGAAGCAGGCCCATGAGATCGCCAGAAGTCTATTTATCGGAAATAGAGGATTCTTAGAGGGGGAAAATGGAGAAAATGGGCCTTGAGAAAATTCTGCAGTCTACAAAGTTTACATTCACTTCACAGAGTGAGATTGAGGCTATAATTAGCTAAGCGAAGTGACCAGTTTTTGTGAGCAGAATGTGGGTGAGAAAGATGATGAAGCTGAGTGATGGCAAAAGAGAGATTTTGAGAGGCCGTCTTTCTTGTTTTTCCTATTAAATCCCAATTGTGTATGTGTTTTTAAGTCACCTCAGATGCCTTTTGAAAGTAGGCAAACTATATATTTATTCATTTAATAAGGTAAAGAAGAAGTCCAGGTAATAAATAATTAAGTAAGTCTTGGGCCGGGAGATGGTAGTCAGGCTGAAGGAGTGGTTTAGGGACGTTGGGGGGTGACACTAATTAATGTTTGGACTATACACTGAGTAAATGTAGAGGAAACAGCAGACATATTACCTTGCAGTATCGGGCTCAAGAAAAGGTACTTAGAGACTAATCTACAGTAATGGTAAATGTACAAAGGTTTTGAGTAAGTGAAAACAAAGAACTTATTTTTAGTTTAAGTAGAGATGGTTTCAAAGTAATAGGCAATGGAATTGGATCAAGGCAGAGAGAAGAAGAGAGAACATGAACAGCTGTTTCAATATTGAGATGGCTTTGTCCTCTGCAGCAAACATGCAGAGATGCAGTGATTATAGTCTCTCACCTAAAAGGAACCATTGATGGAAATACCAGTTTTCTATGTTAACTACTGGTAGCAGTGAAAGTACGGTTTTAAATTAAATTTGGAAATTTCCTCAAAACTGCTCCTTCGAAGACAAATGATCCTCTTATAATGTATCTAGTTAAATAAAATAATGGATGTGAAAAGCTTTGCAAAACCTGAACATGCTATATAAATGTAAGGCGTTATCATCATTGTGTACTATGTGTTAGAAAAATGCAGTAAAAGAGATTATTTTTGTGAACTAAATAGCCAAATATGGGCTGCATGACAGCACTGTGAAGCAGAGTCATAACTGATGAATGACCATGTCCTGAGAGGGTTGATTAATGAGTGGATGCTAACCTGGAAGAGTACTACTGGTGTGACACCATAAGGTTTTTTGGTTTTGTTTTATTTCTTTGGCCCTTCTTGTTTCAACTATTTTTCAGTGAGTTAAAGACATATTTATCAAGTACGATGATAAGACTAGTATGATGGAAGTAGTTAATATACATCAACCTTAGAAAGTATACTGCTGCATGAATAAACCAAGCTTCAGACAGGCTAGTAACTTGCCCAAGACCATTCATATAATGGTAGATAGTACTACATGAGTAATCTACTCTTCAGCTAGATTAATAACTTTCCCAGTAGAGTGGCAGAGCTGAGATTTAAAACTAGACAATATGAATCTAGAGAATGTACGGCTAAACCACTTTGCTTGATTAGTCATTCATTTACAGTAAGTCCTCACTTAATGACATAGATAGATTCTGCGACTTTAAGTGAAACGACATATAACAAAAACCAATTTTACCATAGGCTAATAGACATAAACAAGAGTTAAGTTCCTACGGCATCTCATCAACTTTATAACTAAAAGACGTTGAATGGAATATTATTCGAGGCCATATTGTATTTAACAAACACCAAGTGCTAACACTTACTCCAGGGATAGGTCTGAGCATTATACAAATGTTACTCACTTTATCCTTATAGCAACCATATGAGGTAGACACTATTATTATTTTTTTTTTAACTCTTAGAAACTGAAGCACAAGGAAGTTAAGTAACCTGCCCAAGGTCACATGGCTGGTAAGTGAATTCAAACACAGGCTGTCTGGCTGGGGAATCCATGCCTCTGACCAGCATGCTACGCTCCCTGTACTCCCTGCTATACTCCGTTCAGCACTGTGACCAGCTTCACACAGCCAGATCTGAAGTGATCCTGCCCTCTTCTTTCACGTGGGAACCGCAAAGCCTTTGAGGTTACAAAGGAAGCAGTGAGCATTTATGATTTGGTGGATGCTCTTTTGACCTACCTTGGAGCATCCATGCCTGAAGGCATCTTTTCTGATGCCACCAATTCAATCCGAGACTCTTAAATCCTTGTCTATGGTTCTCAGTGCCAGACAGCATTTCCTCCTGCATAAAATACATCCTCATTCTCATTACATCTCCCCATAAAACTTTCATCAATTTGAAAATTGTAAAATGCATTCCTTTTTATGCAGACATTTAATCTATGGTTAAATGACAATTGAGCAATATATCCTCCTGCATACTCAAATACCATCCCAACTCTGCAATTTGAAAATAAATTGACAATCTTAAAACTGGCATGGGTTTTAAGGAAAGGAAATACTGTCAACCACAGACTTTAGAGGATGTTTATCTGCAAAATGAACTGTAGGACACACTTTGGCTTGATCAATGGATTCTACTTAAGAGAGATTTCAGATGAAACCACCAGCTTAGCAAATCTGATTTGAACTTATCTGTGGGCCAAATGCTGTGTTCTCTTCTCATGTGCATGGATGAAGCAGAACTTTCAACCTCTCAGCCTCTCAACCTCTCACTTTCAGAAACAGTGAAGTTTAAAATATAAAGGTGTTGTTTTTGCTTCACACCCAAAGTCAGAGCAAGATATTTCGATTTCTCTTGACTGGCTCCAGGTGATGTTAAGTGGAATGCAGGAAATTATGAAAACCAATCTATCTTCAAAGGCTTTCTTTGATTCAAGATCTGAATCAATATGTAAAACAAAATTATTTTTATTCTATGTTTTCTTCCAAGGTTTTTCATTGCCCACAAAAGAGCAAGTAAAATAGCATTTTTATTTTTTATCCCTTAAACAATCTGACTCTTGCTTACTGGATTCCTAAAGGATTGAATCACTACCTTTCTCAAGGGTTACGAAAGAAAATTTTCCCACTTCAACTCATCAGCATAGTGACTTACATATTAACAATAAAATGCAGAGCATGAATCATAAAGAGTCCAGCTAACACTGAGAACAGTATTACATGACCAACTGTAATGGTTAAGTTGAGGTATTCGGATACTGTTATCAGAGAACTTCCAAGCACTGGTAGAGCAAAGGTCCTGATCAAAATCCAAATCTAGTAGAAACTGGAATATTCTAGAAAGCAAAACAAAATACAGAATAATTAAAAATATAATTTTGACGATACTCTTTAATATTTGGTACATGACATGTGATTGAGAGACTGACAGCAGTGACTTCTAACTAGAAGCTTTTTAGAAATGCAGAATCTCAGAACCCTCTGAACCGGAATCTAATTTTTAGCAAGATCTTCAGGTGATTCATTCGTACATTACAACTTGAAAATTATTGAAAATATTTTTGAGAATGGAATTATGTGAATAATTACTGTTTTTCAAAAACAGTGTCTTATACCAAGGGAGCATGCTCTTGCTTATTTTATAACAGGGCCATAATTTCATAAGGGACATATCCTCACATTCTCTTGCTCTGGAAAGACAATGAGTAATACAGAATTATTTTTCCTGGAGGAGCAAAAGCAGTTATAGGGGAAGGAATATCACTCATCATTTTCAGTAACAACAAATGCCAGCTTGACCTGCATTGTTATTTCTGACACATCACCTTGCATTTCTCGTCACATTATGATGGTTGATTTTTTTCCCTTCCTTTTTTTATTTTTGGGTCAGAGAAAGAAACTGACCTAGAGGTTGCTGCAGGCATTTGGAAATATGGTTTTCCTTGTCTGTTCATTCGATCTGAAGCGTCTGCTGCAGCAGTTCTCACCTGGGTGATTTTAAGAGCTTATCAATCATGAGACTGTTGAGATACTCAAGCCATCAAGCAAGCACCTTTCCCATGACATGATAACTTGTGTTAATAATAATATGAAGCTGTGATAGGAGATGTGGGAAAAATAGAAATCAGAGTGATGCCCTAAAGTGTGGAGGGAGAGGGCGAGGGCACTGGGACTAAGTCGGGAGAGCTGTATCCTTAAGTCACGTGGAAGGATGTGGAACAGACAGACCTTTCCTACAGCAGCATTAGTTATGGAGAGAAAATGGCCATCAGTCACTCCTTCCTCCTTCACTGAGGCCTGACAGCATGGACAGCACCTGCTACCACACATTTCTTGATCTATCATCTTGGAGGTTTATTCTGAATTTACTAGGAAAAAAGACGTGGCCGTTAGACACAAAGACCACATGATTACTTTCAGTAGTTCACATAAGCTAGAGGTGTGGAGAAGTGCAGCTGGATTGTTAACCTAGGAACCATTTCAGCCATCAATAGAAAGAACTAGAGTCCCAAAGCCCTGGGTGAGAAAGTCCCCTGCAACAGTGTCATTGATACGATCAATCACATTAGTTGCACACCATTGCTTGGAGAGGTTGACATTATAGCTGGGACCTCTGAGTAATCCCAGCTAATTTTGCTACTTGTATGTTTTGAATGATATGATTGTCTGCCAGGGTCAAAATGAACTTGCAACTGTATAGCTAAACTTTGGTAAATAAAGAGGGAAAACCCAGTTTAGGAATAAACACTCTATAAATGCTGTTTCAACATTTTCTTGCCCTGACTATATTCGCATTCACACGCACTCTTCACCCATGCCACCATCATCTAGTTCTTGCTGTTGCTGTGATCTTCTAGTCGGTCTTCTGGATTCCATCCTAATCACCCCTTGTCTATCCTCTACATAATAGTCATAGTTCTCATCCCAAAATGCAAGGTGAGTCATGTCACTCTTCAGATCTAAACTCTTTAATGTCTTCTTATCCCACCCGGGGGAAAATCTGAAGTCCTAACTTTGACAGACAAGCCCCGAGGACCTGGGCAACCACCACCCATACCTTGTGCCATTTCTCTGACATCATCTCCTGCCTCCTTTACTATAGCCTAGCCATCATGGACTTCTTTGTCTTTAGTCACGCTCTACACTAGACATGTCTTACCTTGGGGTCTCTGCCTGGATTAGAATTCCTGAAATAGACACTTATCCTTTACTTTAAGTTTCTGCTCAAGAGTTATCTTATCAGAGAAATTCCTCTGAATACCTTCTATAACCCCTGCTCTACAATACTTGTATAATTTAAAAATGTCTCATGCATTATATGGTTTTCCAATATATCTTCCCCAACTAGGAAATAACTCTGTGTGAGCAAAAATTTTGTTTTGTTCACCACTGTCTCCCTAGTGACCTGACAAGCGCCAGAAATATACTAAGACAAATGTTCAGTTAATGTTTGTGAATAGATGATTTTCAATGCTTGTTTGCACACCTGGTACTTTGCTCATTTTCTCACTCTACTTAACTCAGAAGCACTTTTCTACCTTCCTGCTTTTGTGTTTATGTGTTTCTTCCTGTGTCTGAGGTGCCTTTCTAATTTCTCATGTCAGCATATTCGAGTCTTACCTTTCTTCAAGTTCCATCTCCTCTAGGAAAGCTCCCCTCATTCTGTTCTCAGAGCTGACCCCGTGTCTCCTCTGATCTCCCAGTACTGATCGTGTTTCTCATGCACAACTTAGGCCTCTCTGCCCTGTGTTAGAATGATTCATCTTTACAGATTGGAAGCGTTAAAGTATGGGCTATGTCTGATTTATATTTACCTACCCATCCCAATCCCCACAAACTCAACTTGTTGCTTTGTACATAGAAAGTGCTCAATGCACACTGGGTTAATAAATATTGCTGAATAGACTGACTTTGCTGTCCCAATGTTGATTTGATGGTGTGGTACCAGGATAAGAAAAAGTAGCGGAGTGCTCTCATAGTCCTGTGGTTTCTATTTTTCCCAAGTCAGCCCTTGATGACTATTTGTTTTGTTGTTTTATATATGAGGAGTGTAGAAAGAATTTTGGTCTTGGATATGGTCATTTTGCTTTATTTTAATAAGTACAGAAAGAGAAACATTCATATGAAAGACAAAATAGCTATTAATCATCCAATCACTTGTGCTGCTCAGCTGTCTCATTCCCAGGTTGAATTAGTAACTAGGGAAAAGGTTGCTATCACAGGGAACTCTGTTAGCTTTTTTTACTACCTGAAAAATCCTTTTCTTCATCTGTCTGATGAAACCCTTCCCTATATCCTGGGCTTAGAAGAGAGAATCAAGAGCAGAAAGTAGCTATGCTTAGGAAGACACCTGTTTAGCAATCTGATTTTTCTTAGCATGGAATTTTCAACTCCAAACTGTCAAGATTCTCTATTAGAAGTTCACAGTGTACTTTTTTGTGTGTGTGCAACAGCTGGTCTAATTAGGCAAGTTTTGCTGTGGTGACATTAGGGCTCACTAGGCTTTCTATTATCAATGGTGTAAGCTGTGAGATTTCAACCAAGCAGAGGATTGGGTTCTAAATGAGAAATATAGATTCGCATTTCACATAATGAAATAATGAACTTCAGTGTTACCTTTCTAGTGACAAAAGTAGGAACTTAAATCCATTGTAGGATTCTTTGTTTAATCAATAAATAAACGAGAGACACAGAAGATTTATTTCTTCTGTGGCAACAAACACCATCATTTTTCTTAATTATCCTTAGGTTTGCCTCTTCTGCTTTCAGATTCTTTGAAAATAAAAAAGCTTCTCTACACTAAGAAACGGACATGAGATCTCGTGTTTTCTCTCTCATACACACAGAGTTTTGCCTTTTCTGTGGCGATACCTGCATTTCTTAATTAAAACCTAATAAAGTCAAAGGTTTTGCAAGGTTGTTCAGACTACGTAAGGACCAAAGGTTCCAGCTGAGGTAGACAAAGATCAGGGCAACTGTAGGAGAAAAAACAAATAGTTTGAACTTTGGATCCACAGATGGTTATGCCTGCCAACTGTTATGAGCCAATGAATATCTGGCCTATCATTTGTCATATTTATTGCAGTACATAATGCTGTAATTTCTCATGGCATAGTTATTTATCTTGCTGTGTTCTCTGAACAGCTAAAATCGCAGCCATGTTGGAGCATTCATATATATACAGTTTGGATTTTATCTCTAAAAAGGAGCCATGCAAATTGGCACAGGCCTCCCCATCCAAGAACTGGAATTATGAGTGTTGCAAAAGCAATTAATTGGCAGATTTTGGAAAAATTGTGACAATTGAAACTATGCTCCCAGTCTTGCTCCTGTGTGTTTAGCCACAGAGCCTAAAGGGAGTGGAAGCTCTCCATTGCAGTCACTCCTCAGGAGGTGCCGGGCTGGCTTCCTGAAGTGATGGCTACTGGAGCAGTGAGGACCATATCTGGAAGCCTCTCTGGAGTGTATGCAGAGCCCTCCAATTCTGCAGTAAGAAAATGGGCTCTGGGAAGAAGAAAGTTGAGGTGAGAGGAAGAAAGCACGAAGTACTCAGTCATTGATTTCTGACAGCCGTCTGGGGGCACTGTGACGTCAAAAGGAGCAGCAGGAACACCTGTCTCTACTGGCACCTCTACTATTGGCAAGTGGTGAGTCACTGAATAGAGGCCACATAATGCCTGGTGACAGAAGGTGTGATTCACAGGTGGGCGGAGAGAGTCTTCAGGGTACTGTTGCTCACCTGCCACATCTCAGCATTCATGATGGATCATTGGGTCCAAGTGGGGCTTGGAGTGGGGGCAAATTTTAATGCACATCGGAGTCTCCATGAATGGTAGATGTGAAAATGTAGGTGTCTCTCATCCATGCAGGATTAGTTGCATTTGTTCTTGAGGTGTGAATGCTCACTCTGCTGTTTGTGATAAGGGAGCTATTGGCCACTCAGACCCCTACAGAGCACATCAAATCTCACTTTAGCCATTGGTTTTCTTCACAATGGCTTCAATCAGAAATGTTAATAATGATTATTTCTGAGTCAGTAGACCTCTCTCCTCTTCCTTCCCCTGCAAGGCTGCGAAGAGGCCCTAAGGTCTTCAGCAGAAGAGAAAGGAAAGGCAATGATGTCATACTCATTATTATTAGGGATAATGTTAAAAGGCTGAGGGTTAAGATGCCAAAATCCTTAAGCCCTGCCTTAAACACTATACTGTCATCACTTACCACCTTTCAACTCCTGGAATGGGTGGTGTTCCCTTCTGCCTCAAGAATCTGCACAGCTAAGACTCTAATAGGCAAGGTAACTCAGGAGAAAAAGGAGGCTCTAAAGATGTAATTTTGAAAAGACATTTCTGAAATATACCTTTCCTCATGAAGAAACAAAAAGGGTGGTATCTGTGGAAGCTCTAAGGCTGGCCGAAGACCAAGACTTGGGTTTAAAGGGCTATACTCAAAGAAAGAATGAGTAAATGACCTAGGACAAACATGAAATACACATGGGGGCCTTCAAGAAGAGAGTCAGGAAGGTTAAGACTTAGAAAGAACAGAGATTTTTGAAAAATGTCAAAGAGGACAAGAGGCTTTTAAAGTTATTGTCAGTGCTTAGAGTTTGGAGTGATAGTGCAAGGTCCATGAGCAACAATGAAATAGCCCATTCTTTCAAGTCCTCTTTTGCATCTGTTTCCTAGGTTAGGTAGAATGCTTTTTAGCTTAGGAAGAATGGAAGAACAACTCGTAAGAGAGCAAAGCGTCAGAGAACATTGTTCAGATTTTCAGGTCTAGACACCTGTGTCTAGTTCGTATGGAGACATAAATCACTGTGTGACAGCACTTGAGGCAGCAGAGACAATGGGGGAAATGCTAGCACCCCTAAACTGGATACATGTCTCTATTTTTAAGAAGGGAGGGTATATTATTAAACAAATGATTTATGTACATTTGAAAAAGTAAGCGAAGTTGGGAATGAATGTCACAGTCACAGAGTTAAGGGAGTCTAGAGGTAAAGACAAAGCTGAATTGGTTAATGAGAGCAAGATGGCAGGTAACATGCACAAACTTCGGTATGGGCAATCTGTGCACAAAGAACAAAAATCCTTGACAAAAAGCGGAGATTGTTGTTTTAGGCCTTCATGGTAGATGGGAGGAGAGACTGTGTTTCTCCTGAAATCCTTCCATTCAGGTCTCTCCTACTACCTGAAATACAGCCAGCTTTTAGAATTATCTTTCTAGGGTGTGACTCTACTCTTTGTCCTTCTTCTCTTTTAGCATCTCTCAAAACCTAACTAGAATTGATAAATTTGGCATAATGTTTATTTATATTAGGAAGCAATTGAGAAGAAATTATGAAAGGTCTGGTTAGAAACTGTTGGAAAGGCAGCTGAGACCGGATTTGATAAACATCTGCTTCCTGGTCACCTTGGGCAAGCTAATGGCCCTGATTCTTGGTTTTATCATCTCAGAAATGAAAACAATAACTAGGTGGCAATCAGTGCTCTCTCCTCTCCAGATTGCCTGCTCTCTCCCTTGTTTCTTGCTCTGTCTCTTGTTTTCTTTGGTCTATTCTTGGGGTTTCCATTCATTTTATTTGTAGCTTATTACCCAGCATATTTTATCAGGTTCACAGGATTTTGTTTCTTGACCACTCTGTGTAAATAGCAAACACTCTGAAACCACTGAAATGTGACAAGAAATGAAAAGAAAGCAGAAATTCAATCAGAGCATGGTAGTTCTAATTGTCTGTTGTTTATACTGTTGTAAATAATCTCAAGGTGCCCTTACACTTGCTGCATTTCCTCATAGCATCTTTCATCCCACACAGTGTAATTGAAAGGCACTGACTGAAAAGGGATGCAGGTTCTAGCAGGAGCTTTGCCACTAATTAGCATTGTGACTTTGAGCACTTCTCATTTACCCTGGCTTTGTTTCCTCATCAGTGCAGTAAATGAATTGACCTATATTATCTCCCAGGTCCTTTCCAACTCCAAAATTTTAAAAGGTCCATGATTTCAAGCCAAAAACTATATTATTGAATGAAGCGACAGCATGCATAAGTGCAAGTTGATTAGGGAAATGGCATAGAATTTATCTCTTAAATTGGCTTTCACAATAATAAATTACGGAGTAAAGATATAGAGAAGAGAGATACATTTTATGTAAGTGTTCAAGGAAGCATAGCTTATTTCAAACAATGGTTTCTGAAAATAACCTTTCATTCTTTGCCCTTATATTTTTCCTAATGGATGGCATAAAATGGATACTCAGCCTGAATAGTGGCTTTCATTCAATTTTAAGTCACCCCATCATGTTGTGTACTGCTGCTTTCCACTTTAGCTGACATTGCAGGATGTAGCACAATGCAGAGTGAAAAGTTAGAAATGTGACATGGCATGTCGGAAACAATGCTTGCTTTTCGCAGATTAGTTATCATTTAAAGCCTGGTATTTAGAACCATCTTTAGATAATTCAATAGCTCTGCGTCTCTGGTAGGGAGGATGTCAACCTGAGTTAATTTTTTTTTTCTTATCAGATATGATGGGACAAGATGACATTAAAACAGTTGAAAGAAACTGTTCAGAATGCATATGAAAAAAAAATCAAGCAAAGCTTTAAGGAGCTTAGAAGTTGCTTGGATTGATTTACTGCAAACACGGAATTCAAAGAAAAAGTGATAATTGTCACAGACTGTTGTCCAGGATAAACCTAGATATTTGCCATTGTTAGTCTTTGTCTTGATACATCAGTTTTCTGTGACATCGCAGTCTACTAATGTTTACTGACTTCGAATCTTGTGAAGGAAAAAGTGTTTCAAAGTGACTTATTCATTTATTTGTTCTCCGAGTTGACTCAGGCTCACTAATCTGTAGGTACAATAGAGTCACATTATCAGTAATGTTCTAAATTTACAGACTCTCACTATCACCTGCTCAAGGCACATGGCATGCTCCCCTGAAATGGTAATTCCAAGTATTTCTACATGTGCCTGCGAGATACCCAAACATCAGATGGCTGCTCTGCTCTCAAATCAGGCACTGCAGCCCCCTAAAAGGTACACGAAGGACAAGATAGAACCCTCTCAGTGGCCAAACTGCAGGATGGTCTGTCGCAAAATGGAGGATGAGACCTCTCTCCCACTTTTTGTTGGAATCTTTTAGGGAACAAACATCTGGCACCTCTATCAGTACGAAGTTTTATGAAACAGGACATTGGGGTTTTACCTGGAGCTCTGTCTCCTCCCGGATGCCAGACAGGTATCCAGGGGGAGGAAATAGGAAGAGGTGGGTGCCAATGTCTGGGTCTTCTCCTCAGCAGCCAAGTCATTGTTTTGGAGTCATGTTTCATTGTCTTAGGGTTGGCTTTCTCTGGAAAATTCTTCATCCTCTGAAGCAAATAAACTTCTGACAGGTCCTCTTTACCAGTTTGCCTGAGATGTCCAGACAGAATTTTCTAAAATACAGTAGCAGCACAGGCTCAAATTGGGATTCCTGACACTGTTTATTCAATAAACATTTCCTGAGCATATTTTAAGTGTGAAAGGCTTTCTTTCTCCTTTATTCCTCTCTTCTCTAAAGAAATTTTTTTCTTTGAAAGATTGGTTTGAGTTAAAGAATCGACATTTAGGGACTCCTATTAACTGAGACCATGAAACCATTTTCAAATAAAATACAATTAGAGAGGGGATATACTTTTGGAACATGGGTTTCTCCAACCAGCACTTTTATATATATAGAAGGCTATTATTAAACAACTTTAATTTAACTGGCTGATCAGACATCTTTGTAGAGAAACAGAAATAATAGAAAAGTACAGTAGTATTCAAATTCTTCAGAACAAGCCAACAATGGATAAAGTATAATCCAACTTTTTCCTTGGTGTTTGAGTGGATCTATGTCTTGACTGGGAAAGCAGATTTTGGTTGTTTTAAAATTGTCCAGCATTTTTATTGATATTTCTCTTAGAATCTGAACATTATTTTAGCAACTTATTTTTCATATAATTCTGGTGCAAAATTATTTTAATGCATTTTACAATATTACATTTTGCTTGAATGAAGTGTGAAATATTTACTCCTGCATGTATGTTACTGTTAAAGTTACCTGCATTTAAAAAAGAGCTTTGCGCTCTTAACCTTTTATAAATTGCATGTAAACGTTCATGAATTACAACGTCAATTTAAACATGGCTAAGCACTAACACGTTTTATATAATTGCTCACATAACATTTTCAATTTCAATAAAGAATGCCTGTTGTCTAACAGTGTCCTGCAATATATGGTAGTCTTTCATGCTAATGGCGAAATATTGCTGCCCTTTATATTTGGAAATGATAATAATGATGAAGGTATGTCGAGATGTACTTACCAGATCAATATGTGATCAATAGTTCACTGTACACAGAGTAGAAAATATTGTAGTCACTATTGGCAGAGTCTCATATTGTATGTAGCATTGTCTTATAGTTGAGGATTTTATATACAAATCAGTGTATAGACTCAAGTAATCAATCAAGAAATAATCTAATTGATGTACATGTATATGCAGCACCTTGATCTTTCATCGTGTCAGACCTTTGTTCAAAAGAATGTGCTGCCTCTGATTGCTGTGGAGTTGTATGGTCAACTTAAAGTGAACTTCTTTATCATTTCTTTATCCCATCTTATTTCTGTTGGGCTCTCTAAGCTGCTCAGGCTCATCTATTATCTCCTAAAACATTTAACTTAGACAATTTGTGTTGAATGGCATTGCCTTTCTATATCTCAGGTCCGTGCTTTTGGCAATACCCACTGTGGTCCAGTATTGACATCTATGCTCATTTCACAACCTGACACTGAGCTCTGTTCTGGGGATAGTGATATGAGCCTCTTACAGTTCAGTGAGGGTATTCGGAGAGGTCTCTGTTGGTTTTGTCTGCCCACTCTGCATTATCCAATCTCCTTTATGGTCCTATTTTTGTTTTGAGGAAATACTCTTCCTCCTAGATATAGCCATGCTAGGATTGTCAATCAAGACCAAAGGAGGGGCCCCAGCCCAAGCTCTGCCATTGAGATTTACAGAGAAAAAGAATCTTGAACAGAGAGAACAAAAACCTGAAAATAATTCTAGGCCATTCACCCTGATGGTAGTACCCTGAGATCGTAACCACTTGATCCTGCTACCATAAAATCTGAAGTTGCTCAAGTCTCTGCCCTTTGTCAGACTTGGTTCTCAGCTTTTCCATTCACTCTGTACACAATTTCACATCCTTCTTATGATTTTCTTTCCAGATTAAATAAGCAACAGTTTTTTTTGCTGCTTTGTGATCAATAAACTACAACCCATGGAGAAATAGGTAAAATGGCATAATTCAGAACAGTAAATTCTCCAAGAAAAGGTAAGAAAAAGTATCTATTTGACTTTTAAGAGAT
>NW_011888783.1:2681804-2693878 GCF_000151845.1 Pteropus vampyrus | reverse complement strand
ACAACCCATGGAGAAATAGGTAAAATGGCATAATTCAGAACAGTAAATTCTCCAAGAAAAGGTAAGAAAAAGTATCTATTTGACTTTTAAGAGATGTTTTTAAGTTTTCTGAGGAAACCGCATATGCGATGAGGTTTTCCATCTCACGATGCTTCATTTTTAAACTGGTGGCCTCAGTACAATGAAGCCTTGCTCATTAGATTTCTTATTTTGGTATTGATTTTGTCAGTCTATAGTGAATGAAATGGTGTCATAAAAGCCAAGTTTAACATTTATAGTATTCTGTGGTAGCAGTCAACAAGTAAAAATGTATAAGTAGTAAATAATAACAGTTCATGAGCAACTAACATTTTAAGTCTTTTTGAATTATGATTTTAATTGCAAACACTTTCAAACTTCATAAACAGAAATTACCATTTTCAGAATATCTAAGAAATCCCTCAAGATTTGAGAATGGAAAATGTTGTCATGACTAACCAACAGGTCACACAGGCAAATACACATTTTTGATCTCAGTGACGTTAGATGGCTATCTTTACAAGTGTTGCTAAACGATTATGTTTTAAAAAATATTTTACTATAGAAAATTTTAAATGCACAGATAAATATAAAGAATATTGTATTGAATCCTCATATACTTATGTACTTTGCTTCAACAAGTATTAACTCATGGCCAATTTTCTTTCTGTATTCCTCCTTGAAGTAAGGAGTTCCCTTCTCTGATTATTTTGGAGCAATTCCCAGACTTCCTTTTCACTTTATCTGTAAATATTCCAGAATGTAGCTATAAAACAAGAATTCTCTCTCTCTCTTACACATATCATGATATAATGATCACAACTAGGAAAATTTATTCATTCGTCTGTATCATCAATATACAGCCAGTATCCTTATTTCCTGTCTGTTCTCTTGTGGGAGAAGCATTAGGGTCTCCAGGTCACATCCTTTCAGCACCCTCCAATTTCAGCCTCACAATTTTGTGTGAGCTTAGGCTCCTTTTTGTGGACAATGTCTCACTCTAAGCATGAGTCCCATGTCTCTCTGTGTCAAAGGAGACAGAACACCATTGGGTGCACAATGCATCCCAGAAGGGAGGGTCATAAAAACCTGGAGAAACACTGAACCAATAGGGAGGTGGCCTGTGGAGTGGGGTGCAATGTTTATTCATTCATCCATTGATGGACACTTGAACTGCCTCCACCTTTTCGTTATTGTAATAATACTGCTATGAATGTGGGTGTATAAATAATCTCTTTGAGACCTTGTCTCCAATTCTTTTAGGTATGTGCCCTAAAGTGGAATTGCTGGATAATGTAGTAATTCCATTTTACATTCTTATTGACAGTGCATAGGATTCCAATTTCTCCACATTCTTACCAATACTTATTTTTAGCCATTCTATAGGTGTGTTTTATTCTCTTCTAATCAATAACATTTTCATCCATCTTTCTGTCTTCATGTCTATCTTCTTCTCTTTTTTTAAAGAAACAAGATGGTCAAGTTTTTCCAAGATCAGGGTTTTTCTTATTACGTGTCTATACTACCAATTTACAATGTGAGACTTATAAAAACCCCAGTCCAGAATGTGAATTGCAGATATCAGTGCATTATGAACATATGATATATTTTATCCTTTTCCAGATTACATATTTCCTACCTTTGTTCTTTGTAAAGGCCTAGAACAAAGAACAAAGCAAACAGCAAAGGAGCACCACTAGCTCATAGTTGCCGCTACATTTAAACCATAACTTCTTAGAGAAGAGGCTGATTTCAGGTCTGGGACAGGAAATGCACAAGATGAACATGGAAATCTTGTCATACTTGAAAGTAAAGCCACTATCAAAGACTACTGGGATCATTTCAAAAAGGCTCAGGAATCAACATAAGCAGGTTAACACTGGCTAAAGGTGAACTAATTTATGCACAAATAAAGATAACCATTTCCATGGATTAAAATATATTAAACATATTTAAAGAAATAAATTCATAATGATGCTGGAATAAATAAGAAAGAAAAGTTTATTAGTCACTTTTGGAGGATTCTTTGAGTCTGATTCACTATTTTGAAAGCTGATTAGTAATTAATAGAATCAAGTTTTTCTTCTGCTTTTTCCCATACTAACTGTACCTAAGGTAATCAAATTATTGATGAGATGGTTTCTCTTCATAAAATATTCTAGTTAATAAATAAAAAAATATTACAGTAGCATTTTTCAACTCCTAATTACCTGATAGAGCTGGGCATTGAGCACCAGTGCCTGCTACCATCACGAAATGGATGATAACTGGACATTATGTGATTCCCACTGGGAGTTCACAGAATCACTTTGGAAGGAGTCTTGTTGAAAATAAAACCCAAATCTCAGTAAGCCTGTAGATCTACCTTCAATTTATAAGAAATATGGGTCAAAGGGAACAATTGTGTTTTTCTTAAGTTAACATAATTAACTTCAGAAAAATAATAGACATCGAGACTGTGAATGAAAGCATATTCACTGAGCAAAGTAAGCCTAGACTTCTCCAGAAATTTCACACAAAAACACTTAAGTGTTTGCCCAGCTCAGATTTTTTTCTTAGGAAGGGGTTAATGTTAGTGGCAAAGAACACTTTTTAAAAGAGATTGGCACTTAACATAATGCCTATTATTTCTCCCGACCCTTTACATCTTATCTTCTTATGTTGCTTTTGGTTTTGTAGAATGAAATGAAAGAAAATTGTGAGCACTCTGTAGTACTATGTGCTTGGTTTTAGTAATCTGAGTTGACTCAGATATTTTAAATGTTTTCCTCTCTGAAAAGGAGGCAGCTCAAATAAAAGGCCTACAGGGATAGGGGCAGTTAAATTAGATTCTATAGTGTTCAGATTCTTGACTACAAGAATAATCTTCTTAATAATCTTGTCTTCTGACCTTATATAGTCTGAATTCTTTGTTCTCTATCTGTTGAATGCACACACTTTTCAGTGAATAGTGAAAATCTGAAAATTTTGAAATGCCAATTTACAGGTTACTTGCTTTGCTTAGAAACCAAGGAAGAATTCTAAGAGTTTTCCCTTATGTCAAGTCCAGGAATATTTGGATATTACTCACTTTAATGATTAATACAGGATTATTTTTGTATGAGAGCAAGCTGCAAACTGCAAGATGCCTCATAATGAATCTTCATTTGAAGACAAATTATTTATTGCTTGTTTCAAATCTACTCATGACTAATACTTATTGCTACAGATTTATTGTGTGGTGTCAGTTCATTCCTTCAAACATTTGACAATTATTCATGAAATATATATTGAACACCAGCTATGTACTGGGCATTGTACTGGGTCATGGAAGGAACTATAGCAATGAGCAAGATCTACACATTCTCTCCTCTCCAGGAGGTTATAGTTAGATGGGTTTTCTAGGCAAACATATGCCAAAATGGCACTAAAAGTACAAAAGATTTATTGGAGGAAATACTCATGAAAGATCATGAAGAAGGAAAGGAGTGTGAGTAGATGAGGAGAGCCTCGGATCATGATATAGGTCTGACAGTGTTATAAGAAGAGAGGAAGGGAGGAGGATTGGGTAGAAGAGCTTAAGTCTATAGTATAGCTCTGAGAAACTCTCAGCTAGGCTGGTAGGGAGCCCTGAGAAAAACTTGCTCATTAGAGGGGTACCAGCCGGCCAGGAATGGCCCAGTTCTAATACTTTTGCTGTGCTTAGTCATTGACTAAGAGCAGCCCTGGCAAAATATGACCTTGGTGTGAGTGCCAAGTATGACCTTGGTGTGAGTGGTGAACCCAATGGAGGCTGTCAGCTACTTACAAAGGTTCTTTCCTGAAGGGTGATCTAAAGGGTGCATTGCTATGGCTTTGGGGAAGCTATGTGGGGAAGTGCAAACACTGAACAAATGGATACAAGGGTAAGTCATGTTACAACAGAAATATGTGGGAATATTTGATGTTATAACAGGTGAAATTTATTTGTATTCATTATTATTTCCCTGTTCCGCTCTGTGTCATAGGGAACAATGTTACCCAGTTTCCCTTATATGTACCAATACCTGGTACATATGCCTTTCAGATAAGTTCAGCCAATGGGACGTACTGGTAGGAGATTAGAAGATGGGGAGGAGAATCCAGGGTATTTCTCCTCTACTCTATCTGCCTCCTCTTGTCTCTCCAGCAATAGCTGCATCTTCTCTGGGTTTTCTATCTCCTATCAGAAAGTCCCTCACTTTGTGATCCGGGTTTTCTCTGAACAGCCACCGTCTGGGCAACATGGCTTGTTGTCATTGTCCTTTTATTCCATAGAGATAATAACAACTTCTTGCTGTTATAAATCTCTTGCCTCACAGTCCCCTATTTATTTTCACAGCTGTTTTCATCACCTTTGTAACTGATTCCTTGTATTATTAAATCCTCTCTGTTTGAAATACCTAGAGAACTCTCATTTCCTAGTTATACCCTGACTGGACAACCTAGCCTGAAAGAGGTCACAGGGAAGATTTTCCTAAAGGACTGATGTTTAAGCTAGCACCTGAGAGATGAGTAGGAGATTTTCAAAGTGGGCTGACCATAGTACTATCATTGGGACAGTACTTGTACATTATCTTTCACTTCAGATGATTTGTTAGTTTTCAAACAGCATAGTGGCTAAATGTACAGATTCTGGAGCTGAAGCGAATGATACAAATCACAGCATCTGCTACTTTCAGATATGTGACCTCAGGAAGTTTACTAAGTTCCCTGTGCATCAGTGTCCTCTTTCGTAAAATAATAATAATATCACCTTCTATGAGAGCTATGAGAAGTCAATAAGTTAATATGTATAGACAACTTAGTGTTTAATATTATTCTTTTTTATATGCATGGCAGGACTTTGCAGAAGCTTTCCCATGCTAATGTGCACTTTGAGACTTCAGGAGAAGCATATTGTAGATGTTGCTTCATTTTCATCTAAAATCTAATGTTTCAGGGAAGAAGTTGAGGTTAGCTTGATTTTTTGACACTCATTCTAGGTCATCGTCTTTTTCTACCTGGATACTTGTGGGTTTTTTTCTCCTCCTAGAACTTCAATAATTTTATTAGGATATGTCAAGGTGTTGGTCACTTTTGATGTTTTAATTGACATAGAGATTTGCTCTATGATTTTGCAGGTTTATTCATTTTTTTCCTTTGAGGAGAGCTCCCCCCCTTTATTATATCATCGACGCACTTTTCTGTTCTATTATATAGTCTGTGGGAAACCAGCATTTTCCTTTCAATTTACTCAGTGAGTCAAATTGACTCAGTGAGTTAGTTCACTTGACATTTTACGTACAAAGCGGCAGGACTTTATAACCAAGGTAACTGTTTATGGTACACACCATCAAAAGTAAGGCCAAGCTTGTTCTCTCTTTCTTTGGACATTTAATGACCTCTCTAATGTAGATGGGCTCTGTCCAGTTGCTAGTGGGTGTGTGATCAGTTGGAATATGCTTGGTTAGTTAGAAAGCTATATTTGCTGTCATAATCTATTGTCTGTGCTCTGCTCTGCCCCACTCTCTCTCTTTTGTTAGCTCTTCTTCATTTGAACAGTCCATGGTTTCACTTACATCCAATACTAGGCTTTACTCAGTGATTAATGTAGTTCTGGCTGTGGTAAAAAATGAGCTATAAATTTCTATACATCGCAGAAAGAGTAACTGAGCGAAGACCCCTGGGGATTGATTTGCTCATACTAGAGATCCAATCTTACCTGATTCTTCATTGGCTGTAACTGGGAGTACAAGCTATAGAGTGACCACAAAGGGCTACCTGGACTTTATGGCAAAGGCATAGTGGTTAAGAGCATGGACTCTGGAGCAAGATAAATGAGGCTCAAGTCTCTGTTCTCCATTCTCCTAACTGCGTGCTCTTTGACTAATTACTTAACCTTGCTAAGCTTTAGGTTACTAATCAGTAAAATGGTTTTTATAATAATATTTTCTTCATGGGGTTGTTGGTGATTATTAAATTAGATAATGCTTTGCATATTCCCTGAAACACAGAAAATATTCAATATACCTAAGTTATTATTGTCACTATTATTATTACTGGCCAATAACTAAATCGGTGCCATATATTTTATTGCTGTGTCTTTCTTATTTTTATCTAATAAATACACTTATT
Organism: Pteropus vampyrus; assembly: GCF_000151845.1. Classification (NCBI taxonomy): domain Eukaryota; kingdom Metazoa; phylum Chordata; class Mammalia; order Chiroptera; family Pteropodidae; genus Pteropus; species Pteropus vampyrus. The sequence goes on along the minus strand of NW_011888783.1, from coordinate 2,687,746 downwards.
CTCTTTTAAGACAAAGCATTTGAGTTGCTACTCTCACGTTTGGCTCTTGAGGAAAACAATCCACAATCTGGGTAGGAAAATCAATGAACTGGACATTTGAGCTAGCATTCAATTTTTAGCAAGAATAAACTGGAGGAGAATGTGTGAAGCTTAAAGCCTTATTTTTTAAATGGCTTTGGACTGGGGTATTCTATTTTCTCCTCAAGGAAGATCAATTATCTAGATGTCAGATTTCTGCTGCTTGCTCTTCTATTCTATCCTCTTTCTCTTTTTCATTTTTCATTTCTTTTTCCTTTAGCTTTCCTCTCTGAAAGAACATGTCCAACCTCTCTCCACATCCCAGATTTAATGTTCTGCAAGGTCTATTTATTTCTTTACAGCTTAGAGTGATATTTTAAATACCGTCATGGCATTATTAGTTACCTTACATGCTTTAATTTTTCCCCTCATGCGGTCACTCCTTTTCAAAAACATCTTCTTATATCTTATCTTTCATTTTAAATATAGTAAAAACAATGTTCTAAAATGTTTGAATGTTTCTTGGAACAAATCTTTGTAAAAATATACTCTTCCAGCTTTATCATGTTATCTTTATTTTCTTGTCAAAACTTGTCAAAGAACTTAATACTGTTTATACTTATCTTTGATAGAAGGCGGGTCTTTTTTGATCTGTTATTCGAACAAAAATTAAGATGGTACTTTCTCCTTAGGTCTGTTCATTGCTTAATTTGACGGTTTTCATTCCTTCTTTTAACCTTATGATAAAAAAGAGATAATATAGATACATATTAATGGTTTGGTTACTAGTCAGACACAGAGAGATAAAGAGAAAATTGAAGCCTGGGCAGTCTCGGAAGAACAGCACTTTATATCCCTGTTTTTCATATCTGATTTTCCCTGTGACCTACTGTTGCTTTTAGGTACGTGACGTCCTTTGCCTGTTGTCTGTCTGCCAACATGGGCAAATGTCCTTTTAAGAAAATGTCTCTGAATTGGGATGAACTTTTCAGTTGGTGAGAAGCTGCCTGTCTGTGCTCCATTTTGTGTGGCCTCATATATTTCCTCAGCCCGGTGGTGGTGCTTCTGCCTTGGAGTGTTTTTCGTGAAGCACTGAAACTGACTCTAAGGCAAGGAGTTCCTGTTTTTCCTACAATTCTTTCCCTCCTTTCTTTCTTCTTTCCTTCCTCCTTTTCTCCTTCTCTCTCCTCTCTTTCTCTTTTTTAGGAGAAATTCCCATTCAATTCAGAAAGGTATTCCTTCACACTGGGGAAAGGGGAATCCATTAACAGGAACTTGGGGTCAGCGAAAATCCTTCTCTCTCTCTATCTGACATGGTTTGCTCCCGTGACTCATGCAATGGTGCAAGGGATCGAAGTGCAGTGGTCTGCCCTTTGTCTTACTTTCCTATGACTCTTCACAGTTGGGCAAAGGCACTTGGCTGAGTGGGGGCTGAAAGTCATATTCTTGCTGACTGAGCTGTGTGACCTAGAGCATGACTGCTTCCACCCAAAGGAAGAGGCATTATCTAAAAATTATCATAAATACATTGTTTACTTGACCAGACTGGGAACCTGAGTCTTCCTGAGAATAAGTGGAGCAGGGGGCAGTGTGCTTGTTTCTAATTCACGTGGAAGTTTAGCACAGGCTACAAGTGGCCCTTGTTTGCAACATTAAGGTGAGTTTGTGAGCTATGTTTTTTTTGAAAGAGAGACCATCACTCAGCTTCTGATGTCTTGCCCTAATGTTGTTCTGCTGGACCATCTCTGGGAGAAATTGCTTGACACAATTTGCTTATTTTTTAGCTGGTACGGAAAAGGAGTTTTGACCCACTTTTCTGTTCTCATCTTTCTGACAAGCCTCTATTTTATTTAAAAATATATATTATTTAGTTGAAAAACTTAAGTAAACAAATGAATAATTAATTAATTAATTAATGAAATATCTTTCTCCCAACCCTATCCCCAATTTGCTGAGTTCTTATTCCACTGCCATAACCATTATTAATAGTTATGTTTCCTTCCATAATTTATTTATGCATACATAAGTAAATACTAATATATATTTTTCTTATTTTCCTATTATTCTTCTAAATAGAAAAGACGTATCATATGGCCTGTTTGAATTTTTGCTTTCATCTAATAATACCTTCAAGGAGTTTTCAAATCTGAACAGTGAATGGTTCCTCCTTCTTTTACCTAGCTGCATACTATTTCATTGTATGGATAATTTATTTAATCAGTCTCCTCTAGATAAACACAGGAATATTTCGTCATTTGTTCTTATAAACAATGCTTTAATGAATAACCATGTAAGTTATTCACTTTGCATATGAGAAAATGTCTTTAGGATAAATACCCACAAGCAGAAATGAGTTGAATAGTATTTGAATACCTATCAATATTACAAATATTACCATCCCTAAGATTTCAGCAGTTTATATTTCTACCGATGAAGTCTGAAAATGTTCGTTTACCTACAGGTTTGCTAGAATAGTGTATTATCAAATCTTTAGATTTTATCCATGCTGATAGGTGAGAAAGAGATTACAGTGTTATTTAATTTGCTTTTCTTTTAGTGTGAGGGAGATTGGGTACCTTTTCACAGGACTATGAGCCATTTGTATTTGACTTTCTGTGAGGGATGTTTATATCCTTTTTTCTCCTGGGTTATTGGCTTCTAATTATTTAAATCATTTTTTAGGAGCACTTTATATATTAATGTAGTTCTTTCTCTATTATATGAGTTATAATTTTTTTTTGCTACCAGTTTATTTTCTGTCTTTGGCTTTGTTTTTATTTTTTTTTTAATTTTATTTATTTTATTTTATCAGGTAGAAATATTTTTTTTGATGTAATCAAAGCAATCAATCTTTTTTTAAAAATTTCTGGATTCTGGATTCTGAATAATATTTTGAAAGAAATCCTTGGAACTAAGTTTATAAAGACATTCTCCCATATTTTCTCCTACAATTTAATTGATTTGGAATTTGTCTTGGTAGAATTTATAAGGTATAAGTTATGGACATAATTTTTTTTCTAGATGGCTACCCAGTCTAAACAGAAATAAGGTATCATTTCTCATAGTCACTAATTTTATTCACCCTTAAACTGGAAGTAATAATCCATGCAATTAGACTAAAGAAAAACAACTGAGATATAAAAAATTTAAAGACAATGAAAAAAATCACTATTTATGGGCGATATGATTGTATCCCTGGAGAACTCAAGAGAATAAACTGGAAAAGGAATACCAACACAATAAGAGATTAAATAAGATAATGTGGTAAAAATTGTATACATATAAATCAATAGCATATACAAATAACAATCAGTTTTAAGAACTAACATAATTTTTTTAAAATCCCATATGCAATAGCAGCATTAAAAATATATAGAAATATACTTAATAAAGTATGTGCATGATCTATATTTAAAAAAAAAATTAGAATACTGTTACAAAAGGCACCCCAAAATTGCTGAACAAATTGAAAGATATATTTTGTTTTGGATAGTAATAGTCAATGAAGATATTATTCTCACTAGGCTCATAAAAAGATCAATAGCATGCCAATAAAAAATCAATAGTGTATGTTTAAAATGTACATATTGATGCAAAAGGATACATGGAAAAATAAATATGAATAGCTGGTAAAATTCTGAAAAAGAAGAACACTAAAGGGGCACTACCACTACCAAATAGTAAGCCTACCAGAGAACCTCAGAATTTAATGCAAGTGCTACCAGTGCATAAATAGAATCTAAGAAATAATGGAAACTTTGTACATGATAAGGGTACATTCTCAATCTAGTGATAATGAAACAACTCATTTATTTTAAACTGCAAGTTGTGAATCATCCTATAAACAGTGAAAACTCTAAAATGCATTACAACAATTCTACGCCCTGAAAAAGCTAATGAGATTGAAGATGCACTTTGGGTTCCAACTAAATCCACAGCTTCAGTAAAGAAATAACTTGTTTCTATGCCAAAATGAAGCAAGTTGCCAAATTCAATCGGTAGAGATCAGGACACAATTTATATGTATCATTTGCCCATTCCCCAGTGTATAGCTAAATGGAAGGGGAGAGGAGTTAGACTGTTTTACAAAAGGATAGCAGGATATCTTTAATAAAACTTCTAGGAATCATTTGTAAAAATTGCTTTTAAAAAATCCACTGTGCTTATTGGGGAAACAAGGTGGTATACTCTGAACGATTTTTAAAATACCTTTTTTACTCGGCGTAAAAGAAATTTTATAGAACAACAGGATAACTGCCTTTTATTGCCTTATAAATAATTTTGCTTTATTCTAATACTATCATGGAGAAAACATGTAGGTCGTTGAGAGTCCACCAGCAGGCAGAATATGGGGGGAGACTAGCTGTGTGCAGTGCTAATTGCTTTCATTAGCGCTCGGGACTTAGGAAAATAGCTTCGAGAAGTAGCTCCAGGTTTTTCATCTCCAGGTATTCTAGGCTTGTTGCTTTATTGCCTTGCTTATCTAATTTCACTTTTTACCCATTTTCTAGGTTAAATTTGAATGAAATGTCTTCATATCGTTCTGAGATATTGGGCAAGATAGTAGTGTGATATAGATTAACTAATTCAGGTTCTTAAAGTCATTTGATTCAGGGTGCAGTATAAATGCAAAGCAGGATGTGCCATAAAGCAAAATGCTAATTATTGCGGGCAATGCAGATGCTACTTTTAAAGGTACCAGATGTGTATCTTCTCTTATATCATGGGCTGGCTCCTGGAAAAGAACATGAGGCATGTGAATGGTATAAACTGAGTAAAACAAATCACTGGGAAAAATAAAAACCACCTAGCAAGCAGAGCTACAATTATCCTTAGAAAAATTAGAATGCAACTTCCTGGAAGACAGCCAGGTAGAACAGGCAACAAAATATCTGATAAAATAGTGGGTCCAAAAACATTTTTTTTAAACACTGATGAATTATGCTTTTGTTTGTTTTCTTTGTACATTGTTATGTGGTTTAATAAGAGGTCGAAATACCACTTAGAAGATTTGGACACAATTCAATCTAAGTTATGAGAATTTTTCAAGATAATATTTTTAATAGTGTAGGCTCAGAGCAAAACTGGATATTTAGTTTATAACAGATTTGTTATGTGCTATGAAGACCAGGTAAACACATAAGTGTTCATGGAGAAATTGAATTGCTCTCAACTATCCATAGGATTAAGTTGGTCTTTTAACCTACTTATTAGTGTCACATATCCCAAGAGGTTTATGTCTAGTAAGAACACATCAATTCGGGCTAACAGGCTAGAGGTAATGGAAAAGGAGGCATATGCTAACTATGGGGGTAAATATAGTTGCTCCAATTAGACATGAAAAAAAAATTCCCTGTAGTTATGTCAAAGGAGGAGACTTAGTAAGTTGCATAATTTTTATTATCAGGAAGGAGGGAATGCATCAATTTTTTAAAAGAGAGTTTTAGCACTTGATTCTGAATAAAATTTAATACATAGGATGTAGTAAAGGGATATCTAAGCAGCATAATATACTGTTTTTTGATAGTTTTATAAAAATAAAAAAGAAATTTGAAATGTAAATTTGACTCAATTCTGAAAATCATAAAATCTTATAGAATATGGGAGATAAAAAAGAATATACTATTTCACAAATATGTAGTGCTGGGCTCTTTTATCGTGTGGAACAATTATCTATATAGATATCGCAGAGACCTCAAAGTCCAATATGGACACAGGAATAGACAGAAACAAATATTCTTGATTGTTCGAAAATCCATCTTATATAGAAATATTTTATCATTTCAGCTAAAAAGGAGTTTATTTGGGGATAATTTCTTGAATATATTTTTTAACAGTCTTCATTAATTACTTCTATGACTCTATTCTGTCTAGGATAATTTCATTTATGATATTTAATATTTGAATTATCTCTTCTAAAAAAC
>NW_011888783.1:2679348-2681754 GCF_000151845.1 Pteropus vampyrus | reverse complement strand
AAAAGAGAGTTTTAGCACTTGATTCTGAATAAAATTTAATACATAGGATGTAGTAAAGGGATATCTAAGCAGCATAATATACTGTTTTTTGATAGTTTTATAAAAATAAAAAAGAAATTTGAAATGTAAATTTGACTCAATTCTGAAAATCATAAAATCTTATAGAATATGGGAGATAAAAAAGAATATACTATTTCACAAATATGTAGTGCTGGGCTCTTTTATCGTGTGGAACAATTATCTATATAGATATCGCAGAGACCTCAAAGTCCAATATGGACACAGGAATAGACAGAAACAAATATTCTTGATTGTTCGAAAATCCATCTTATATAGAAATATTTTATCATTTCAGCTAAAAAGGAGTTTATTTGGGGATAATTTCTTGAATATATTTTTTAACAGTCTTCATTAATTACTTCTATGACTCTATTCTGTCTAGGATAATTTCATTTATGATATTTAATATTTGAATTATCTCTTCTAAAAAACCAACCAAAAATAAATAAATAAATCCAGAAAAACAAAAACCAGGATATACACGAAGAGTTCCTGTGAGGGAATTGGCAATTTCAGGAACTGAATTGAGCTACCCACACAAATGGTCAGAGGAGGTGGCAAAGAAGTAAGATAATCTCTCCAAACCTCTCTCATATCTTCCCTCTCACTCTTGCCAGATAACCTTGCACCTTGTTTCAGGGGAAATAGAAGCTGTTACTCAGAAACAACCTTAGCTTCTTGCTCTGCCCCTACCTAGAGTCTGTCTTTTAATCCTTGTTCTTTGTTAAAAGATAAGCTGAGGCATCTTAAAACTTTCAAGAGTTTATTTGAGCAAAAATCAACTAGAATTGGGCACTACCAAACCAAAAGTGGTTAGAAGCTCTCCACTGTCAGAAGCTGGGTAAAGACTTTTATAGAGAAAAGGTGGAAGCAAAGCCAGGGAATTATCAATTAGCCTAGTTGGCTATTTTAATTGGTTGTCCTTAGGTTTCAATTTTGTAACCTTGGGGCATTTACAGGCTTAGGTTTTGGTTTGTTTACATAGGCCTCCTGGCATTGGAGTCACCTTGTCAAATGGCCTCCTTTAGTTAATTTATCACCTTCTTTCATCTGGGCTAAAGGATCCCTCTCTCTGGAATCTCAATCCTCTGCCTTCTCCTGGATCTCTCTTTGTAAACACTCTTAATTCTCTACTCCTTTCCAATAGTCTTTGTAGTCACATCTTTGGGAAAAGCAACAATTACAAAAATGATGACAATGATGATGAAAACTTCACTCTCCTGCCCAGTTTCTCCCTCTTTCTAGTCAAATCTCCTGATGTTTACAACCCGTTGCCACTTTTTCATCTCTTATATTTCCTTCCATTTGATGCTGTCTGGCTTCTCCCTCCCACTCTTCTTGAACGCAGCTCTTGCCAAATCACTGATAATGTCCTCGTTGCTAACTCCTGTGGCGCCTCCAGAATCCTTCTGGTCTCTCAGCAGCATTACACCTCTTGTCCCTCTTGACACTTTTTTCTCTGCTCCGAGGTCCCACTATTCTGGCATATGATCCTGGCATCCTTTGGGCTTCTCTTCTACCAGGTCCTTAAATTTTGATAGAATTTTCTTCCTGGCTTATTTTCATTTCGCACAACACACTTGCTTGGGAGAATCTCATCTATTCCTATTGATCTATTGAACTTCAGATTTTTACATCCAACTGCCTACTGGACATCACCTGCTGGACAAACATCAGGCCCCCTAATTCCAGCATGCCAAAACCTGAATTCCTATCTTGTCCCCTAACTTGCTCTTTCTGTGTGCCCCGAACTGCCATTCACTCAGAAACGTGGGCGTCATCTCTAACTTCTACCTCTCTACCAACCCTACCTCCAGTTTGTGCTAAATCGTGGATTTTGCCTCCAAACAAGTACAATTGTCTGAAGCTTCCTCACTACTATCTTGGATCAAGCATTTACTGTCTCTTACCTGGGTTATTGCTATCATCTTGTCTCCCTGCCCCAGGGATGTTCCTCTTTCATTTATTCTTACTGCAGCCAGGGAGATCTTGGTATAAACTAAATCAGATTATACCATTTCCATTCTTGAAAACCTTCAGACTCCCCATTCCTCTCAGGAAGAAGTTAAAATTCTTCGATATGGCTCATAAAACTCTTCAAGATCTTATTTTCATTTTCTTCTTTAGTCTCACCTTTTTTTTTTAAGTATAATTTTTTTTTTTAAGCCACAAGGAATTTACTTTAATTCTCAAACACATGGGCACAGAATCTGTGGTTAGGAGCACAGACTTTTTAGCACCAAACTATTTGAGTTCAAATCCCAGCTTAGTCACTCAATGTTATAACCTCAAACAAGTTACTTAACTTCTCTGTCTCAGTTTTTCCATCTATAAAATGGGATGGTA
>NW_011888783.1:2612435-2679298 GCF_000151845.1 Pteropus vampyrus | reverse complement strand
CAAACATCAGGCCCCCTAATTCCAGCATGCCAAAACCTGAATTCCTATCTTGTCCCCTAACTTGCTCTTTCTGTGTGCCCCGAACTGCCATTCACTCAGAAACGTGGGCGTCATCTCTAACTTCTACCTCTCTACCAACCCTACCTCCAGTTTGTGCTAAATCGTGGATTTTGCCTCCAAACAAGTACAATTGTCTGAAGCTTCCTCACTACTATCTTGGATCAAGCATTTACTGTCTCTTACCTGGGTTATTGCTATCATCTTGTCTCCCTGCCCCAGGGATGTTCCTCTTTCATTTATTCTTACTGCAGCCAGGGAGATCTTGGTATAAACTAAATCAGATTATACCATTTCCATTCTTGAAAACCTTCAGACTCCCCATTCCTCTCAGGAAGAAGTTAAAATTCTTCGATATGGCTCATAAAACTCTTCAAGATCTTATTTTCATTTTCTTCTTTAGTCTCACCTTTTTTTTTTAAGTATAATTTTTTTTTTTAAGCCACAAGGAATTTACTTTAATTCTCAAACACATGGGCACAGAATCTGTGGTTAGGAGCACAGACTTTTTAGCACCAAACTATTTGAGTTCAAATCCCAGCTTAGTCACTCAATGTTATAACCTCAAACAAGTTACTTAACTTCTCTGTCTCAGTTTTTCCATCTATAAAATGGGATGGTAATAGGATTATTGTGAAGATTAAATGAGTCAATGAATATAAAACATCAATGTTGGGACAAAAATAACATTTAATAAACATTACTTTCTATCATCATCAATGGCCCTAAACACTGAAATGATTATGTCTACTCCATATTTGGGATTCAAAATAAAAACAATTCTAAATTGTAAAGTACATTTAGGCAATAAGTAAGACTAACAAAGGTGTTATTTTTTTTTCCATGATTGCTACTTTGATCTTTTATAAAACTACTAGATCGAAAAAAAGTGAAATTTTGTTGCTCTCGCTTTGTTGGAGATTAATCTGGATTTTTGATCCAGTACATGCTTTACTCTCTTCCTAGAGCACTTTTCCTCTTTCTCACTGCTTCTTTTTGAGTCAAATCCTATTCCTCATTTATGTCTGCAATTATATGTTTGTCCCTCGCAAAGTCTCTCCCTGACCTGGGGTCTGAGCTGGCCCCTGCTTACGCACTCTCAATGTGTGCTATAGCTCCTAACTTGGCACCTATTATTCTGTGTTATAACTTCCCCTTTATTTCTGTCTCTTGCGATAATGCTGCGGCCACGAAGGCAGGGACAACTTCTATTTTGTCCACATTATTAACCCCTGTGCCTGACAGAGTACTTGCTCAATAAACCAGTGAACAACTAAATGCCAAGAACCTCACTTTTCTTTAGGCATCATCTCACTAGGAAGGAGATAATTCTGTATAAGAATAAATTCATCTGTTTAAAAAAATTTTTTTAGTTTGTTTATTTTCTTTTTTTCTTTTGACATGAAGGTGGCTCTGCCTTAAACGCCCCTCATACCAAATAAATTACTAGCTTGGCCTTTGCTGTTTTCAAATTGAGATAACAAAAATGAGGTAACACATTTTCTAAGAGTGTATGTTTGAAAACTTTTGCAAAATGTGATGGTGTTTTCTCTGTGTCGGGTGGGAGACCCAGGAATAAAGGCATTGCTCTTGAATCTGTTGTTTTAAGTCTGCCCCAAGATCCTTAATGGTGGCAATCTTGATCCTGGGGTGACCGGTAGAGAAAAAATTTCTGGCTAGGAGCCTCTGAAGCCAGGGTCTATTCACCTGCATACAAAGGAGTTCTGTGTTTCAGACGTGAAGGTCCCTGGGAGGCCCCTGATTCCCTGTTTGGCAGTTAAGAGCTGAGATTTCATCACGCTATTGTAAATTATTCCACAAACATTCATAAATTCTTCCTGAGAGATTTGTACTAGCTAGCACCTGTAGGGGCATGATATGATACACAAAATCAAAGACATGGTCCTGCCCTGCAAAATTACAACTTAGACGTCTCCTGCTACCCTCTAAGAATCTCTCCCCACACCTTAAAGGAAATACCAACACCTGCCCAGAACACTTGCAAATGTCCAGGGAGTTTGGATTGATCTCATCAGCTTGGGCTCTGATTTCTTATTGACGCTAGATTTTTGTTTTTTATTTTGTGTTTTGTGGCTGCTCCTTTATCCCTGTCCTGGGATGGGGCAGAAAATGTGATAATTTTTCCTCCAAATTTATTAAGTTCTACTGGCTAGATTAATAACATGAGACAGATTAACAGGAGAAAATATCCAGATGTATTACAAATGTATACTCAGGGTTCTTTAACCCAAGGACGCGTTAGACAGTTGAGGCTCATGTGCCATCTGGAGCTGTAGGGTAGGGTAGGAGGTATGTGATTTGGAACTCCGAAGGGCAGGAAAGTGATTCGCAGGGCGGTAGGAAAGCAAATGTTTGGTAAATAAATGTTTGCTGGCCATTTTAACAATGGGACACAGATAGGACTTTGATCAAATAGTCCTTGCTAGGTTCTTTCCTATCACATACTAATTCATATTAAACTATAGTTATTTAGGATAATAGCTTTCTTCCTGGAGCAGGTCCTCTATCTAAATTACTTTCAGGAAGTCAGGGAGAAGAGTTTTTCTGAGTCTTTTGTATCTTGAAAATAACCAGCTTAAAGTAATCAATATCCCAAAAGGCGTATTTTGGGGTGGCAAACTCTGCTTCCCCTCACTGGTATCAAGCCAGACAGAGGACACCTTTCTTGCCCGTGATTCTTTCCCTCATATTCCTAAAACATCACTCTGGTAAGCAGCTGTGTGTGGCAGCATTTTATTGAAGAAAGTGGTAACACTGAGAGAAGTTATATGGCATTTCATGGTCAGATAATCCAAAATTGAACATTAGGCTCTTTAAAAAGTTCTTCAGCCATTTCTCCCAACCTAAGTTTGGGGTAATTTTTTTTTTTTTTTTTTTTTTTTTAGCCCTCTCTTTCGTCTCTATGCTGCCTTTCAGCCACTCTGCAAAGAAAAATAATACTTTCTCATACTTGTTTATGCTGAGCAATCCAGCTCTTTCCTTTTTTTTATCCATAAACTGCTTGGGCTTCCTCTGCATGGCTGTTATTCATCATTGTACTTTGCTAAACAATGCACTAACAACATGTTTCACCCGTTCTCCTTTCTCTCTGATTATGTGACTTATATCACTGCCACCACTCTAACCTCTACTCCTCTGAAGGCACAGTGAATATAGCCACTTTTGGTTTGAATGACACTTTCTGCCATTTCCCTTACAAAAGTTTGAGACCTAGGAACAACTTGGAAGAAGAGTGTATTTATGGAATGCTTTAGTTCAACACTTAAAGGACAAAGGCCCAGTCTTGTTCAATATTGTATTCCTATCCCCTGTACACAGAGTGGGCATTCGATACATATTTATTGCCTGAATGACTTTACAATTTCTAGAAGAGCTACGCTGGAGTTTAATGTGTTCATTTTTTCTTTAAATAGCTCAGCACCACCTAATATTTCTATTATCTAATATATACTGATTCTAGTATATTCAGGGCACTGTTAATTTGAAAAGATGTATAGTCCTCTGGCTTGCGTTCTTTTCACAGCATTCTCATTGATGTTTAAGGCAAAACAGTGAGGATCTGGCAAAATATTTTGACTTTACAGACTGTGGCGTTACTCTCTTCAGGGGCCCTGGCTGCCAATATCCTGAGGTAGAATGAACTTTTGACTTTGGGCACAGCACAAAGTCTCAAGCTGTTCCCTGTAGGAGTGAGGAGCTTGGTTGGTGGCTTTGCTAATACTTTAAGGCAGCTTCACCTATATTTGAATCAGTGAGAAGGTCTGTGCCTGAGAAGACAGCAGACCAGCCAAAGATCAAGGCTTGTTTTGAATATGCCATCCAGGATTCCTGGGAATCCAGCTATTGGAATCAGTGTTTGACAATTGTGTTTTTCTTTAAATAAACCCCAACAGCTTTGCCGCCAGCAGTTGTCTCCTGAGTGTTTTTAAGTATTGTGTCCTTGAAAGGAGTTTCATCTCTTACATATCCAGTTTATTTTCTCAGGTGAAATGATCTCATGAAACCATTTTAACTTAATAAAATTACTAGCTTGGGCTGAAAAGCTTTACGTTTGAATAGGGCATTTTTTTTTTTTTTTACTTCCAAAGTAGCTTTTCAATAAGAAAACTGACGGTGATATAGCTGTTGACCTTAAAGATGAAATATTTGCTTTTCTGTGCTGTGTACTTTCTCAGGAGAAAGTTATGTTATTTTCCTGGTCCTTCGGTAAAATACTATGGTGCCTCACGTAGGTAGAATGCTTTGGATTTTAAATCGACAATGTCACAGGTTTCCTTACTTTCATCATCGACTGCTGCATTTTGTTTGGGAGCCAGAACAACAGAGCTGCTGCTGCCGTTTGAGTAGATTTCTTTGTTGTGTTCTCTTCTCATTTTGAAAACCATAAGAATTGCTACTCAATAAAAAAAAAAAATAACAGTGGAGCTTCATTTTAGTGTTGGTATTGTGACTCCAGCAGTGAGCACTGCAGCATGCTCTGGAGGAAGCTTTTAGGAGACGCCATCATTTCTTCCTGACCCCAGCTGGTGATCAGTTTATGTCCTGAAGCTTGCCGATGAATAGCCCTTATAATTCCCATCCTAGTGTGGATGCGTTCCGGTGTGCCCCTATCTATAAAGAAAATCTGACAGTGTTTTGAAATGTTATTCCTCTATAAGCAGGGAGAGAAACACCTTAGAGTAATAGCTTCTTATTTGCTAAAAAAGAGAAAGCATTTTTTGTGTCACATTAGAATGCTGTTCAATAACTCTAATCCATTAGGATGTTTATGGTCCATTTATGGTTTTGTTCTCTCCTCTTTCTGTTAACATATTACTTCATTCATTCAATAACTTAATCATTCAATGATTCTTATATTCCTTATTCATGTATTCTTTTATTCTACACATATATTAAGTATCTTTTACATACAAGATACTGTGTAAGATCATTTATCCTGTCCTTCGAAAACAAACAAATAAACAAAAATACCAAAAAATAGGTTGTTAATATCCATGGATTTATAAGCTGATAGGGCAGAAAATACTTAAATGTGTACGATATAGAGTTGTTACAAATACCTTTATGTTGCATGCTTTAAAAAACTTTTTTATAATTTCCAAATTACTTCCCCCTAGATTATCTGATGTACACATCATTGTGTGTACACGTAGAGTTGAGATTAGAATCCAGATCTTCTATTTCTCTTTTCTCTTGTAATTTTGACTTTACCATCCCTGTGCCAACTGTATTTTGCTTAGCATTAAAATCACACTTAAAGGATACATTTGCTTTTCTGAAGATTTTATCAAGGAATGATTTTTTTTTTGTTATAATCATTCCCCTGTGTCATGGAAGTTGCTTGTTATAGTGTTTCCTTCCATGCCTGTTATTTCACTCATCTCAAGACCATTTGGAAAATAAGGAATATTGTAATTAGAATGTTCATGGAGAAATGTGGATGCCAGACTGCTTTTCTGGCGGAGACAGCAGCAAGAGACAAACAAAACATTCTAAAAGGTACCAGTAACTACCACTTAAATTATGTGCAAAGAGAAAAGAATTCCCTTCTTTGGAAGCTATAGTTAATTTACTTTTAAGAAGGGACACAACAGTCTGGAGCAGATTGTAATGGTCGTTTAGCTCACGGAGGGGAAAAATAAAATTATATATCCCAGATAAACTTTACTCTCAATTATGATTTCTATGGTCTCTTCCAACTCCAAAATTCTATGATTGTAATTATGTTCTCTGTGAATGTGTGTCTCAACTTCTCCAACAAAAAAAAGACCACATGGTTCAGGATAAAGCGAAGATATGAAAACAACTGATTATCGTGACAGATTGAGAAAGTAGAACCAGATCATTTTTTTTTTTTCTCCACCCTAGCTTATGTGGCTCAGTTCACTTTGTGTTGTATAAGTACAATCTGAAAGAAGACCCACATTGATGAGACTATGCTGGCAGATATAAAACGACGGATTATCAACAAATTATTCCACGCCTGGAGGACATACATATTTAGTTTACCTAAATTAACTATCACATTTAGAGGTTTTTTGGTTTTGTTTTTGTAAAGTATTTTTATATTTGTTAACATCATTGTATCATAACAACCCTCTGTTATGGGCAATGTGAAAACCAGCAATGACCTACCCCAGAGGCTGTAAATTTTTTTTTCTTCCTCACAATACCTAAGTGACACAATACACTCAAACCAGTTACAGTGCTCACGATGGTGGTGGTTTTCAACAGGAGGGATTTTTCCTCCTCTCCAGTATGCATGTTGGGAATCTGAGGAGGGAGTTCACTCCATAGTGAATTTAATTTGTACCTCACTATCAATCACAAAAGTAAATTATTATTTTTAACTGAATGACCATTTTTGTTTATCTAGAAGTCCTGTAAATGTGAATCGGGAGAAATCAAGGAAGTTACGAGGATTTCCTCACAATTAGAGTTGAGGGATCAAGAGAGGAATGCAGTGGGGGCATCGTTTTTCCAACTAATCTCTACTCCAATAGTTTGGGGAGACATAAAGATCATGTGATGGTACCAAGCAGGGAATCCCTCTGGAGACCACTGAGGTTAATCAGCTGTGCTAATCATGTCTCCCAGTTATTTGAATTTGTTTACTAACCTAATTATGATAGTATGTACTTTTCATTTCTATCATAGGAAACAATCATAACTACATGCCTTTCTGCAGGTGATATGTTTCACAAAATGATCTTAGGCACAAACTCTGCTATCTTACTTTCAAAGAAAGAGGGTACTGGCAGACCTTATGAATGTTAACTTACATTTATTGATCAGGGTGTTTGAATTAGTAGTTAGTTTACAGGAGGGGAAGATACTGGCAATGCCTACTAAAGGATATAGGATTTGAAAAATCTAGAGAATGGGTAGGATGTGACAAGAAGAAATTTGTAGTTGGGATATTAGCGCATTCTAAACAAAAGTAGCTGTTTTGAAAAGCATTTAATTTGTTTGGCATGAGAAAGCAATGCTGAGTGGCTGGAATATCAGAATAAGTGTGAAAGCAGGAAAAATTGCCCCAGTAATAGGCCCCAGTCATGTCACAAAGAGCCTTTAGTGCCAGATTAACTATTTTTGAGTTACAAAAACATGATAGTTTTTGAGTAGGGGTCATGTCATGAATAGATTAATATTTTCAGAAGCTAATCTTATATCACTGTATGTAACAACAACAACAACAAAAACAATTAAGAGGCTCTTACAATGCTCCAGGAAAAGGTTTTGAGAGCAGAAATTAAGACACCAGCAGGATCCCATCCTGAGGTAGCAAATATAAAAGAAATGAAGGTAGAGTCACAAGAATGGGAATTGACTGAATACAAATTTGGGGTATAGTAAACAGAGTCAGGAATGAGTTGAAATCAGTTGGTTAGTAGGTATATGGACTATATTTCCCACTGAAATAATAATATAGTGATTATGTTTCCAGTTTTATTCACAAAATGCAATTTAATTCAGAAGGTCACTCCTAAATTAGAAAAGTATGGTGGGAATGGCAGTCAGGGATCAATGCAGAGTTAATCAACAAAGTCTGCCTCAGATTGGGTGTGGAAGACAAGAAGAAGAGAAGATGATTCCAAGGTTTTGAATTGAGTGAATAAAGAGATAATGATGCTATTAATGGAAACAGGAACAGAGAAGAAGTTGTGAACAAGTGAAATTTGAGCTGGTGTTCACATGTCAAAGTATATTGCTTAACAGTTCTGTGTACATCATTAGTGTCCTCCAAAGGGCCAATGAAAATTTGGACCTATAGCTTAAATAGATAACTGGGGTTTAGAGACAGTTGATAGTCATTTCCATATAGAGTGATAGCTGAAAATGCAGGAATGAATGGGATGTTACTGATAAAGAATAAGTATAAAAAGAAGAGAGAAGGGGTTGGGGAAATCTTTGGAGAAAATACATGAGAAGTATGGCTGATATCCTTCCTGGGTATGTTCTGTTATATACAGAAATCAAAAATCAGAAGTGTACCACTGAAATATACAGCTTCTTTGGAATCACAACTCTGTGTGTGTGCGTGTGTGTGTGTGTGTGTGTGTGTGTGTGTGTGTGTGTGTATGTGTGTTTGGTCAAATATTATATCGTGCTTCTTACTAAAACAAGCAGGGCAAAGGTGACATAATCCATACACGTTCTTAGTTGTCAATCCTGGTGTGGTATTTATTTTCAACCAGGTAATGTTTTCTCTTGTAAAAAGATCAAAAAAAGCTAAAGCTCTAGGTTCATGCACATGGAATAACTCTCCTGGTTTGTAACATGTGTGCTTCTAAGTTTGTTTAGCCAGTGACCTCCAATTCGATTCAAAAGAAGTATTATTCACTGCAGAATGAGAAATGATTCATTTCTGGTTCAACTTTAGCCTTGGGCCTGTTCCTACATAAAGAATTGCCTGGTGAGCCTGATTATATGCAGAGGCTTAGAGGCTTGAACTTCCAGAAAGTACTCTCTTAATCATTTCACTCAAGTCCTCATCCTGACAGAGCCTGAAGGGGAAATGCCAAAGGCTTATCAGTTTTTGACCAACATCTTAAGAGATTTTACTACTCTTGGGCCTTCTGTAGTCTGTTGAGTCCCTTGCCTTGTCCCCTTTTCCATTCTCCCCTTAGTATGTTAAATGTAAAGACTAATTGATGAAAGCCGTGTAAGTTATCATTGTTCCTGACAGAGATATTCTGAAACACCTCACTTAATTCTCGCTCCCTCAAAGGGTTCTGACACTCTATCCACCTTCTGTCTTTTTTCAGCTTTATTTCCTTTCTCAGACTCTTCCCAGTCTCCCCTCCCTTTGACAGCCTGTTTAGTACTCTGCTTTCCTGAGCGCAGTGAGAGTTGCTCAGCAGAGTGTCATGCTGTAATGGAAACTGGGTCCCATGGGTGCCCACTGCCTGCCCCTGAAAGCTTTTCATCTTGTCCCTTGTTACCCCAGAGAATAATTACTTCAAAGACCAGTCCTAGTGCCTGGTATTTCAGTTTATCTCATTACCTCCGTTTTTTGCCAAGCCCGCCAGTGTGCCAGAAATCAAATCAGAGTTGTTGGCAATATTGCCTGCCTAGCATGTTCAGCCTCTCCACTGCCTGACACTCTAATGTTCCCTGATTGCAAACCCTGTCATCATCTTCTTTGAATTAGCTGTGCCTCCTGAAATGGCATAATGGCCGTGCAGTGCTGGAGTGCTGATGTGGAGTCCTGTTTTAACTGTCTGTCAAGAGCCCTGGCTAATGAATTCTATTAGCATATTAGCTTGCCAGCTTTGGGAACCCAGAAGGAGCCGGGCAGCCAAATGCAGTTGGCAGAGCATAGCTGCAGTGCTTCAGAGAGCTCCTTGGCAATGGTGGCACTAGAGACTCCAGTAATGTAAATGTATAGACATGGGAATGTATGCAGAATTAGAAAGGTTATTTGTTATAATATACTCAAGCATGAAAAAATGGGATGAGAGATGACATTTTTTGACTGTGGGGCCTACTTCAGGCATTTTAAAGAATAGGAGAGCCGTGAGAGTGCTCCCAAGGCACTCGTAATCTAATCTTGTATTCTTTCTGGAAATTAGAATGTATGAAAGCAAGAGGTATACTTTTCACATGGCTTTTAAAAAGATGGCTTGAGATACTCATCTGATATTAATTTCATTTTAACTGCGATGACCAGTGATTGGCATCATTGCATTAATGATTGGGAATCATTCTTGGGACTGTTTGTTGAGAGTGGATGATGCCTTAGAGACCAAGACACCCCCTTCTCAACCCTTCACTGCAATTCAACTCTCCAGGATAGCAAAATACAGAATCGTTAATAACAAAAAAAAAAGTACATTTTTCTAACAGAGACTTGAAGTAGATATATATTTATTGCTGATTTTACATTAGTGTTTAGGATAAACTTACTGTAAGTGCTAGTACCAGGGTTGCTAGGCAACAAGTAGTGATTGTTATGCCCAATATCCAACTCTTAAAGGTATGCTTAATGGGTTTAATCTTCAATTTAGTGTGAGATTAATTTTGAAATGTATAGCTTGAAATATTATATGTTAATAAACTTTTAAATATTGCAACATGGCATTAACACTAAATGGGTGATAAGCACTGAATTCCAGAAAGGTTTCCTAAAACTGTATGAACTTGTGGTTAGAACTAAATTATTCTGCCCACCAACATAACTTTTGAATAAATTAATAAATTAATTAACATTAACCTCAAAGACTTCTTGAAGACCTGCATATTTCTGGGTAAAGAATTGCAGACATGGCAAATGTAATTATAAAGGCTGCAAGTTCAGTCCTAGGCTGTTTTTATTTAAGTCTATAGTCTCTTATATTAAGTATGATCACTTTCAATCTTTACTGTCAGTAGAAGAAATGCATGAAGGAATTTTGACTTACTGCCTTGGATGTAGCACTGAAATCTTAATACCAATTTTGTAAAGACAATCTACAGTATTCGAACATTGGATTGTTTTTACTCCACAATCATGGTGCTGAAAAAATTTTTATGATCTTTTGATTTTAGTTTTCTTTCATTTGCTTTTGTCATTGTTGCTCAAGTATTATTTGTTTCTTCTTTCTTAAAAGTATATACAGTTATGCCTTTTTTATGGTAAATGAAATTAACTTACTGTTTATTTGACTCTTTGGAAGTTGAATGAGTATCAAAAAATGAAGTTAAACAGGTCATTGGCTATTGTAGATACTATTAGTTGCTTATTTAACAGTAAATCCTGCTTGTGTTTTCCTACTCCTTAATTTCTTGCTTCCCGACCTACCCTGATTTCATTCATTTCCTGGAAGAATCTGGGACCCTCCGTGGGTGGTTCGCAGAGTGGATCTTGATTCTTCCCAGGCTAAGCCAATCACAATAAATGTAGTTCCCTTGACTGCCATTGGCTTAGGACCGGTCATATGATGCAAATCTGGCCAATGAGACATGAGGAAACTATGAAAAAGAGATGTGCCTTAATTTCTCAATCCGGGATTTGGATATTATATGATCATGCAATATTTAGAACTACTGCACCAAATTATAACCATGAAGGACACAAACAGGAATAAAAACCTGAAGATGGCAGATACAAAAGATGTAATTGTTGAACCAGTGAATTAGCCAACCCTGGAAGTTCGGACTTCTTCTTGGTAAGAAACTACAATTTCCTTATTGTTTAGGCAATACACTTTTCATTTCTTATAGTCAAGACAGTAATTGATATTACCTGGCATTATTTTATTTTTAGGTAGGATTCATGCAAAGACAAATGTTTATGATTTCTCAAATGCCTTATTCTCTTAGTTCATTAAAGTTGCAGTCAATGTATAATATTTTTCTTTGGTTCAATTGGCTGGCTCTTTAGGGCATATGCTTTCACACTTGCCTTCAATGCAGCAATCAGATGAACTGATTGGTTGATTGTTCTATTCATCAGTCATTTGTAGGCAAGCCCCTCTGCCAGCCACCTAGGAACAGTTATAAATACAACACAATCCCTATCATCAAAAGGTATTCAAAAAGACAAAACTGTATTTTTTGGAGCATACTAAGAATGCTTTTTTGGCTGGAGAATGGAAGAGGATGATGGATGGGAATAAGGGAGGGAGGAAAGAGTGCCATTTGTATTTTCAGGACTAAAGTCTTGTTAGTAAATACATTTTCATAAAAATGCATTGGCTCTCTCAGTGTCAATTTTCCTTTTGAGTGTTTGCGAGGAAGGTGAGCACAGGTTACAATGGAGCACACCTAAATGTTCAGTCGCGCAGCATGCTGCTAATGATCGGGGATGACAGTGCCAGCTGAATATGGGGTGATGATCAGGGCATTAATGTGGGCTAAAGCTGCACAGCTTAGGAAACCCAAACAGACTCACCTTGGTAAATAAACTCCAATCAGAAGAGGAATAGATGATATATATACTTAGAGAAAAGATGTTCTTATTGTTTACTTTTCATTCCAATCACACCAAAAAAATTTACAAATGCTAAACTATTCCATAAATACTAAGCTATTCCCAAATACTAAACTATTCTATACTCTGTATCTTTGCACATACTAAAATATTTATGTCAATTGCCCTCTGTTCCTTTTTATTGGCTAAAATTTATTTATTCTTCCAAGGCATCTCAGCCACTAATACTCAGATCATCGCCTTCTGTGAGCTCTTTCTGGGTCCCAATCCCTTAAAGATTTAATAAGCCTGTTCCCCTGCTTGTATCTTATACAGTTTTATGCCTTTCAATGATTGGTTTCCATGTCTTTCTTCCTCATCAGCCTGGAGTTTCTTTGAGGAAGGACCTGCGGTTTGTTCCTCTTTTGTTTGTTTGTTTTGTTTTGTTCTGTTATGTTTAATTAATTAATTTTTTTTTTTAATCTCTTTGTATTTTCAATGACTAACACAGTGCCGGGCATACAGTAGGCAGCCGAGGCTGCTATCATGGTATTATGTGGGACAGATGCTGCAACAGTATTAAAAATGAAGGAAATTAAGCTTTATACTTATTTAAGTAACTGGGCTCCCCTTTGAGCCAGCATCAGACTACATTTGCCAGTTTAGACTTAATACTAACAAATATGACAAACAGACTCACTTCAGTGCATATTATTGAATTTATAATTATCTGTGCTTTTTGTTTCTCTCCTTTATTAAGTGTTATCTGGGACTTTGAGGCATTGATAATGCTTTCTAATGAAACAAAGAGGAAAGATGAGGCTCAAAAAAGTTATTGTTACATGTAGTAATGTAAGAGGAAACGTGAAGTTAAATTTAACAGCTTAAATGTTACAGTTTTTGATTGCCTACGGGGTTTCTTTTTTTGTTTCCTACTGGACCTACTAATTGAGATAATAGGTGAGACCTGGGTCTATATTGGTGGATATAATTGGATGAGCTCCAAGGAACTTCACTTTGTTTTGTAATTAGGACCTCACAGAATAGGTAACTCAACTTGACCACTGCCTATATTCCTGTCATTCCTGGGATGACCCCAGTGGAGTCTGTCTTTGGCAGTCTTTTGAGTCTTTGCTAAACAGTGCTGTTAGGTCTGAAAAAGCTATGAAATGAATAAGAGAATATTGATATCCTACTATTTAATTGCCTTATAAATCCATGGTAAATTTTTCAGTGATTTTAAATTCTGAGAGAATAGCAGACTCATTGATTTCTATAATTCATTTATTTAGGGATTTCTATTATCAACTGAATTTGATTGATAGCTTCATGACAAATAGCTGTGTGCTCAGCACATACCAGCATTCTGTAAGCTCACTCAGCCATAAACAATGTGTGTTATAATTCTTGGGTCCTTTTGCTGAGTCTGTACTTTGCTACTTAAGGAACAACTGATTGAGATTCCTTAAATGAAGGAGGCAAAGTGAAATTCCAACTTAATTCCCTTGGCTAAAAGAAAAAGATATTTGTATGCGGACACTGAGAATTCTCAAAATACTATTTTGAGATTCTGTGGCATTTTACTTCAAACTGTCAAGCCCCCCTCTCAGGGTCCAGAACACAGCACAGTCACTTGGACAAAGATAGCCACATGCTGTGTGTGCTGCGATAGTTGAGTCCATCTTTAAGTCTGTTTCACTCAGATATAAGGGATGGTAGGTAGTGATGATACATCTTCATCAAAAATTAAAGCAGAGCCCCATAAATCTTTTTCGTTTCTTTTTCTTATAAAGAACTTTGATTCACAACATCTATATGGATGAAAATCGAGTGAATTTCTATTTTAAAGATAATGGAAAGTCATTATATAAGATTCCAGTCCTGAAAACTTGTTTGCCAATGAGATATTATTGACTATAAATATTCTTTTCAGATTACATAAATGGAAATTTATGACATCAATTTTAAAATACTGTTTTTCCTAATTATAAAACAATTAATTTATGTTAAAGAAAATTGGAAAATAAAAAATATAAAAAGAAATTAAAATTACTAATAAAACCACTATCCAGATATCACTATTATTAACATTTTAGCTAATTAGCTGTTGAAATAATTTTCTTCTAACATCAAATAGGCAAAGATTATTATTAGGCAAGGGTTTATTGGTCATAATGGTGAGGTTTTTGTATTTTTGCTATTTACCTAACATCTACCAGAGAAGTGTCGAGAGTGAGTCTAGAAGTTGAGTCAGGGACACTGTGGCAAGTTGGACACGTGTGTGACTGTACTAGGTAGCAGACATCCTTCATCTCTCATGAGGTGAGACATGAAACCATTACCACCATCTGCAGCAGAAGAACGAGAAGTTTCATTTTAACCCCACTTTTTGTTTTATAAGTTATAAATTCACAAATAAATGTTTCAGCTATCTAAAATAAGATGAAGCTATGAACAAGCAGAGCTGAAAGAGACTAAGAAATGATGCTATCTTTTTAGATATGTAGCATAAAAATATTTACTCTTGGAATGTGATTAGTTTATTTTTTAGTACACACTGTGGTAGGATTAGAAAATATTGTAAGGATTTTAGAGCAAGATCAAATAAATAAACATCTTGATGGATAACATTCCTATTGTCATCTAATCTCTATTTTACATTAGTTTCTTTGAGTGTCAGGTAACCATTCTTGGTTATTTGATTAAATAAGTTAACCATTTCACACTTAGCTTCCTGGGATTTAAAAGACGTGCTGTGAGTAACACACTGATGATGAGTAAAGAATCTAGCAACTATCATTTATAAAATTACTGTAGCCTCTAAGGAAAAACTAAAGAAAATAATTTACAATACTAATTTTCTAATCATTGGTGAATGAAATATATAAAAATAGTGTAACAAATTATAGCATAAATATTTGGGACTTTTAATGGGCACTTTCATCATGAGTTGTACTACACTGAATATAATTAGTGAAGTTATAGTTTATTATATTGAATAACTGAAATATGTGTATCATTAGAATTAATTTCTAATTATAATGAAAGAAAAAAGTGACACCAATAAATAAAAAATTCAAATAATTGTCCATCTAACTACTATTGTTTCAGTTCTGAGAGGAGCATCAAAGGATTTTGTGGTAAAATCTTTTTGTTCTTTTTAGTTTTTCATTTTTTTAAAAAAATGTAGATTTGTTTTCTAAATATGCATCAGTGATGATCAGTGAACTTTCATGCCTTTTTATTTCTAGTTTTAATCTTTCTTGGGTGGGGAGTAACATGTTTTTTAAGTTTGTTCTCCTTGCATAGTATCTTACTAATTTTCTTTGTTTAAGAACTAAATCTTTAACATTTCAAGGAGTAGACCTTCTACAAATTGGTGAATGAAGTCATAATCAGTCTATTTTTATACTCCCCTCCCAATAAACCTTGATCATACACTATCACTCAAGCTTTGTGATTCTAAGCCAAAAAGTTTTAACCATTTAAGTCCATTTTGATAGTCTACTCAACTCCCTTACTGATTCTAGATATTGCTCTTTAGGCTACATTCACATTGGTTGTACTGTCATTGCACTGAGGTGACCAGGAAAAGGAGACACCTTGTTGCCTTAAACATATCTAGTCTTGAAAATGTTTTATATCTGAAATACTTTCCTAGGTATCTTCAGCATTGTGTTTCTCTTTAGCCATAGAAGTGAAATAAGCTGATTTTAAAAGGAATGGTTCATAGTTATTAAGCATTCTTCTAGAATTTTGGACATTGATAAGATCTCATGTCACATACATATATTTCTACATTAATGTTTTCTAAAGTTAATCTTTTGATACTGGTAAACATTAAAGATCATCTACTATTTTTCTTTCTACTTAGGCAGACTTGGTAGAGTTTGGGGGGCATTTTTTCCCTCTGCAAATTTGGACAGTTCACTACTGAGATAAGTTTCATATAACCTACAAACTTGATTTCTCCGTTTGGCCCTCCTTTTTAAGATTTTATATAAAACTACTTTGTTGGGGATATCGCTATTAGCACTTTATCATCCAGAGAAATTCCTATTTATCTTTCCCCTTTGCCCATGTCTCTAGGACAATTTCCTCTCTCTGAGAAAAGCTTTAATTGTAACTGAAAAAACTTGGTGTGTGTATGTGTGTAAATGTTAATGTGGGACTTTGTCAAAGTATTTTCGAAAGTCTAAATAAATGATATGCATTGTTTCCCTTTGAACATATGCTTATATATTCCTATGTTCCCTCCTTGACTACTTTTTACCTTTATTATAGATATTTTCAAACACACTAAAGTAGAAAGAAAAGAATAAACCACTGTGTACTCATCAACAGTCTGCTTTCTTTCTTGTTATATCTGCCCTTTTTTCTAACTTTTTTTCTTTTTGGTTATTCCAATGCAATCCTCCAATATTAAATTATTTCATTTGTAAATACTCAGATTTCTAACAGATAAGCACTCAAAAAATTTTGAGAATTTCTTAGTATCTGGTTTAAATTTTCCAAATCATATAAAAATGTCCCTCACAGATTATTAGCCAAGACTCCACCTCATATAAGCCATACTTCCTAGGTACTATGTTTTAAACTTTTATATAGATGCCATTACCTTATCAAATTTGGAAATCAGACTGAGGGACTTTTGTTTCCAGAATCTCCTCTGGAGTGGTTCTCATGAGTATGAGTCATGCTGGCAACCTGCCATTCTTCTCCTACAGTGGCGGTTAATAACAACAGGTTGTACATTTTGTCCAACGGTTCCATATTTCACCCTTGAGATTTTTTGGAAGTCTTAGGTGGATGCCATCAGGTCCTGGTGATTTATTTACATTTAGTTTGTCACTTAGGTTTAGGAAAATCTTGTGCTTTCCACTGTTTGTTCTAATGTCTCTGACTTGTCTGCTTTAAAGTAAATTAGAGGTGAGACTCTTTCTGAGGTCTTCAGACTGAAGCAAATAATTAATTGATTCTCCCTCCCATCACTTTTCATCCCCGAGTAACCTTCGCATTTTCTACCTGGCTTCCTGACTTTGTTGTACCTCAAGGGGTTTACATTTTTGCTTTGGTGTCCCTCGTGAGGGTGAGGTGCTCTACCAATTTTTCATGGACCATTTGTTTTTAGTTTGCCTCTGACCTACTCTACATTCTTTTTCTTTGAGAGTGGCAAGTTTTACATTTAAAAATACTTGCATGGCTCTTTTATGTTACCAGCTTGGCATGAGTGGCTTTTGATCAAGTGCTGTATATTTGGATTGGTGCTCACATTTTTCCTGGCCTTTCAACAAGGTGCTTGGATATGGTATCTAAGAGTACTATTTTGAAAACTTTTCCTATCTAGACATGTACCTTTTCACTCATCTTCCCTTGCAAGAATTATAAAACCACAAGATGGAATTCGAGGCTTTCCCTGCCCTGCTTGAATGTCTGGGTCATAAGTGACTGCTGTTAAAGACTGCTTCTCCTGCAAGATACTTCTGGCTTTATTTTACAATCCACTCCTGATAATCATGTGATTTGTATCTTGTTCTGGAAGGTACTGTCCAACTTTCTTCTGCAGCCATAGAGACCTGCCTGGTAGCATTTTTCCTTAGGCTGCTATTAAAACTAGCCTTTGCATTCTTTTGTTTAACTGACTGGACAGTGGGAAAAGGTAATCAGGAATTTGTTCGGTTTAGGTGGAGCCAATTTGACATTTATTGTTTATGTTTATTGTTTAACAACATGGATAATATACTATAGATAATTAAGATTTGACCTTATGTATTGTTTAGATGATATACAGCAACACTATCTAGTAGAAATATAATGTGAGTTACACGTGGAACTTAAAATTTTCTGGAATCATATTTAAAAAGGTAAAAAGCAATATGTGAAATTAATTTTAATAATATATTTTATTTAGCCCAAATAACCACAATATAATTATCTCAACATGTAATCAATGCACATATTATGAGATAATTTATATGTTCTATACTAAAATTTTGAAATCTTATGTGTACTTAATACTTATAGCACATTGCTATTGGAGATAACCATACTTCAAGTACTCAATAGCCACATGTGAAAGTGATTACTGTACTGGACAGTGCAGCCTTATGCAAGGTCCTCCTTACAAAACAGTAATTTAATGCTCTACAAACCATTCAGAATTTATATACATATATTTATTTATTTTTTATTTTTTGTTTTACTTACATCTATGGCAGCACATAAGTATAACAAACTCAGAAGGAGCTATTTTACCTGACGAGAAGAAAGTTGATGAATATATCTAACCATATTACTCTAATATACTTGGTATCTTTCCTCTAATTAAAATAAGATTATCTTACAACTTATGAAATGAAGATCTGGCATAATAGACTCAGAATGTGATGAAAATGTTTTCATTAAGTGCTAAGATACCCTGCAAGGCATGGCATTTTATTTCAAGTCTCTAATAACATTAATATACCCTTTTAATCTCTAAGCATTTTAGACTTAATAGGAACTTCTTAAAGAACAACAGAATTGTAAGACTTGCAAAGTTACTTTAACATGAAAGTATTCACAGTCCTCCATGAATTTGAGTAAGTGTAAAATTCTTTATAGGCGGAATGTACAAATACAGTTTTGTTTACTCTGGGACAAGACTCAAAAGCCACACATGTGGGGGTGGGTGAAAAAGAGAGGAAAGTAGAAGTCAATGGTGTTTTCTAGTAATTGTCCTTGGCTTCAGTTATAGCAATGTGACTTGGCTGCCATTCTTACTAGGTGATGATGGCTGTGTGAGCCTAAGTTGGGAACTCAGAACAAGTGGTTTGGGAATTTTATCATCACTTTACAAAGCAATCTGTGGGAAAAATGCAGTTACTAATTCTCTTCCTCTTTCACATTGTTTATTGTACATATGTGTGTTTATTTGTTGCTTTCTTCTAATAGATGAGCTATGTATAGACAATAAATATTTTATCTGTTTTCTGCATATTTCATTTTCCATTCAAATTTCAGAAAGCAGTTTGGGGGGCAGGGGTTTCCACTGAGTGTTTTATGTGATTTTTTCTTTGCTGTTGAATAAACATAGCAATAATCTGCTGAAGTCAGGAGAACTGAACTTTATTTCTCCTTTTACTAATGGTTAATACCCACTTTCATTGACTCTGTGTTTACTTTCTCTTGTCTTATTTTTATAACTATTCTAATGGAATAGTTTAGAGTTCATTAGGGGGAAGTTTCTACATTAATCCAAGTGGCTAGTATGGCAATGCTTTGCTACTGTGGTAAGAAAATGATATTCTCTGGAAATGTATCTTTCTAGACATTATGACACTACTAGCCTGTGATGTTTTGGGCTGTAACTTTTGGTCTATTAGAAACATTTAGTGAACAAACTGTATTCCTTTGAGAACTCCCACTTTACTAGCTTCATTTTTCAAAGGAACTGGATTAGAGTCCTGTGATAATTGTATTAAACGAGACAGGAAGTTTGAGGAGGAGAGTAGAATAAAGCCTATTGCTCAAGCCACTTGCACGGTGTATCTCTGATGAACGTAGAATCAGCTGTGAAAGCTCAGCTCCATCCTTAAGTCCCCTTTAGTACACCTTGGTAGAGTTGAATGACTGCATTTTTAACCAATGTTCCAGATAAAGTCAGTGACACAGGGGACTCACTTTGAGAAACACTGCGAAGTTCAGCAGAAACTACAAGACTCTCTTGTCCCAACTCTTTGGCTCTAGCAGCTGACTAATAATATAAAGAATTTTAGTTTTTGTCTTGCCACCTTGCAACTCCTGTGTAATTGACCTTGACTTTCTGACTATACGACTACTTGTTTATTTCTTGTCTCTGATGGAATGAGAATTTACTTTTCTTTCAATGGCGTTTTTACTCAGTGTAGAGCTTTTGGTCTCTGACCCTGCTCCCAACCACATTTCTGTCCTGTCTTTTGCTCTCCTCTTAAATCCCTGAGTTTCCCTTTCCCTTTGGCCAGAAACCCAGGTCAGTTGAACACATATCTGTCATTCAATTTAACTGGCTTCATTTTAGCATTTTTTTCCTACTTCATCGTCGCCCTCAGGGTAAGCTTGGGTAAAACAGATAGGTCAGTTGTACTAACCACAGTCTTTTTAAAGAAGCCTGGTATCAGAGGCTGTGGAAGAACAAAAAGAGGAAGTAATGCATGGAGATCACAGTGTCTCATATAAATACCTCTGCTGAGAACATAACGAAGGTTAAATTATGCCTGACACATAGCAAAGGGAACAGGGTTGCAGGTCTTAAAGTTTTTGATAACATCATTCTAAAAGCAACCAAATCTATGGAGTTGGTGCCAATAAAAGAATGCTATTACAGCTTCATTTTCCAAACATTCTAAACAGAAACTGTTTCTTAAAACAAAATGATCTTCTTTCTCCCTCATTTGACTAGCATTTAGAATACTTTTTCTCAGCTACCACTGAGTTTCACACATCTTATTATCAAGATGCTCAGAAACCCAGGTTGAGGGGCACTGACCTTGCTGGTGCTGACCTTTTCTCCTTTCTAGAGTTTTCTTTGCTTGTTTGACCTTGTGGCTGATTCATCTTTTCACTCAGTGCAGGCCTCCAAGTCAGAAGTAATTCCTTCTGGGCTGCAGGATGGCTTGCTGATGTGACTGGGTTCGTAAGAATAAGGAGAGTTCCTCTGAGTTTATTCAGCCTAGAACTGACTGGTTTAAATTCTGGTTTACTTTAATTTTTAAAAAGTTTTCAAGGTGTGGACAGACAGATTACCATTGTCAGGATCTCCTGGGGTGTATGAAATACTTAAAATTTTAGATCCATTCTGGATCACCTGGATCTGACTTTAGGGGTCTGGAGCTCAGGATTTTTATAAAAACAACTTCTTCAGACGATTCTCACACACACACAAAATTGAGGTCCAGTTGCCAGATTTTCTGATTTTTTATAACTTAAAATATCTATGAGATATTTAGAAAATGTTAAGCAAAGGACAAAACCATTTAGTGCACATTCTTTTAGCACAACTTCATGAACATATTGTACATTTAAGCAAATGTACAGTGTTCCTATTTGAGTACCTAATGATTTGGGTTAAACAAAAGCCATTCAGTGCCCACAAAGGTATGTTGAAGACCTCCTCACTACCATGACTGCTCTGCCCTGATTTGGCATGAACATTATTAGGGCGTTATAGCTTCTTTCTTATCAGGCAGTCATTCACTGGGTGAACAAACATTACCGAGAGTAAAAGGATGGAAATGTAATTAGAAAGTAAAGTTATACCTACTCTGTTTATAATGTCAGAAAGCATCTCCAGGTATCTTTTATGGTGCCCTGACCAAAGTGTGGTAACAGTAGGTATTACTGAATCAAAGTGAGACAACTGTGTAACCCATTTTAAAGCTCAACTCATGTTGGAGTCCATAAATAATTATAATAAAAGGCCAAACTGGGAAATGTCATAAAAAGCTCAACTCATGTTGGAGTCCATAAATAATTATAATAAAAGGCCAAACTGGGAAATGTCATAAATGAGGCCTTCTGGGGTTTCAAATTGGCTTGCACACATTAGGAGTGGATTATGGACCACACTGGTAAGATATCCGAAATTTAAGTGGTGGTTTTAGACTATGTTGGGATATTCCCTGAGTACTTGTTAGGGAGGTATGACCTCAATGGGTAGGATAAATCAGAGGAGAAAGACTGGAGTCAGAGAAATTTTAGGAAAGATATAGTGGTCTGTTGGGTTGTCGACTTTGCTCTTCTCTTCTGGAAACTGTACCTCTCTATATTTTTCTCTATATTTTTTTACCACTTAATATTACCAATCCTCAACTTATTGGTCAAGAGAAAGAGAGCTGACCCAAGCTGGATCAATTAGATTATCTCTCAAGAATAGGGAATTTGGGGTTGGGAGACATGAGTTGGGTTAGGGTAGAGCTAGAAAAAGAGGTTCGACAAACTCTTGCTGCCAGCTAGACTACTCAGGCTCCTTACTTTCTTAGGCTTTTTGTTAAAGCCTTTCTTGAATTTAAGAAATTCAATTCAAGATATTTGACCTCTCACAAGTGCAGGTCTATTATGGCTTTGAACTAAGCACAAATACCTGGCCCAGGATTCAGAGAAGCTGCAGGGGAAGATCCAGGGGGAGATTGGAGCAGTTGCAGGTCTGACCACTGCCTCATGCCAGTGGGTAAGCTAGCAGATCAGCAATGGTATATTTGTGTTATGGAATGGTGCTGCTTCAGTTCCATATCTAACTTTTCTATGAGATTCACAAAATCCAGAAACAATTCAAACAAGTCGTCCTTAAGATTCTGTTTCTCTGGATCGCTCTCAGAATCAATGTCTCTCTAAGTTATCTATTGTTGCATAATACATTACCCTAAAACTTGGTCACTGAAAATAAATATTTGTCAACTTAGAGTTTCTGTGGGTCAAGAATCTGGGAGCTGCTTAACAGGGAGGTTCTGGCTCAGGGTCTCTCTCAGGCTGCAATCAAGTATTGGCTGGGACTGCAGTCATCTGAAGGGTCAATTGGGGAATGACTCATTGCCAAGCTCACTCTATTGGAAGGCCTCGGTTGCTTATTACATGGATCCTTCCACAGCATAGCAGGTTTTCCCCAGAGACTGTGATCCAAGAATGGATGAAGAAGAGCAAGTATCCAAGACAGAAGACATTTAAAAAAAAATAACCTAATCTTGGAAATGACATCTTATTACTTCTGCCATAGCCTATTCATTAGAAGCCAATAAATCCAGTCAACACTCAAAGGAAGGGGATTATATAAGGGCATAAATACCAGGAAGTGGGTACCAGCGGAGCGGGGGTAGTTGAGGCTTCCCACCACAACCCGAGATTAATTACTTTTTTTCTTGTGCTAACTTGAACTGTTTTGTTATGTAAAACCAAGTAAATCATCTTTAGTGTAATAGAATTGCGAAAGTCTTAGCAAGAGTTTGGGGTTTTGTAATGATAAGGGTAAGAGACAGACTAATACAAATAAATAATATGTTATACAAGAATAAAATATTAGAAAGTCAGTATTGATCATCTTGACAATATTGGGCACCAGTTCAGATTTGCATTTTGGTCATTGTATTTACTACATACATGAACTGGTGCAAGTTCTAAACCAATTTAAGTCCTAGTTCCCTCACCTATAAAAGAGTACCTTGCTCAGAGGATTGTTGAATGTGCATCAGTCAGGGTCCCAGTAGGGGATAGATGGCCCACCTGAGTCAGGTGACTGAGAAGACTTTCATAAAGGAAAAGTTCACAGAGGTGTGGGCAGGGTGAAGGAAAAGAACAAGCATGGTGAAACAGAACAGTTACCACTCTGGGCCTGAAGGGAATGGGGGAGAAATCTGTAGCTATAGGAGATGGCCTCTGGCTAGGGTTGTCTATGCAGGGACACAGACAACATTTTGTGACAGGGCACAGAAGGAATAATACCCTCACCTCATTTTTCTCCCTCTCACCCCTCTGCTGCCACTGACTTGTATATATAAGTTGAACCCATCTAGAAGTTAAAAGCCAAGCGAGCCTAAAGATGTAATCCAGAGCAGTCAGCCTCCCAGGACACAGAGAGGGGCACAGAACAGGGTGAAGATGCATACAGAATGGCTCTGAGGGACAAATGGGAATTATTCAGCATAGCACATAAGGTACTTAACATCAATTTTGTCAAAGAGTAAATACCCAGTTAATGTTAACTAGTATTATAATTATTATTGTCTTCTAATGGGATATATATATATATATATATATATATATATATATATATATATATATATATATATATATATATTTAGAGAGAGAGAGAGAGAGAGAGAGAGAGCGAGCGAGAGAGAAGTTGGGTGAGAATGTGTGTGGGAAGGGTAGAGAGACTTTAAAGAAACTTCATCTTTCTACCCACACAAGGTCTGTCTATCCCACCATCAGGAAATTTAGGCAGAGTGGAGTTTATTGAATTGCTTAGCATCACTTACTTAGGCCAAGCAAGGAGAAAAATCTCAGTCATTGCAATAGTCTATCCACTAGGACATTAAGAGGAATTCTCCTCTTCATTTCCTAGTCATTTTGGAATGACATCACTAACAACTCTTCAGCTCCACCTTTGAGAGTCAGTCTTGCTAGGCATGGCATGTTGCTCCAGCAAAGCTCTTCTATTCTACGTTCCTCCCACCCAGCTGTCTGCCTCTCTCAGATCAAATAGCTGTGAAAGGTGCCACTCCCACATAATTCAGAGCCGAGTATTCTGGGGTTTCCTGAGCAGCAGGTTAGCAACCAGCAACAGATGGAGAAGCTGTGTAATATTGAGTAGAGGTTGCGAGTAGAGGTAGGCAATGAGGCAAGTAGCCAAGTGGGCAGTCTGGGAGATGAGGGCCAAAAAGCAGAGAGAGCTCTTGATGCTAAAATGGAAAGATTTCTACAAACTCGCAGATTTCACAGTTTCTCATTCCCCTTCTCCCCTTTTAACCCATAGCCCATCTTCAAATTCAGCAAACCTCATTTACCCAATTTTCTTGGGTTGTAATGTGCCACCTTTGCCCCCAAGGCTGATTGTCCCTCTAAGGCTGAACTTCAACAACTCTATTGTGTTTTTAAGGAAGAAATCAACATGGTGCAGATGGTATTTCAAACATATTTGTTTCTGTGTCATCTGCTCTGAACATAAATATCAATTCAGTAACTTCACTGTTGTAAGTGATAAGTTGAAACATCATCAGTTGTTTTTTAGTTAAATGACAGTAACAAAATGAAAATCACCATTAAAAAGGCTATATTTGCATATTTTTATGCTGTCAAAGAACATGGCACTAATGTAGCATAAGGAGAATTCTTAAACAGAAACATTACAGTTTTCAAAATCTACAGATCAAAAAATAAATGCTGAAATTTCATTTATAAAAAGAAACGGAACAGTTATTCTACTGGCAGAATAATAAAAGCACTTTCTAGTGATATTTTTAATAGCATATTAATTCAAAATTGTAATTTTGAGGAGTGATTTCATCTACATAAACACTAAATGCATTCTGAATGCTTGGTATTATCATAATGACTAGAAATTTAATTAATAATGCCAAGATAGTTAAAATCTGATGTAACCTTCTCAAATCTTTTGTATCTACATGAATTATTTCTTCCTATTGAACTCTCATCTTGAACTTCATTTGTTGTTTTAATTTTTCAAAGATCTGAACAATTCTATTTTGAGAGTGTTTCACTTTTGAAAATTACCTTCAAAAGGCATTTATAGTAATTTTGGACCCACTAAACATTTTAACAGCTCTAGGTCCTGATTAGTCAGTCAAACACACGTACAAACATACATATAATCATAATGTTGCCAGTAATTGTCTTGCTACACTGCTATATTTTACTGTATTTTACAACCAAGATGGCACAACTAAATAGTTACTATTTCAATCTTGAATGAATAGAGCGGGAAGGATGTCTTTCCAATCTAAGTTATAATATCTGAGCAAAATTTCATAAAATTAAGATATCTATAACTTGAGGGAAAAGGTTTCTAATCTCATCCTGAAGAAGTGTTTAAAAGTACTACAAAAGGTTTTGGTTAAGAAATTCCTTAGAGAGAGTTCTTCATTTCTTTTCTTCTCTTTCAAATATTCATCAGGATGGTTAGCAAATCTAATCCTGCTGATGGTAGTGCCTTTAATGAGACACAAAGCAGCAGGCAGTCTTGTTTCAACAAGTATGTACTATTTCATAGACTCAAAGTCAAACTTAGAATTTGATTGTCTGATGTATGAGTAACTAGGGTAACTCACAGAGAGTGGGCATTCCCCCCACCCCCAAAATGTAACACCATCCATAACCTTTAACAATATGCTTTGCTCCACCATCTCATCACTTGTCAAGTTTCTGCTATTATTGTACAGGGCCTCAGATTTCTTTGTTTCCTAGACTATATCACACCTTAAAAAATGATCAGGACATGCAACTGATTCTGAAACACAGCATAAAACAAGGCAGATTGTGCTTCACCCAGGATTTGCCTTCATTGCCAAAATACCCTGCTGCCCAAATAACAGTGTGGTGTAGTCCTTGGCCACAATAGCTATGGTCATCACAGTGCCCAGATGAGATTTTTCAAAGGCCGTGCAAAACAATCACTTTCCCAAAGCTGGTATTTGTGCTCTCAGACTTGGATCCTCATCACCCCTTCCCCTAGGTTGCTCAAAACTCAAATTTCAAGAATGGTACCAAGAATGGAACAAATGAGGAAATGCTAAACCACAAGTTTTACAATCAATTGGAAATTATTTATTCTGAAATTTTCATTGTTATTTAACTAGAAAACTGTAGTGAGATTATATATATATATATATTTTAAAGGAACCAGTGTGCATTATTTATAGATAGCTTGGCTTCATAGATCTTGCCATTAGTTTTTAGATCAGGTCTCTACTCAGAGATTAAAAGTGTATTGCTAACATTTTGCCTTGGTGCCCATGTACTTAGTGTGGAGGTCCTTGCAGCTGGTAAATCCCTTTATAGTTATCTAAGGCTGTCCTTGCACTGAATTTGTAGCTCCTCATATAGTTCTGTCCCCATAGCCTCTTCTTGGAATAGTTCATTGGACCCAGGACAGATCTGAATGGACCCAATTCAGATAACAAATACAGCACAATTAAATCTCACTGGACCTCCAGTTTACTTTTCTTATACCAAGGAAGAAAAGAATAATCAAATTTTAATAATAAATGTACAAACACATAATAGTAATGTATGCAATTAAGAACAGTTTAATTTCCTGTAAGATTTATCGATTTTTCTCTTTAACACATTTTGGGTCTGACAGATTCAATGCCTTCTAGCTACTAATCATTTTTATTAACCATTACCTAAGCAGGTTCTTTTTATTTGAAATTTTAAAACAGGTAGGGGTTGCAATATAGATCCTTACAATTAGGTCATTTAAAATGGGTTTTCCTTTCTTCACTCTCAGCTCTTCTATATGACAAAGCTTGGCATGTGAAATCCAAAAGTACCTGCTTTCCTCACCAGAGAGGGCTCTCTGTTTGCCTTTGCTGGTGGTAATTTATTCTGAATACATCTCTTTCATTTATGGCTGACCTCATGGAAAGCAGGGTTCATTTTACAGTTTCTACCTCAGCAGCTTTGGAAGTACTGTTCTTCGGTAGCTAACATTTTTCTTTTGTACTTGCATCTCAGCACATGAATGGCTAATGATAGAATCAGAACCCGTGTCTTGAATAAATGAAATCAGACTAGGTGTCCCTTGTTCCTTTATTCTTGCCTAGTGTTTGAGTTTTATCCTACATATCGGTTCTCCTTTTGGCCATTCTGACCTCTGCCATGCAGAGCCACTTAAAAAGTTTTCCAACTTTGAGAAAAGGTCAGAAATAAGTGATATTAATAAGAAGTAAAACAAGGGTATGTTTCCATCCTGACTATTCAGAATGTGTATGTCTGCTATCTGAATATTTCAATAGTGACTTAGCCTTTACTCATTTTTCTAAATGAGCTTTATGATACAGCTGTATTTGGCAGTCAAGGTACCCACAATGCATTGTGCCCCTTATGCTGCTTTGTACTAGGTATTGAAGGGACAGAATGAGAAATAAGGGAAATAGAACAGCTTTTACAAATGAAGCTTAGAGTTCAAGTGCCTTTTAGAAGCAACAAATCATTTTTAATCTGAAGACTCCTAGTTAAATAGGTTGGGAGATAAAATGCACCCCATAAGTGTCAGATGCACATGAGTTAAAAAGCCTGTTGGGTTGCAAAAAGCATTTAATGCTCCTAAACCTTTCTGAAAGTGGATGCCCTTGAAAGCTCTCGCTGCAATGAGTTAAAGATCTCAGCTAGAGGGTAACTGACATGTTATAATGACTATAATTTATAGCACACAAGCTCCATACTACCTTTTGCCCCACCAGGGTGCTGCCTGGAAGCTAGTATGGCTTATGGAGGGTTGGAAGAAAGAAAGAGGAAAGGAAAAGACACTCCAAGGCCCTTTTTAGCAGCCTCTGCACTGTCAGCTTAGACTTTGGGGGCCTTTTTCAGAGACTAGTAACTTTCAAACCAAACATGTCTTGTACAACTTCTGCTGATTTATGTCATTATAGCAGTTATGTCCCTGACTAATATAGCCAGTTATTCCAGATAGATTCATAAAATCTCAGAGGTGACTTTAATTTCATTCATTCATTCATTCATTCATTCATTCAAAAAGTGTTAATTAAGCACCTACAATGTTCTAAGAACTATTCTAAGCACTGGGGTCACATAAACGAGACAGGCTTCTTGATCTCGTAAAGCTTAACATTCCTTGAGGTAGATGAGCCAGACATAGAAAAGAGACAGAGAAACAAGTATACATTTGAACAAGATAATGTCTCATATATTACTCGTATATTATAACAAGATAATATCTCATATATTACTTATCTGAAATTATCTTGTTAAACTCTTTCTCCTGGCATCTATACTTTAGATAAAAAAGCTATGTGGACAGCTAAGTTCATTAAAATTGAGAGAATGAGGAGGAAGAGAGAAAGAAAAGAAAAGTAGGGAACTAGAAACAGCATTCTTATGATATATATGTTGAAACAAGTGTTCTGATATAGTTCATAAATTGTCTCTGAGGATACCTTCCATAGCAAAATTTCAAAAATAATTTCCGCAATGGCAGCATTATCAGAACAAGTATTTGTCTGGCCAATAGGTGACCTTGAAAGACTTCTAGCATGCTAGTATAAGACAAAAAGTAATAGAAAAGGCGTGATATAGTGGAGCAGAATAGATTTTGGTTTGATCTGGGTTTAAATTTTGACTGTGGCTCATCCTAGCTCTGTGACTTTAAGTTATTTACAACTTTACAAGTTACTTTACAGTTATTACATCATAAAACTGTTATAATAATAACATGTCTCAGAGCCCTATTGTAAGAAATAAGTGAAATAGTATTCATACCTGGCCCAAAACAACACCTCTCCTATAAAAGATGAGTTAGAAATCAATATGTATGGATTTTATTTTTATCTTTATTTATAAATTGTAATTTTGTGTACATTATACAATCACAATCAATCAACCATGATATCAATTCTTAAAATCTTCAGACGTAGCTAGAAAGAAAAATCAGTCTTTTAAGGACAGTTTCATTCCCTTACTATCAGGTTAAACAGAAGGTTTTGTCTTAAATGGAAGGGGTTTTGACTTTGTGTATTCAAGATCAAGTCTGGCATAGTGTTCCTTTGAGTATGGCCACTATTCAAGTTATAGCTTTCGAGTCTTTTTGATACTGTGAAACAACAACTCAATGAAGGATCAAAGGGTAGAAAATCCAAGGCTGATCACAGCATCAGGCACAATGGGAAGCAGCTAGTGCCAGGGAGATGATAACTCAGGAGAACAGGAAGACCTTGATTTCAAAGAAGGAAAAAAAAAAAAAATCAACAATTTAATCTCTCCAATGTCTCAGATCCTGACAGAAAAATTTGCAGCAATGAAAAGAAAGAAGCAAAACACAGGTGACTGGACCAATGTCCCCCCAAACTACCAGGTAACTGCATATTGCTTCCAGCCTTTCCAAAGATGTCTTTGAAAATCTCCCCACAGATGCCCTCCTGGATTCAAGGACTTGAAAAAGGTCCTTTCACTTTAGGGTTTGTTATTGAATAGATAGGCAGAGATTATGAAGTAAAATAATTCTGTATCGTATACCATGTACTTCCACATATTAAATGCAATTTTTGGTTAATGATTTTTTCATGAAAGTTCTTAGGGTGATATACATACTAGTTTATTAGGCATCATGTTGAAAGGTTTTGCTAAAGAAATTAACTCAGGCCCTGAGTTGGGAATATGTTCTTTATTTTTATATTTTCTGAAAATAAGATCCAATTTGCTTAATTTCCATTTACAGTCCTTTCTTTGTAAATGCAATCTGCTCTGAATATAAGATCTTGCTCTTCTGTGAATTTTCCCAGGCGTTCACTGGTTATTTTGTCTCTTTTTTTCCCCTCCAAAGCCTTTTCTTATGGCATCTGGCTCTTCCATGTACTAAGTGAAAAAAGGGTTGAAAATGTGGCAAAAATGAAATTTCCATCTTTTATGGTTAGCCAGTGCGGTGAGCATTCGGTCTCCTTGAGATATTTTTGTGCAGCTTTTCAGAGAAGCATTTTCATGTCCCCACTGAAACTGATAACGATGAAACTTCAATCCCTGTTGCCTTCAATCATTTATTTATTGTGCCAGCTCAATGACTTTTCTTCAGCTCCGTTTTTCTGGCATCAGGTCTGGCAGAGGCTGGGGGAAAAAAGCTTTTGGTATGGGTTACAGTGAACTTCACTTTTAATTCCCTGTTAATGTGGAATCTGAAGTCTCATTCAGAGAAAAATTGTGTTCATGTTTGTGGCAAAAAGGAATGCAGAAAAGTGACAGATGCAAGAAGAGAGAAGAGGCAGCCTTTAATCATTTTGTTGTCAAAGCGGCTTTGGATCGCCCTTTGAAGAAAGCATTTTCCTTGCTGCTTTTGGAAAACTAGAGACTCATTCTCTTGCCCTTTGCAGATTCCTTACCCAGACAGTTAAACTCAGCAGTGTATGCAAAACTTCTGAACCTGAGATCTTTGCTACAAAGCACTCTGCTTTATACACTCACATTTCAGAACTGGATCCCTTTGCTCTAACTAGAGAAAGACTCTCGTGATTCGGTGTACATGTAATCCTGATAAAAGAGAAGAAAGTATGTGGTAAAATCCAGTGACTGAAAACTTGTTTTTGTTTGGGATTGGGCCAGTTATATTTTATAGGGAGGCTAAGTGTTAAAGCATATAATATTTACAAAGTAAAAGCCCTTTCTTCCTTAATCCCTGTGTGACTGTAATTAAGGAGGAGAGTTAATTTTATGTAAATCATGCATTACTGTAATTGGGTGCAAGTGAACATTCATGTACATCTTATTTAAAGGAGAAATATAATGTTATTATGTAAATGCTGGAACAGTGAAGTCTCAGCTCTCTGGGGGGACGTCAGCATCGTCACTGGTTGTTTACAAGACTTGGGTCCGTGAGCTTGATTACAAATCACCAGCTCAGATCATGCTGTCCTGTCAAAAACTGAGCCACATGCCTTTGGAAAGTTTGAGAGGTGGAACACTGGGGCTTTCATTCTCATTTCTTTCTTAACCTCCACTTATAGAGCAGTCATTTTTCTCTTCCTACTCATCTTTTCAAACCTAAACAATACTTTCTGATGGTTTGCTCTGCTTGGCAGTTCTGACCCATATTTCCCCAGGCAGACCACAGATGGATTTGTCTTTTGCAAGCAAGGCCTAGTCTGTTTCCTTTTTTTAGCGTGTCTTTTCTAATGCTGCTTAGGGCTGCTTTAAGATCCCAGGATTTTGTTTTCCAAGTGTAGCCAGATTAGATGCTATCCAGCAGCCTGCTTTTATGATTGCCACCTCACCTCCACAGCCTGAGAGGGAGGGCTAGCCTCTGATTGGAGAGGACGAGCTGTTCCTTTATTCTCTACCTAAGGAGCAGATCTAGTGCTGTAGGACAAGGTTGTCCTGCAGAATATAAAGAATCTAATCTGCATATCTTGAGGTCAAGTATTGGGAGGAAGAAAATATGCACATGACAAAATTTTTATTTTAAACACATTTCCCTCTTCACCCGGAGGCCTGAACAGTCATTTTTGGAGTTGTGTCTTGGCCTCATTCTGCCCAGCTTGCCAAACCAGCTTCTTGCCAACCAACCCTGTACACATGGCAGGTTGGCCTTCTGAGACTTGAGGGCAAGAGGCCTTCCCAGGGTGCCACCTTTCTGCTCCCTGTTTTCTTGCTGCCATTCCATATTCCTGCCATTCTGCTTAAATGCTTCTTCTTGAAGGACTGTTTGAAATAACTATTCCTTAAATTTCTTTTTCCATAAATTGCCCTCCTCCTCCCAATCCAATTATTTGCTCTCTTCATCCCTCTCACCTCCCCAAGACCTCTGATTTCTCCCTCTTACTCTTTTTTGCTCCCTTTCTTCTCTCCCCATCTCCCATATTGTCATTTCTTGCTCTGAGGTGTCTTACTTGAAATGCCATTGGTCCAAAGGTTATGAATGTGAACAGATGAAGTAACTTCCAGCTAATAATTTTTTTTTCCAAGTAAGAAGTAAGGCAGTGTGTTCCCTAGTGGCCATAGTGTTTTTACTTCATCTTTGTTCTTGTAAAGAGACTCCTTGAAGCAACGTATCATAAAGCCTGTTAGAAAAAAAGATTGTATTTACTGGACTAGTTCGTCCCATAAGGTTCAATGCCCTTTTGTAGTAGCCAATGTTAAAGAGAAAACCACTGGCCCAAGATGGCATCATTGTGCTAAAGCCCATGATACCAAACCTAGATTTAATACCTGACCTAATTGGTATTTCAGCTTCTCCCAGAAACATAATTTTAATTAACCAGTCTGGAATTTTATGGTCAACACCAATGAGGTAATCTGTCACATAGTTCCCTCTCCATCTCCCATAGAAAGAAGAGACAATCTGCATGATAAAAACCCCTGAATTTCTCCCCTTACACCTAAAAAAAAAAAAAAAAATCCTGATCTAAAAATAATCCCTTCTTTGATTTTGTTAATAGCTTTCCTTTTTCCTATAAAAACCTTTCATTTTGTATAGCCCCCTCAGAACACCCTTCTAGCTGCTAGATGAGATGCTGCCCGATTTATGAATCGCTTAATAAAGCAATTAGATCTTCAAACTTACTCAGTTGAATTTTGTTCTTCAACACAAACTTCAGCTCAGGTGATGGGTAGCAGCTATTTGTGCATTCCTTTATTTAAGTAATATAATATTCTTATATTATTTTTAATTATTCAATTTTATGTTGTGTTCAAGTTTGAAAGTGGTTTAAGTACTTTTTAATATAGTCAAGTGATACATCTTGAATAAAAGTAAAAATAAGTACATCTCTTAATGTCATTGCTATTGTTATTTAATGTGACACTAGTTGTACTAACTCCTTGTTCTGAACTAAATCAAATGCCTCCATTAATGTCAATGAATGGCTTTTTACTCATGCCATGTAAGGCAGGGAAGGAGAGTACTAGTTTGAGAAACAAGTCAACTCAGATGAGCACCGTGCAAATGTTGTAGGAATGGCAGCATTGGCACAAGTACATTGTGGGCATGTGATGATTAAATGGCCGAACCCTTTTCTAGTCCAGGCTTCAGAGAGAGGCCTCCACAGAGTAAAAAGAGAAACAAAACATCTTCATGGTGATTGGAGGGTAAAGCTGTTTTAGCATTCTGAGATCTAGATAGATATCAGTTAGGCACAGGGACAATTTAAGGAGAAACTCTGTTGATGATGTCCCCATGCTATATGGGTAAATTTGAGGTATTTGCAGACTGCAAGACTGAGAATACCTTGTAAGTGGTATAAAAGCTCTGAGACCAGAAGGGCCCCTGCAAGTAGTATGGGAAATGGTGGGAAATTGGTGATATGGGGGAATGAAAGATAAAGATGCAAACGGGTAATTTAGAGATCCTCAGTTTAACTCTTTGAAGGCTTCACTGATTCCTGACTGAGAGGGATTGAAACTTACATAAGAACCACACTGTATGTGTGTGCATTTTGATAAATTATGCTTAAATGACTATGAAACTTTTTAGCTTGTTCTTTAGGGAGAATTCAGTTTATCAAAATGTATTTTATTGCCTTATAAAAACCTCAATATATATTTTACAAAAATTATCTGAAAGGGTACACGCAAATAACCATGATGTTTGTCTTTTGGTGGTGGGATTATTTTATGTTTCTGGCTTGTCTATATTTTCTAATTCTACTAGTTAAAAGTGTTATTTATGTAATATATTTATTAATAATTTGATGTATTATGGTGACGATTTGGGACATCACTCTGTGCTTTGTTCTCATAGCTAGACTCATAAAAACTTTGTTTTCAAGGCCTATTTCTGTGGGGGAGAGTTAAGCTGTATTGTGGCAGAGAAAGGCTGTAACAGAGGATGGAGGCATCATGAGGTAAAGGAAAAAGGTGGTTAGGATCTTGAGAAGATGAGGAAGTCCAGTAAGGGGAGCCGCCTCCAGAGAGGAAGGGCACAGAGCTTCCTCAAAATGCACCTTGCAGAATGGGTCGACTATGTAGAGCCTATGAGCTGCTGCCTTAGGAGATCACTGTGCCTAAGCTTCCTGTGGGAGGAGTGCCTCTGATGGATCAGGAAGACTGGCAGGTTTAGCAACAGCAGTACGATCACTAGGAGTGGAGGACCAGGACTTGCTCCTCTCCCCTCTTCCCTTGTCTCTCTCTCCTCCATAATACCTGATTTTAGACATCTCATTAACTTTGAGTTAGGTTCTTGTGTTTGATTAAATTTGGTTTGGAAAAATAAAGGAAAGCATTTTTTTTCACTTCTTACCTGATGCAAGAGAAATAATGCAAATTAATTAAAAAGTTAGAAGTAAAAATATCTGAGTTAAAAAGACTCATTTAGTGTCACTGGAGATAGATATTAACCAAGACCACATTTCCAGAGCAGTTGAACCAGTAAAGTATATTTCTGTCCAAAGTGAGGCTGGAAAAGAGCCTTAAAGTGAGGCTGGGTAGGCTGCACCTCATCCATACCTTCCTGATGTTGGTTTCAAAGGTCCATACTCATTTGTTTATTTATGGACTGGTTATAAAAACGAATAGTATAATATGGATGCTCATATAAAGATATCAATTAATTCAATAAAAAGGTTTTTGTTATTGACATCAAAACAATCTTTTTATATTATATAACTAATTAATCAGATGATTAATTATATAAGTGAAGCATTTACGATAATTGAGGAACAGTAAGAGTTGGTGCAGGTGCTATATGACTTTGGAAAAGGGAAGTAGCTTCTGAAGATAAACATTAGTAGAGAGTCTAACATGACTTTGAGATAATCTTCGTCATATTTCCATAGTCTGTACTGGCTTTTCCTCAAGGATTCATGAACGTAAAGAATTTGGCTCTGCAAAGCCACTGCAATATTGACTCAGTCATCCTGTGCCTAGAAACACACAAGAGGTTTAAGGGTATATGCTTTATCAGGATAGATCTCTTTTAAAATGAAAGAATGATCCTTCCTCTTGTTCAGATATGATACCAATGCACCTATTTGAAAAAAAAAATTAGAAGAGCTGTATTATTTCTTAACTCTATATTGCCATGTTTTTCCAGAACCAGCTCTCTCGTCTCTAAAGGTATGAGAAGCACTCCTTTGAATAAGCATGATTGATGGGTCCTTCTGACTCTGACCATATGATTCCCACTATGCTTTATTTAACTGATGAAATATGCCTTATTCTTATTTACTTTTATAATAAATATATATTATATCCCTAAAAATAATTTCCATATATTAAAAGATTGTTCTGTGCATGCC
The DNA here is from genome assembly GCF_000151845.1 of Pteropus vampyrus. Taxonomy (NCBI): domain Eukaryota; kingdom Metazoa; phylum Chordata; class Mammalia; order Chiroptera; family Pteropodidae; genus Pteropus; species Pteropus vampyrus. Next base: position 2,643,901 of record NW_011888783.1, on the reverse strand, counting down.
ATTGCTCTAAGCACAACATGGATTGTCTTGTTTATTCCTCATAATAGCCATAGTCCATGTGTGAAGATATTTTTCTCTCCATTTTAAATACGAGGCATAAAGAAATTAGACAACTTGCCCAAGGTTAAATAGTAAAGTGGAGCTTAGACTGGACCCATTTCTATTATGCTTCAGAGGCCAAGTTTTAAATGCTACACTCTCCTTGGAGAGACTTAATCTCCAGTAACCTCCCAGTCACCTTGAATCACTTCATTCTATTTTTAATTCTTTGACTAGAACTTAGAACTTTCTAGTTTCGCTGTTCTTGTTATTGTTTATTGTTTGATTAATCTTCACCTCCACCTCCTCTGCTAGAATGTAAACCTGAGAGCAGAGACTTGTTATCTGCTTCATTTTAACATAATAGCACCTGGAATAGTGTCTGATATGGTGTAGGTACCCCAAAAAATGTTTGTTGAAATAAATGGAAACAACTGGCAGGCAGTAATTTCCTGCCTTCTCTTTGCTCCCAGGCCAAGGAAAAGACAGATTTGCATGAACAATTAAGAAATAACATGAGAAGTACCCTAACAGAATTAGGAAGACTGCCAAGGGAGTCACGGAGGTTTCACTGTTAAGCTGTTATCTGCTCTAGGTATTGTGGAAAGAAGGGTGTGAAGAAAGCATGAGGAGTGAATAAAATCTCAGAAGCAAGAAGTCAGAGTTTGGATGGAGAACGATGAAGTCAATTGGTATATCTCACTGTGAAGTGACACATCTACCCAGCCTGGAGATTTCCCCTATAGGGTCCCCAAGCACTCCGAACTGACCGTTATCATAGCCTTTATTATATATTTTATAATCGTTTATTTACCTCTCAGTCTGTGAGATCTTTGATGCAAGGAACCAGGATGGTCTGATAGCAAGTTCCTTTCAGGCCCGGACTCTGCTTTGTTTCTCTCTGTCTTCTCATAGCTTAGTTTGGTGTTGGTAATTGGTTGCCCTCGATACATACATAATATATAATAAATCAATGGTTGAATAAATAAATGAATGAGTGAATGACATGGCTTAACAGTAGTTTATTTAGAAAGAGTTTTGAATTTAAGGTGAGAACAAGTAACAAAAATAGTGAATGGGGTCTTAGGTAGCAATAATAGAAGTATAGTGCTTGGTTTTTAAATATCTAAAATCTTGGAATTACAGAGATAAAAGTGATGAGGAAATTGAGACTTGAGATGTGAAAGGACTTGGTCATGATTCCACAGTGAATCTGTAGTCAAGTAGGACTTGAATTTAGAGATCATGGTTCTCAGTGTAATCTACTTTCTCAAAGTTCAACTATATTCTGTGCTGGTCAGACCACAAGTGTGGTAGACTGTGCAATTCTGAGATCTACACTTAAATATTTTGACTAAGTAGAGTTTTTCTGAAGAAGGATGATACAGATACTAGGGGGATATGGAAACTATATCAAATAAAGATCAGATAAGGACATTATGTTTCATCTGGAGAAGAAACACTTGCAAAAGGGCCATGGGTGAGTGGAAAAATATGATATCCATCCTAATATTTTAAAATACATAACTCATTATTCCTTTGCTCCAGAGAGGAAAAATTGTTGCCATGGGTAGAAAACATAGAGAAGTAAATTTCATCTCAATATGAGAAAAAAAGGTCTCAAAATTAGTATTGTTCAAGAATGAAATTCCAAATTATAAGACACATGCAAATAGAGGCTGGGCAATTATCTGTCAGGACTTAATTGTGAGTTTCTTTATAGTAGAAATTATGTTTTATTTGTATTTCTCTAGGACCATGAATAGTGCCTAGCACATAGAATATGCTCACTTAAGATTTGTTATTGCATCTTTTAAAAGGGATTCTTTCATGAAGTGGGTAAGCATGTGTTGCATTATTAACTCCAAGGACTTTTTCAACACTTGGGTTTGTAATTCTTCAATAAAAATTCATGCAAAATAATGTATCAATATTTAACAAAGCAAGTGATTTCATACTTACAAGTAAAAGTCAGTAAAATTGTTGTTACTTTTTAAGCTTTACTAAGCTCTGTGATGTTGCATTTTTGGGCTTCGTTTAGAAGGAAGGGTTTACTTGCCATAACTTTTATCTTACAAAGGAGATCAGGGCTAGTTACATTTCTGCACCTGTTAACCAAACTAAAATTCCAGGCAGAAGTTTAAATGGAATTTGTTTTATACGAGAGGCATAGGGCTGATTTATGGAAACACCTGAGTGATGGTTATGCCAATAGATTCACACTTTTTTATGTGATGACTAAGCTAGAAAACCAAGTTTTTCATAGAATGCTAAATCCTATTTAGTCACTTTTTGTTTTAGCAAATATCTTAAATATCACTTTAAAAACCTTACTTTTCACTGAATATTATATATTCAGAATGTGTTGATTTGACACGAGTGTCATTCTTTTTAGCCATGTAGAGGTTATTTGAAGGAGACAAAGAGAGCTGTATTTGGATTTATTATATTAGCCACAGAAAGCTATGAAAAACTAAATGATAAAAGGCAATTATTTGATTTGTTATTTTCATTTTATTCTTTGAGAATTTTCACAGTTAAATTTTTTCCAAATGAAGTGGTCCTACCTATTTGTATGATCAAAAATTCATCAACTTCTCACTAAGCTCTTTCTGATGCTATGGGATTCATTATCTTTCTTACCTTATTATATAAATATGCTTAAAATGTTTCTGTTTTATAAAATATTATCTTTATCTTAGTTCCATTTCAAACAATGGTGCTGTATTAGTCATAAAGCTATTCATGAGTATTTGGTTGTGATTTTAACTTCTCTTAAAAGAACTATATACTATAAATATAGCAAGGTGCTTCTGAGAATTCATGATTTTTGGATTTCACATTTAATAATATTATTACATTTTCCCCTCAGTTGTTGATTCCATTCACCTAAATGGAATAGATTTTGTGGTCTGTGTATTCCTAATATGTAACTTGTTCAGGACGCTTCGGATACGTGTGCTTAACTGGGAGATTCTAAGATGCTTCCAAATAAAAACCAATATCTTCTTTTCCTCTCCTGGATGAGTTATAAAACACATTCCATTCCCTTCTTCTTTGATTTAATTTATATGCCAGAGATTTTTCTGCTCTGGGGATGAAAATAGAGGACCAAGGAAGAAAGTTGATGAAATAGAGATGATTTGAAGGTCTGAAATATTTTATTCTCACTCGATATAAATTATTTTTTCTCTTTTTCAATAACCATCATTTCCCTTGATCTTGGCATCACTCAAAACCTAGACACTGAGTCCTATATAAACTAATGCTCTGTCTCAAGATGTGGAGAAAGATGAAATATTGGTACCTGTACAGATTGTACTAGCTTGATTATATTTACAGTTATGAGATATCGCAAATTTAAGAATGCCAATTCTTTCTCATCACTGAGTATTTATTATATATAACAAATACATGGGAAAGAAAAAACTATATTGTGTGATATAAATAGTTTATTTACATTACAGAAAAAACATCAAGACAATGTATACTATTTCAAATATATCCATACATAATCAAATATAGCTGTAGTACATGTTTTCATTGGTGTAGATTACCACAAATGCAAGGCAACATGTGTAGATCTCTTTTCTTATTCTTTTGTCTATAATACTGTATGTGTAGTCCAAGCTTTCGGTAGTCCGGCCACTGTGCAACATGCTCCCTTTAGATTAACCTCGTGGACGCTCTTGTTGTGTTGTCTGAACTGTAGTGCCCTGTATTTTGCTTCTGTCTGTGAATTCTGTTGCTTCTGGGGCATTTCCTAGAAGGTTGGAAAGTTTACAGATCTTAGTCTACTGCTGTTAGCTAAAGTTTGGTCCTACAATCACAGAGAAAAGCCGTAGATTAAGCAAGTTAGTAAAATATTTCAGAAGAAAGAATTTATTATTAGTACTAGCCGTGTTGCAGTCATCCTTAAACGTCTGTTGAGGAAAACTGAAGAACAGAGGTGGCAGCTTGAAGAGCAATACATTTACCTAGTCTTCAATTGCTTACTCATTAAAGTACAAAGAATGACTAAGCATAATGCAATCAAGCAAGTCATGAGTCCATCTAATCTCACTTTAAAGGTCTTTAACTATTTTATATTTTAAATGTCTTAAGGATGAATGATATATTGACATTTCAATGCTACAAGTTTAAATTCCATCAAACCAGAGAATGAGCCAGATGTTAATATCTGATATGTAATGAAATAGGTATTATTTTGGTTCAGCCAAATATCATTTTTGTACATTAATAGTATAAGCTAAACACATAAATTGGTACCAATTATTTCACGTCTATAAATAGCTAATAGTTAAATTATCTGAAAAGCTCTGATCTGGTATCTTTACCTCTGTAATAAAAGAATGTTTGCACGATGCGAATAAGAACAACAACATAAAGTTCATAAAAATCTTATAAGTTGTGGGGTATTAGAGAATATATGAATAAAATATATATTATATATATATATATTAGAAAAATAGCATATATATATTAGACATTAGAAAAAAAATGGGGTAAGGAGAAAAGAAAGAAGGGAGAGGTGATGAAGAGATTAAAACTGAAGAGTATGAGAGGACTTCTGTTTGGTTTAATTTTGTAAATCTTTTAGTAACTGAATATTCTGAAATAGGTCTTGCCAGACATGTGTGGCCAGGTCGCCAGGAAGGGCAGGCTTATGGCTTAGTGGGAAAGTCTAGTTTTGGGGCATAATGTTTTCAAGTAAGTGAAATTAATCCACACTGGCAGCAGTGTGGTTTATTAACTAATAGGACACCTAGAAAGATTTTAGAAGGCTCGGATGTCCTAGGACAGATTTATAAATGCATTACAATAATGTTAATTAGCTCATGTGCTAGTTCTCTTTCTCAAAAGTAAATAGAAGATAAGTTCTGTTTTAACGTGGACGATAATGACCATATGCTTTGAAAAAATGGCTTGTTCTAATTTGGAGCTCAGTATAGGCTGCCTTATGCATCACAATGTACAATATCATGACCAGCCAAGGAGCAGTTTGAGCAGTGGTTAAGTAAACAGTCTCTGACATTAGGCAGCCTTCCATTTCAGCTCTTATTGCTCAGCTGTATACACTCAGCAATTTGTTAATTTATACCTCAGAGTCCCCATCTTAAAAATGGGATAATTGTTCCTTCTTTATAATGTTATTAAATGTATATGTGTGTGCATATGTGTATGTATACGCATACATGATATATACAGACACATAATATATACACAAACAATTTCGGGTGAGGTTAAGGATTCTATGTATTCTAGTTGTTTTATTTACGTATGGGAATAGAACTATGATTAATTACAGACTTGAAAACATCTGCTAAAGTATTTAAAGTTTTGCATTTTTGTCAGTACATGAAGTAGCAAATCTAACTGTTATGAAATTAGATCTACTAAATATGAATTTTATTATTCATGTGCTGATATTGCTTAGATATTAGAAGGCTAAAGACCCTCAGAGTAATATGATGCAGTTTCCTGTGTTTTAAATTCTTTTCTATCTTTTCTTTTACACTCAGTGATTTTGGTTACTTGAGTCATCTTTATGTTCCCCAGAATCTATTTTAATGTAATCCATTGACTCACTTGGCATCTAAACGTGCGAGTCGGGTTGATGAACTCAACTTGGCTTAGAGCACCGCAAAGCTCCAAGTCAATGATCTTCCCTTAAGCCTTTAGGCCAGGCAAGGATTTGTGAACCATATTTTGTCTTTTTCAAGAGCAAATGCCACACTTGTTCTCAAAGAAGATGGTACAATACTGAGACTGAAATGTATTATGGCCTTTCTTTTCTGAAGATATGATATTTTCTTTTACTTTTTTCTTACTTACTTTTTTTTTTTCTTCTTTGAAAATAATTTTTTGGGAAACATTCTGATTTACTGTAGAGCTGAACAGAGAAAATTCTAAATGCCTTGTGAATTTGGCAAAAACTTTGAAAACTTCCTTAGAAATTTTTTCTCAAGGAGAGTGAAATTAGAGCAGAAAGAAGTATTTTCAATAATGTTTCTGGTTAGATAGGACAAAAATAATGCATTTAATTCAGAATCTAATTCTTGGTCACCACAAATTTCCACACTAATGTCAGTTCCTGGCCCCACTCCTTTACCCTAAGTGCAGTGTCAGACATCACTAAATAATTATGGTTTTCTTTCCTGTTGAAACTGGATGAGATTTCTGTATCTCTCTCTCAACCTAGCTCCCTGAGAAACAATTACCATTTGATTATTCTAGGGGGTTGATATAAAAGTTTATTTTGATATTTGCTGCATGTTCCCATATAGCAAAGATTTTCATGTACTATAACATAACTTTTCTCCTATTGTTTTAAATTTTGTAATAAAATGTATTTGTTTTTTATCAAATATATTAAAAACGATTATATCTGAGAATTATACTTGGAAATATAAGTGCCAATAATGACAGCCATAATGTAATGCTCTTCTAGGTCTTGTATAAAATCTATTCTGATCTCATTTGGCATACTGATCTAGGTAAGTAAGGAAACACTGGTAATATAAAATGTATGTTAATAGTTTGAATAAAGACTGACATTTTATAGTTAAAAGAGAGGAGCATATTTAAACAAAGATTGGCATTACACATTAAAGGGAGGGAAAGACCTTTGCTTAGAAAATAAATAATCCTCATCATAATGCAAAAATAAGGAAAATAATTTGTACTCCTTAGCATGAAAATCAATCACCTTTCCATTTGGCTATTCAAATGCTATTATGATGAAGAAATAGGACTCCAGAGAACTCATGGTTGCAGAGTCCATGAAGGGATTTGTAATTAGAGTGATCTGATTAAGATGAGGAGGAACAACATATCCCTTTACTTGGGTGGCCATCGAGTACAGTTACTGACCTTGTGATGCACAGGACCACTACACAGATGACAGCAATCTGAATCGTTCCAATCACAGCTGCGATTAAGACGTACTGAAATCGTACAGGGCCGGGAACAACATATAGTACACTGTAGTCCTTTTTTTCACAGTGTTGTCCAGTATAACCAGCATCACACCTGGAAGAAATTATAGTGTCCAGTTACCTGAAGCTGCTGAATTCATTTTTATAGTTGGCCTATAAGCATGTCTTCATTGTAAAAATAGGGCTTTTTGTTTCCCTTTTTTTTTTAAAAAAATGCTACTTGTAGATAGGAATTCTCAACTACTTGTTGTTCATTCTATATTTTGTTCAGGTGAGCTTTACATTTTACTTAATTTGTCATTTCATCAACCAAAGTCAGTATGATTACTTGAAAAACGGTTTCTTTATGATAACATGGGTATAAAAAAACAAGGCTATTTATTTATTTAGTTTTGGATAAAGCGTTTTCTATGCTACTGTTAGAGTACATGTTGAAAATGTTAGGGCCAGAGGTACAAGAGTTAATTTCTTTAATTTACTAGTCATAAAGTTGACCGCTTATGTTAGAGAGTTAAATTTCACTAGAAAAAAATATAATTATGATGTAGGTGATGTAGTTCTGCAAAGCCTGTGTGCTATTCATCTGAGAATGAATGCTGCCTCTCACTTAACCCTCATCAGAAAGCTCAGGTAGACAATCTCTATGTTAAAATGACATCTGAAAATGCCATGAGAAAACAGTTCACATAAAAACAATAAGAATAGATATTGACTTGTCATTGACTTTGTGCCACTATTTTAGTACTTCACTTTGAGTTTCTTCTAGCTACATCCTGGGATCTTTCCTGTCTGCATCAGAAGGGTTTCATAATGACAACTCTGCTGAGGATGACGAGTCAGCAGGAGCAACCTCTCAGTTATGTTCATTGTGCTTGGCTTCACTGGAAGGCAGGTGCTAGTGTATTCACTGAAGGAAAACATGAAAGGAAGACAGTTCTAGTTCTTGAGGAGAGAGGGATGAAGGAGGAGGAGAGAGAGGGGAAGAGAGAGATGAGAAGAAAGAGAGAGTGGAACTCCTTTCACTGTATAGCAATACACAACCGATTTCATCATATGTCACTTGTATATTCCCTTAATAAAAATACATTTTTTTCTTCACTTTGGTTTTACCATCTCTGAAATAATTATGTTGTATTCATGAATATTCAACAGATATGCATATTTATTAACTAAATCCAGATAAGCAATTTTTTTGTGTCTCAACTGAGTTTGAATCTGTTGAAGTATAGCTAATAATCTTACTATACAAGGTTTGTGGATAGCAGATCGACAGAAAAGAACGTATGCCTAACGAAACAAAGATGGATGATATTTATTATAAGACATAAAAGACTTTGGAAAATACGACCTCTCCAAAGCAACTATGTCATGTTATGTACAGTAAGGCCTCATCCACTCATTTGGTGAGAAATATTTATTAAGCACCTACAAGTGTGGTTCTATGTCTGTGGAGAAGAATCGTGAATAAAACAGAGGAGGCTGAGTCTTTAAGGAGCCTGTAATGCCCAAAGCATAATTTAAAATTCTACTAGAAGAGTATATATAATGATGTGTTACATAGTACTTGGGTGTGTAAGCACACACATTTTGTGGTGTCCTAGTGGGTGCGTGTGTGCATGTGTATGTAGGAGAGTCAGAGAAAAGTTTAGCTGTTGATCACCCATTCAGGCCGAATGCCATCCAATTCTCTGTAAACATCCAGAATTTGGTTTCCACATTTTTAGTTTATACATTTTAAGAGGTAAAGAGTGAAAGCATTACCTGCAAGATGGCTCCTGCATATTGATAGAATGTTCGCACTTCCCGTGCATGCAGAAGCCATTGTAATGTTCTGGGCAAGGTATGTGGTGTTCTCTGGCACTTTCTTCTAATTTGTTAGCATTCTCTGTGAATACAGACAAAGCAAGCATCCCTGTAAATACCTTCTTAGCCCAGTAAGATCAACCAGTACTTTAAGAAGCAAAGCTACAGTAGGCAAAAATATTTTAAAGGGCAGGCACTAAAAGGCCATGCTTCAGAAGAAAAAAAGAGAAAGAATTGAAAGACAGACATCTTTACAATTGTGTTTAGAGATGAAACTGCAAAATTACCCAGTGCTTTTCATGCTTTTATGTAATTTCCTACATCTTTAACAGCCAATAATGTGTCTATGAGTTGTCAGACAGCTTTAATTTTTCTTGTGTAGAGACTGTACATTGATCATAAAATAAATCAGGAAGAAATGTCCTATTTTTGAACTTCAAAGCCCAGCATAATGTCCCTAAAAGTAAATCGCTGCAATATCTTGATACTTTCTCAATGTGGGAGCTTAAAATTTAAAATATGGCTGCATTGAATTGTTAAACAGACGTTTTCCAAAACCAAATGCAAATTTCAACAAATGTATTCTTTCAGGCTTTTTTCATCTACTGTGAACATGAATTTTACTAGCACCCATACATTTTCTTATTGCCAAAATAAAGCTATTGAAAGAGCAAATGTTATTTCAGAATCACTTATGTAGATACTAACACGGTACATACCGAATTTTCTGTAAGTATATCTTAATGCATATTTGGCCTCTGTTAACAATGTTATGTGAAATTTAAACTTATGATAAAGAAAAAAACTTGTGTTTTCCTTTGTTATTAACAAGGTGTATTTGTTTTCTTGTGTTTCTATAAGAAATGGAAATATTTTTCTGAACTTTGTTAGTCCAAATACTTTTGCTTCCATATATGTAATGTCATCTTTAAGCAGTCTTTTGATTCTTTACATGTTAATTTTATAATGTAAAGTTTTGCCTATGTGAGTCCCTTCTGTAATCTGGGATCTGATATACTATGAATTTTTGCCCAAACAATGAAAAATATAACTTTCTTGATGTTGATTTAAAGGTACTCTTCAACACCACAGCAACTGGTCAGCAATAATAAAAGATTGAAAATGAATTACTATTTTCATGAAATTTATTGTTTCCTATTATTTACACATAGGGGTATAGTTTTTTTATTGTAGTGTATTCCTTATCATTTTTACTGACAGTTATGAATGATGAGTATATTCATCCAGAGAAAAAAATGTACCTTCAATGTTAGTAAAATAGACAAACGTATTATTTAAGTTTAAGCAGATCTGTAAAATATACAGTTTAAGATCTAGGTGTCATCTGCAAAACATTTCAGTTTAAAATAAATTGTTAAATATATTAAGTGCTTTCCTGTGTAGGGATATTTACATATATGGTTGTGATGGGTAAGATTTCAAATTACATACCCAAATTAATAAAGGACTTACAATAAGTATGCTGGAGAGACTGGAGATGGCATTTAAATCATTTGTTTGTTCTATATCTGCATCTCTTTACCTATATAGGTGATCTTTTGTTTGCACTATACTATTTCTACTTTGATCATTGCCATTAAACTGAATGAGCCACTTCCACGGAAGGACTAAGCATATACAGAATTTTGGTTTCTCTCATTCTTCCAAGCTACTTTGCAATTTCCTGTCATGGTGTTTTTGGTAGTAAATTGCACCTTCGGTAAGCAAACACCAAAACTGAACTGGATAGCATTGAGTGAAATATCCTATATCGGGATACGTGGCCAAAACAGAAGCAGGGCAACCATGGTATTTAGAAGCATCTTGAGATGGCTGTGGTTATTATGAATCTATAAGGAAGACTGGGCTCATTGTGTGCCATGACCAGGGGGGCTACAAGCTAGAGTGGTCAGACTGTGCACCTACCGTTGAAAGGCGACTTTAGCAGTGGGGTTTGCTGGCCCCACTGCTGGTGTAATGAACCAGCACTGATTTTCACTCCTATTTTTAGATCTTTCCCCCATAACAAACTTTCAACTTTTCTATTTAGTGTTTGTTAGTAATCCTTCAGTGCTTCTGCACACCTGCATTCAGGGTAATGTTCTGTAACTTCCCTGCGTTTCAGTGATATACTGAGATTTCAGTCACAGCATTTTTTATTAGGGTGATTTTTCTTTCTGTCAGTTGCAAAAGATGAACAAAAATTTTCTTAACTCAAAATTCTTTTTTTAGGCTCTTTATTTTTAACTCTGTCTCTCGTCCCATACTGTTTGTTTATGGTTTTGTACCATATTCACAATTATGAACTAAAGACCAAGAAATAAGAGCTTGTTTACGTGTTCAAATAAGAGCTTCTTGCCTTAGTGTTGTAAAAGCTGAATATTTTCACAAAGTTCATTATTCAGACAGGGTGATCACGTGGGAGGGGAATAGTTTCCATTATAAAATTTGCTAATTAGTTTATACCATTCTTTATGAGCTTGGAGTGCTCGATTTGTGGGATACTGTCAAATAAGAAAGTAGAGAGATTGAAAATAAATGAGTAGAAGAAATAATCCCTGGGCAAGAAAATGAGGAATCATCAATATATGTCAACAAATTTATAGTCAATCCAACCAAGTAAACCAGTTGATTGAAAACCTGAATATATAACCACTTCTAGTAATGCAATAGACATATTTTAGAAATGAAATTTAAGTATGTTAAGAAAAGTAGAGATATAGAAATATAATATCCCAACCAAATATGTGTATGGACCATAGTGAGTATTTGTAATCCTGATGTTTTATACATAGCTATTCATGCAATAATAATTAATTTAAAGATTTCAAATTATATAAATATGATACTTTGTAAGTCTGTATATTCCCTTCAGTGGCTGGTGATTTAGACATCAATTTATCTGTTCTCCCTTTAAAAGGAGGTTAATGTAAGGGTTACGCTCTTTCTTCTAAGAGAGATAGTGACAATGGTAAACTCTTCATGCCTTTGTTTAAAGTCCTTGACTTGTTCCCTGTTTAAATGTTTACAAATAGTTTGTTCTAAAAGAGATCTTGACCTTTTTAAGAAACAATTTCTGGTATAATCTGAGTTACTTGCAACAGAGCTAATAGGGCTGCATACGCATTGCTAATCAATACTCTAGTCAAGAATTACAGAAGCAGGGTGCTCTAGAGTATAACTACATATATTGTTTCTATCCTGGTGCAGGGAAAGGGACAAAGGAAACAACAGAGAGAGGAAATGGTGATAAGCGTTATTATGGGTAAGTGGGCAGAAAAGGGGCAGAGCCAGGCATAGTAGTTTAGATACTTAAATCAATACAGCCCAGGGTGGGTTGTGTGTGTGTTTACCATTACCCCTGCTTTTTTCTCCCCCCAAAGCTGGAAATGAGATATTCAGAGAATTAATTTATGAAAACAACACGTTATGAATTAAAGTAGAATTATGACTGTAAAATTGGACTAAACCTATTCACATGTCTGAAGGAAGAATGTTTCCCTTTGGACAAAGGTATGGCTAGGCAAAAGAAGTTTCTGAAAGTCAAGTTATATATTCAAGTGTCCCCCAGGGTGGTGTACCCTGAGAAGCCAACTTGAACTGGCAAACCCAGAGTCTCAGGTGCAGAGATGGATGCACCAGACTATCAGTATCTGATGGTCTTAAGTATTCGCTCAGTCTAACTATTTCTTTTGTTCTGATGCTCTGCTCTCTAAATAGTCTTAAAATAATTTGACATCTATGTAGCCTACAAATTGGGAATGGCTTTGGCAGTACCATCCGAATATCTCATCCATTTGACAGTTATATATTTTGTTTGAGTGAGTTAAGCGGTTCTGAATTTCTGTGCATTTTTTTTGCGGAGTGGATTCACAAGTCAAATTCTTCAGCACACTCAGTTCTAAAGTTTTGTTAAAATCAAATTTCTGCACCTATAGGCTAGAGGACTGGACTCTATCCATGGTGCCTTGCCATCTTGGAGACCTTTTGGGTGCTAGTTAGATGATATTTCTCTATTTATATCCCTAATTTGCTTTATTCCAGCCTTTCTTTTGAATATACACAGATCTCTTATGTCACTGATTCTGCAGAAAGGGCCTGAGTCTGTGTCAAGATTTCAGAGTAACTTGGAAAGATCCTAAACTAGAGGTAACATCAAGGATTTAGTGGATGTTTAAGGGAAGCAGATTCCTACTGTACATTTTTAAGTGACTAGAGTTGTTCAGTAGGGGAATGAATTGTATAGTGGATTAGTGAGTTTCTGGTGGAGTTGAAAAGGATCTGTGTCACTATTTTTCAGGAATGTTGTAGAGTGTTACTGTGTGGTAGGTAGATTGGATTATTTCAGACCTCTGGGTTCTTTGAACTCTAAAGGTAATATTTATTTTTACTGTTAATACTTATTTATAATAAATTACTAATAAATATTTGCTAATGTCTATTGAAAATATTATCTTTATATTCTGGGAAGAAGAGGTGGAGAAATAGAAATGTTATTTAGATACAGCAAACAAAGGAAATCACTTTGCCTCAATTAGGAGGGCATTTTACTTTCCAAATGGTATAAAATATCTTAAATATTGACTATGTCTATAATTCAGACATTCTAGCATAAAGTGATCTTTACTATGTATTGTCTTCCTTGTGGGGAACAATATGTTTGTGGATCTAAATTCAATTTTAGCATCATGCTTTAACATTACAAATTATCTTGACAAGTGCATGCATATGAGTAGTACAGTTTGGTTTATTATCTTTTCAATTATCTTTTCCTGTGGGGCACACAAAATATGCCACATTTTTTGAACAAACTAAAATTTTCCATTTTGAATATATTTATGTAATGTTTTTATTTTTTATGTTTAATAACAGTACAAGAAAACTCCAGCACTGAAATATTTGTATACATGCATGCCTGTTGTGATTACTTGATTTTACCCTTCTATTTACTGTCATATCTCCAAAGCAATTTGAAATAATTTTCTTTAACCAGCTAGAAAAAGAAAAATTAACTTTTTTTACATTATATTTATATTGTGCCTTAGACAGAAACAAATTCTGAATTTAGAAGTAAAGTCACAATCGTCCCTATTGTTGATTAGAGTTGGTTTCAAAGAAGATATATAATTCTTATGATTTCCTCTCTTTATCTTACCAGGTATAAACATACGAGGTGGCAGTAAAATCTCATATCTAGCTTGAATTGCAATCGAAGTTTTTTAAAGACCGGAAAAGCATTCCTATTGAACGGGTTCTGAATGTAACGTTATATAAGTTCTTGCGAGTTAACAAATTCCATAATCACCTCATCTGCTGTCATAGTTTCTTCAAGGCACAGATGAATAGATCAGAAGGGTCTCTTCTTTTTTAAGCCTCTAGCACAAAGACTCAAATGAGAATGCTAGAGTGACAGCATAATACAAGGGACATGGAGGCATTTAAGGACACAATTAATTCTCAAGTTTTGTAAAGAGCAGAGACCACATCACAATATTTTTAGTTACTTAATCTCTGCTAAAGATTTAGAAAAATGACTTCAAAACAGAGACCAAGTCCTTCAAATGCTAAAATTCAACATTCCTTTTGCAAGTTAAACATTATCCTTTTTTTCCCCCAGAATGCTAATTTAGTTAAATTTATTTGATCCTAAACTACTAATTAGGTCATGGTATGGGTTGGGAGCAGAATGAATGGAGATAGAGAGAAATTTTTTCTTATCTCACCGTCGATTAGGCACTGATATAAAATGTGAAATGTGATTATCCATATCACTACTTGCATATATAAATATTCTTATTGGACACAAAATTAAAATAAAGTGGAAGAAAACTAATTTTCATGTTTCTACATTCTCAAGCAAGGCCTTAATGATATTATTCAAGAACTGCTTGAATTTAAATTAGAAAAAAGTACCAGCATCTGAAATAGACATAGTAATTTGGGGACTGGAGTGATTGAAATGCAACAATACCGGATGATTATTTGCCTGGGCTTTTATTATCGCAGTTTCTACTGGTTATAGATTTACATAGATAAAAGCTGAGAAATCTGTGAAATCTTGGGAGAGAAACTTATATGTAACATTTTAACTTATGACATCCAAATACAATTATTATAATTCAAGAATTTGGCATAACGAGGCTCATACAGATTTAGTTAGAAGTTCTAGACTCCCAAGGAAAAAAATACTCTTTTTTCACTTATTATTAAAAGCAAAATAAGCAGATCTTTAGCCTTTTATTCTATGCTCTGACTTAGAAATTCTCTGCCTGGCTTCAGATGGCAGAGCCCTCAAAAGACTGATTAGAGAGGCTACTGGGAGAAACTGTACTCTGCCTCTAATGGTCCTTTTCAAACTTCGCCATTCAGTCAAGAGCCTATTAACTCTCAGCAAGTGGGTAACTCCTATAGGTTTAGAGGATTTAGCTTGAAGACCTTTAAAACTATAGTATTTTATGGAACTTTAGATGTCTTTGACAACACTTTGTAAATATCAGGCCTTGGGAAGAGGAAGGGATCTATGGTTCATTAGCTTCTCAGAAGTCCAGAGCTGGAGCTGCCTTAAGCTTATCGGGGGCAATTTGCTTCAGCTCTCCCCATCGAGCTTTTGCTTGCTGCAGCAACCCTTCTCACTTGCAAGCTGCTCTTAGAGGACAAAATTACTTTAAACCTTAGAAAAAGAAAAAAATGATGGGAAGCCATTTTATGCCCAGAATATTCTCCTCTCCTTCTTTCTCTTGTCTTAGACCAAATTCATGCATTTCTGGCCAAATTTATTTGCTTAGTGGCTAAATTGTGCATCCTTTCTTTGTGAGCTTCTTTGGTGACAATGTTGAAAATAACAACCCAAGAGACAGAGGGTTCAAGTTCTGTCCACTTTTGCCTTCTGGGCTATATAGTTAAACTACTGTCTTCTGCATAGGCTGCATATGCAGAAATGAATAAATAGTTAAGATAAACCTTCTCAGGTGACACATTTCTTTTCCTTTGTGACCTTGAAGTTACTAGCCAGCAGAGAGAGAATGAAGGGGATTTAAGCTGAAGCATTCACTGAAACACAGCAGAAATAAAGGTTTTCATAATGTATACAGGACAAAAAAACTGACTGTCAGTAATCTGTTATATGCATATTTCTTGAGTACCTACTATGTGTCTGGCATTGTGCTATGTAATGCATGTAATATGCTACAGCTATTGGTTGTCTCCCCATGATTGTGCTTCTTATCTTCTAAACATAGCCAACAAAACAGATTCTCAAGACAAGATGATAAACATATCTATAATTACTTCAGAATTTACTACGTGCCTTACATTGTTTTAATGTTTAACATGATAAAAATGTATTCCTTATTATAGCCTTTCAAGGTAGATTTATAAAAATCCAATTTGGTATAAATGACAAAACTGAAGCTCAAATAGGTTTCATAACTTGTCTTAGAAATTTACACAATTGATTAGCACAACTGGGGTCAAAGAGAGGGCTCTTTCTAGTATAACATACAGACCATGCAGTTAACTTATTAAAACATAAGACAACATCTGGCCTTCATATCTTTTTTATTGTTTGCCCTTTATGACTCCTGATTATTTCGCCTGGATCCTATTGCTGCTCTGAAAACAAATTCTTTTCTTTTTTCTTTCTTCTACAATAGATATTTTTCTCCCTTAGACAAGAGATATCTTGTCTAAGGCCAAACCATTATGAATCCCAATTCCTCCATCTTTCTCAAGGACTTTCTCTATTAATTATCTCCTTTCTCTCCTGCATCTTCAATTCTCTTTCACTCTTTGCACTTTGCAATCAGCATTTAAAAATTTTGAGTGTGTTTCTTCCATTCATTCTTTAACCTACCACCATCTGGTTACCCCTTCAGAGAAAGTGTTAAGACCAAGGTCAGCCACCAATATCTTTGTTGTGAAAAGGAGTAGTCTCTTTTTAGACCTCAACTATCCCAATCTCTCAGTAATTTGATACAGTTAACCTCTTCCTCTTTCTGAAGCCTTCTCTTCCTGGGCTTCCAGATCACCTACCTCTTGTTTTTCTGGTTGTTCCTTCATAGTCTAGTTTATAGGTTCTTCTTTTGCAACTGATTCTCTAAGTGTTGATTCTTTCCTGAAGTTCTTTTTTGACACTTTAAACATTTCCTCTGAGGGAGGTCATATTCACTCAAGGCTTCTATTGTCACCTAAATGTCTGTGATTCTAAATTCTCGTTAGTCAACCTAGATCACCTTTTTATAGAGTTTCATAGAGTTTCATATCTCTATATCAAAGTGCCTAATGTCTCTCAGGTGCCTCAAACACATCAGCCTCTTCTCCCACTTCTTTCTTCTTCTTATCCCAGGCATATTCATTCACTCATTGACCCAACTAGAAATCTCAGTTTCATTTTCAAATTTTAATTGAGTAAATCAAATCCTATGACTTCTACTTCTTAAATATCTACCACTTTTTTTTCATTTCTCTACATTTCTACTGCTACTCATTTAGATCAGACCATCACTGTCTCTTAACTAGTCTCCAATCTTTCCCCTTCCAAATCAATTCCATACTAGATCCACTGAGATCTTTCTAGAAGAAAAATATGAGTGCATCATGACCTGCTTTAAAAAGCTCCCCCCCAAAAACCCCAATTTTTGTTATTCTTATTACCTCCCCAGTGAATTAAAATTTAACATTACTTAGAAGGCCGTTCAGAATCTGGTCTCTGATTCTCTGTCCTCACTTCTTGTAATTCTTTAGCATCCTCTGACATATGAAATTTCTCTCTGCTCTATGGGACTTGCCATCTGCTGTTCCCTTTGTCTAGAATGCTCACTTCCCCATTTAATCATCTACTTAACTCTTATTCATCATCAGGTCTCATTGTTGACATTACATCCTCTAAGAAGTTTCTGTAATATTCTCCCCTGCCCACTCAGTTTGGGCTCATTGAACCTCTGACCTAAAACCACTCCTATCTTTTAGCTTTTTTTGGCACCAAATTTTCTTACTTGTCTCTGTGATACATTAGTTCAGAAACTCCTTTTTAAAGTCAAATATTATGGCTGCCTCTTTTACTTATTTATTTCTTACTGTTGCAAGTCTCTGCACCCAGCAGAGAAAAGATGATGAACACATAGTTTTAAAGTAAAAGAATGTTTCCCTAGTTTCCCCCTTGACACAGTTGCCCAGCATAAAGAAGTTGCCAGAACAATATCCAGAACTTTTATCAGTAGAAAAAGGATCTTAACATTGTGTTGTAGGAACAACTTTTTGCAGAGTGCGGGTGGCATCAGGAAATGACCAAGGGGAGCATGAGAAGTGCCTTGTGAAAGAACATCTGTGGGAGGAGTATGAGACCTGTACCTATAGACCCTGTGGGAATGGACCCAGGTAAAGGGACATGATGTCTTCTTTCTAGAGTTTCCTGCGAGGCTAATGCAGAAATGAGCAGATCATCTAGTTTTTAAAATAATATTCACTCTGTTAACCAAGGAAGTATGATTAAGAAAAATGATTTATAATCCTTCTCATTTCAAGATTGAGATATGGGAAATTTTGTTCTTCTAGATGGGAAAACTGATATCTATATGCATGTCATGCCTCAAAAAAAACCACACTGGAACCATGTACAGCCAATGCTGAATTCATAGATTCTAATTAGGTCATTCATACTGTGTCTACAGTATTATCCAGAAGTGAGAAATGTTGGTTTAACTTTTTCAGGACCACAAGAAAGAAGAATTTTATTTTAAAAACAAAATAAAACAACGCAGACAAATGAATTTCAAAATAGAAACTAAGATTATGAATAAATAAAACATTTTCCTTAGTTTTCTGCTTCTGAATACAACCATACATTTATTCCATACTTAAAAATAATAGATGATAAATGTCAAAACTATAAATGCAGATATACTTGATGATTCTGCAATGACTAAGGCTAGTGATTACTTTGGTTTTCCATAAGAGCACTCTAAAAAATTAGGGAGCTTTTGTAGTTTTTTAAAAACTAAGGAAAAATGGTATTGCTTTTCCTCTCCAATAGACTTTCATGAGCAGAGTCTCAAAAGTGCTTGAGAGAAGACACCAGGAGTAATGTAAGATTCTCCATGGAAACGGCTTTAAAACTGGACTTCCGGAAAAAATAAAAAGTAAATAAGTGCCATAAAATCTGTGGTAAAAGCACTTCCAATATCTGGAGATGTTATATAATATTTAAGTGTAATATTTAAGTTTAATGTTTAATTTTAAGCATTCATAAACTGCTTAGCCTTGAAATTACAGACTGACACAATGAGGGATATTATGCAATGCTAGATGCATGAATGAATTTATAGGTACAGAAACTCAGGATTTGTATATTACAGAATCTTAGAAGACACTTGATGCTCTGGTACCTTCACAAAAGTGTGTGTATACACCAATAAGAGTTTTATATAATTCTACTATGATCCTCTTACAAATGGCAACGTTTAATGAGATACCGAGTGGGTTAGTATACTAAAATTCCTCTTTTAAGGGCCATGCTGCCTGTTCTAGTTCAGACTAAACCTAACTGATTTCCAAGGTTCAGAACTCATCAACTGAATCAGAATCACTAGCTAAGGGGCCTGAAGTCTGTCTTTTTATAAAGTACCCCAAGAGATTCTGATACTTGGATAATTTGGATCAAACTATTTACTGACCCCACCTAGCCATTTCTCATCTCTTTCTGTCTCTGGCACTCTGATGCTAGGTTTTTCTGCTTCCTGGATCCTGTTTCCATCCCCTGGTAGCAACTTTAGAGCTCCTCCACCTTTCTTGTCCCTGATCTATCTCAGCTCCCTCTCTGTAAAGTACTGATCTCAGCTAGCTGTTCCATGCCAAGGAGTATGTGAGCAATAATTTGACCAGTGCTGCTATTCCCACACCCACCTTGAATGTTAAAAGTCAGCAAGGACCTCCAGTTATCAAGACTTCCATGACCCTGGTCATCAGCCTGAACAATTCACTTCACGTTAGAATGTCTTTGCCTCTTAAAAACACAGCACTTAAAGAATAGGCTCTGTGCCTGTAACAAATGCCAAAATCTGTGAGAGACTTCTAAGTGTTGTCAAATCTCAGGTATTTTGAGACCAACTTTCACAAATCTCCAGACTTCTTTAATGGCTCATTTAGATAACAGAATAGCAACAAAAACTCTCTGCATTAAAACAAATGAAGCATTCTCTTGACTATGGGAACAAACAACACAGCTGAGAAAAGATGCAGATTATATCAATGATTATGACTGGTTCAATTTCCAAGTGGGAGCAAAGGAACATTGGTCCATTGGTGATATCCTTAAAAGTTCAGCTATCCTGTAGAAAAGACAGTCATAAGAGAAGCGATAGGGACAGGAAAGAAAAACAAATAGAAAGAGGGAAATAAATGGAAACAAAATCACCATTTGTGGCAGTCTGACAACTGGGAGAGAAGATAATGCAACAAATAGCAGATGTTTACAGCACAAGAGAAGGGGCAGCAGAGAAAGGACATTTCTTCAGTGTCATGGGGCAGGACAAACAGCCACCCGTGCTCCTAAACTGCAGGCTTTACAAACAATGGCCATGCTCTCTAGACTAGAGTTTCCCAAGAAGAGCATGGTTGCTTCTGGAGAAGGCTTCATGGGCAAAGGAGTTTCAAAGTCAAGTAAGTTTGGGAAAGACTAGATTAAACCAAGTTATATGGGTTTCTTTAATGGCAGATTTCTGAGTCCATAAAAGGCTAACCTGCCCTGTGAGATGCCAAGAAAGGATATATATTATGGATTGTTCCTAAACTCATCTGTCTAGGGAATCTCCCTCTTCTTTTTAGGGACATTTTGTGTGGCTAATCCAACAGACTTCATTCTGAGAAACACTGCACTAGACCATAATATCTCCAAATTTTTCACACCACCACACAAATAGAAAATGAAAATATTGGCTTTTAGATAAAAGGAGAAGACAACCAGCCAGTGGGCTGTAGCCACCCACTCCATCTGAGGGCTAAAGTGGATTGATGAGTTAACACACTTGTTACCCATTCAGGGCACACCAGAAAGCTTTGAAATAGACTTCACATTCTCGTAAGGCAGAGACCATGTATTATTTACTGTAACATCTCCAGGGTGAAGAAAAGAGACTGAAACAAAGTAGGTATTTAATAAGGAACAAGATAAATGAATAAATATTATAAGCATAGGCAATATATTTGGCAATCACCTGTACCTTGATGTGGTGGCTTTCAAAAATTGATGGCTGTTAGTTTGCATCGAAGAGCCAGCTGCACTTCAGTGATGTGCCTTTAAAGGCACCAACAATCCCTACCTTAAGTGGCAAGAACAATATAGCAGAGAATGCTAGTCTACTCAATAATTCTATATATTGAATATGACAGGACTGGATGCACAAGTAAAAGCTATATTGGCTATACACTTCAGTCTCCTTCAGTGAAAGGGAAAGGTTGGAGGGCAAAAATGTGTGGCGAATGGTAAAAGACAAGAAATATATCTATAAAGGAAATGAAAGTATAAGTATAGGCAATTGATGGGTTGATGAGTTTGTATATTTCTCCTGTATGATGTCATTGCCCGCAAAGGCAGTTAGAGAATTTATAGTGTAGATTTGGTTTCATTCACAAATTTGGAGTACTGCCATAGGTTGGTATCTAACCAATTGATGTAAGTGACTCTTGTCAAAGGGATTAGAAAGTGTATCATCTCTTCTAACATTCAATGATAAGACAAAATAATTTTAAGAAACAAATGCATTGATCGTGCTATGAGTATTTCAGAAGGTTGTGTTGACATTTCAAATTAGGATTCTAGTCAAAATTAATAATAAAAAAGTCATGGATTCAACTCTAAGACAAAATTTTGTAGTTTTTACTAAAAAGTAATTTCTGAACATAGCATAGCCCCTGAACAGTTTAATGGTGTGGAAAGTTATTCTGTTTTGATGATATTTCTCAATTATATCTTGGTACATGTCTGTGAATTAAGTTCCTTTGTGTTTTAAGCAGAATAAGACTCATTGATGGTGGCATTACTTCTTAAAATAAAACTTTTAATGATATGATAATTCATTATAGATTTCGATATGGTGTCTCCATTTAACCAGTTACAGAGACATGATAATACCAATAAACAAGTCTTTTTCATGCCTAATACAATACTTTTTTTTTTCACTGTCCATAAAACCTTCTAAGTAATTATTTGGTAAAATAATAACCAAACATTTTATTGATTACTGTACTGGGTATAAATAGCATTCCCCCAAAACTCATGTCCACCTAGAACCTCATAATATGACTTTATTTGAGAATAAGTAATTAGTTCAGGCGATGTCATACTGCATTAGAGTAGGCCCTAAATCCAATGACTAGTGTTCTTATATCAAGACACACAAGGAGAAGGTCCTGTGAAGATGAAGGCAGATATTGTGCTGCTACAAGTCAAAGAATACAGGAGTCACCAGAAGCTGGAAGAGGCAAGGTAGGAGTCTCTCTTTAAGCTTTCGGAGAAAGTGTGGCCTTGCCAACAACTTCATTTCAGACTTTTTTAATCCTCTATAACTGTAATATATTATATCTCTGTTGTTTTAAGTCACCCAGTTTGTGGTAATTTGTTATGGCAATCTTAGGAAACTAATATAGTTACTATTTAGCAACCAAACTCTTACTTCGATGAAATATACTTTTTAGTAGTCCATATGAAATCAATGAAAATGAGCTGAAAGATTGGTTTCAGCTAGTATGTGACCTGGACAGTCTTGGTTTATGTTTATTTTCCCATAATTATAAAGAGTGGCTCCTTTCACTCTCAAAAGTTTCCTAGTTTGGGTGATAAATTATATGATCACCTCAGTTTAAGGTTATGCTGAAATATATGTGGTTTATTGCATTTGCACAATAAAAATTATGTTTTGAAGGTGCCAATGTGTCAAAGGATGCTAATAATCACAGTAAAAAAGAATTTTTGAGAGGATAAGAAAACTGCATAGAAGAGTCCGCATTTGTTTTTGATATTAATTCCTCTTATAAGAAAGGCAGTTATCTTACATTGCTCATTTTGTCATACAACAAACAATGCTACATTTTACCTTTATTAGAAAGAAGCAAATGACCAAGAAGCAGACTGATATCAATGACCTTCTCAACAAAAAGAATCCAGATGACATTGGTATGAACCGGTGTTCCCATGAAATCCTGACTAAGAAAATGCTAGACTATTTATTATCTTTTGTTTAAGAATGATAGAATTTAGAGTACTGCATTAAGAAAATCTGAACATTAAATGTCCTTGTATTTGAAGTGTTACTCTTCTGTTAAATGCAAATCTTTTTTGCATTTAGGACAACTCATTCCTCCTAAATATTCTAAATAGCTTTGGATTTTCTCACTCATTCTTTTTCTTTTTTCCTCTCAATTTTGAACAATTGATTTGCTTCTGGCACTTCCCTAATTTCTAGTCAGTGATAAGTCTAAGTGTAAAAAACTGCTTAAAAATAGTTAAGGATGAGCTGTGGGTCTTAACAGTTTCTTTCCACTTGGGCAGCACTTAGGGCTTAAAATTAGTAATTAACTAAGTAGTACTTTGTGGTGTCATAGTGTTAGTTTACCTTTTAACAGGTCTAACACACTACCAGTGTATATTTATACATTTCAAGTACATGGTTAACCATTCAAGAAATCAATAGGGGTTATAAAACATGTATACGTTTGAATTTGGAGAGACTTAAATGCCTATTTTATCCATTAGAAATGAGACAGTTGATATTTAGAATTGAGGCTTACAAGGAGCCATTCATTTTGAAACAGAAAAAGCACAAAATGGTTATGTCTGGAGGTGGGAGTGGAGTGTGACGTAGATAATTCAAACAATGCCCCTCACTTTTGCTATAATGAATGTTGTCATTATCAACCCACAACTTTTACCTTGTGGTGTGTAACTGTGTAGACCTTTGAATCTAGAAAAGGTAAGAAACATGTTTTCTCTTATGAGGTTTCAAAATTTATGGGACCTTGGTCCTACCTGTACCTAATTAACTAATCAATTTACTCATTCACTTAAAAAATAACGACTGAGCTCCTTCTCTGTGCCAAATATTATAGATACAGGGTACACAGTGGTGAATAAAACAGACAGAATTTCTCTCCTGCATACATATTGGAGTGAGACAAGCAATATATAAAACTAAAAACAAAAAACTAAACATCCAAATTAGAAATGTTATAGGGAAATGTTATAGAGTATTTGGATATAGAAGAGTAAAGTGGGAGACCTATTTTAGAGAGCTGGGTGAAGGGTATTGAGGAGAGGGAGATGAGAAAGAGCTGACTAGGTGAAGAGCTCCAGATAGGCCCTGGCTGGGTGAATGACACACGTGGAAAAGGATTCCCATTAGGACAGATGTGTTCTAGGAGCCAGTGTTGCAGCTAGAGCAGAGGATGCCAGGAGGAATAGGAAGAGGGACAAAATGAATTGGAGAAGGCTCTCCAAAGAAACAAGATCCTTTCCATATGGAAGTTAATATGCCATGCTAAGGAGTAACATTTTAATTCACAGTGCAATGGGAAATCGATTGGATAGTTTCTCGAGCAGACCTGGCTGGTATGGAAAATGTATCATTGAGGGGAAACAGAAGAAGCAGGAAAATAAATAGGGGACAGATCACTATAGTTGTGTGGGTGAAAAACGATGTCTGTGTCTTGGATTTGAGTAATAGCAATGGAGAGAGGAAAAAAAAATACTTCTAGAGTTGGGCTGTATATGACTTCTTTATGTGTTGCACAACAGCAAGAGCAAATCAAAGATGACTACGTTTTTGGCTTGACCATCTGGGTTGTGCAATTTTGTATAATGGGGAAGACTGGAGGAGAAAAAAATAAGCTCTGATGTATAAATATGACAAAGATCCCTTATTATGATTTTTTGAGATTGCATTAAAAATTCTTTGTTTATGTTTGGATATGTCTACAATAGAATTGATGTTAACTGGAAGGAATTCATGGTTTAGTAGGAAAATTATTAGAAGGTAAAGTGTCTGTTGATAATATTATGCAAATTTATGATTATTAAATTGAAATCTTTAGTTACATGGTATCTAAATTAGAAGGAAGGACATTAATGGTCTACGAAGAATTTAGAGATGTAAATTTAAAAGTGAGACAAAAATTAATCTTGAAATGAAAGGAAAAAATTAAATCATTAAGAAACATCAGTATGGAATACTTTTAAGCAAAGCATTTTTCTCTCCTTTTGAAAAATTATAAAAAAATAAGTTATTTAAAGATAAGTTTGTAGATTTCTCTTCAGTTTCTATTATATAACATAGGTTCTATTTTGGCCAAAAGATTGTTAAATTATGTTATTACTTTAAAGATTTATACTTTTCAAAGTTTTTTGTTTTATTTGGGACTACAACACTCTTGAACATTAGGTAAATTTGATATTAATGTGTGTGTGTGTGTGTTTCCTTGATATATTAAGAGGTAAAGACAGAAATAGTCAATTATTCTCTATTGTCATACAGTGGGTTAAAGGCATAAAGCTAGCTCTAGAAGCCATGTGTTCTCATTTTAAAATAAACTTTTTATTTCAGAATAGTTTAGATTTATAAGAAAGTTACAAAGATAGTACAGAGAATTCTCATATATCCCCACCCAATTTTTCTGTATGTTCTTTTTAATCTGGTGTTTTCTTCACAATTTTTCAATGGTAAAGAATTGTCTTAAAGTTGTACATATAGAGATAGAAGAAAAATGAGAGAGGCAGTCATCTGGATAATTCCAGGCCAGAAAACAATTTTGTTTGAAAGATAGAGATAATTGAGACAGAAATGCTTTTTTTGCCTGGAGAGATCCCTATGATTGCCTTCCTCCCCCACTTGTGTTTGTAGGTACAGTTATAACCATAGGTGTTTCATTTACTAATAGGAAACGGTATATCATTCAATGTGAAGAATGTGGGTTTTTTGAGAGGGGTAAATTGCTTATTTCTATATTTTTTTCTTAAAAATAAAATATGTTGAGTATTTTTCATTATAAAACTATCCACTTTGATTTAAGAATAGTAGAAAATGTAGAAAATATAGAAAGTAAAAGAAGAATAGAAAGTCTTCATTGTTTACTACCTAAAGAAAACCACTATCAACATTTAATTTATTTACTTTCAGTCTTTTCACTGCATGCATTGTTTGGGTCTGTTTACTTAGAATGGCCCATGCATAGCTTATTCTTGTTTTTATAAGCTTTATATTAGGCCATCCTAAAAGCTGATCTCGGATAGCAGGACAGTTAAATTGTTCAGCATTGTGCAATGTAACTAGGCCATTTAGTTTCTCTGGAGAGGAACTATACAGTCATTGGAAATCCACATCTTATGTTAGTTGGGCCAGTGGTTGTGCAGAGACAGGAATTTAAGATATAGTCAGTGGAAGAGAAAATGGTACAAAATTTCAAAAACTAATATGGTATTATATATTTCAAGAGCCTCGGAAATAGACAAAGACTCATTTTATAAGTAAGTCAACTGAAACATCCTTTATAAAAATGAAAATTTGAAAATTACTCAAACTTCCAAAAATTATATAACAGTATTTACAAAATAGTTAAGTAAACTGTAATTTAACTAAATGATAAATATCATTTAACTAAAAAAATTACAAAGAATTTTAATGGCATAAGAAAATGAGTAAGATATTAAAATATATAATGTGTAGAAAATATAAAAACCTGGAAATTCACCAACACATTGGCAGTGATTTTTCCTAGAGAGTAGAGATAATTTTCTATAATAATATTTCTAGTTTATGTCAGAAAAACGCACACACTAATTGAAAAATAAAAGTCATGAAGTTATTCTTCCCTTTTTGGGGAGGCAGTGTTGGGACCCTAAAAAAGAATGGTCAGGTCTTTGAATTTAAGATATTATTCTTTCTTACTTGATCAGTTTTAGTTGGGCACATTTAAAACTTTTTATCCCTTATTAAAAATGTCTTCTAGTAAAAATATGAAATCTTATTTCTCTCGGCTTATTAAAACTTCTACTATTCAATGTCATGCTTCATGTCCAGTTTCCCAACCTGACAGTGTATTTCTGCTCCTAAGGAACTCTACGATCTGATCTCTATATCAGAGTTGGCTGTACCAGAGATGGGCTGATTGTTTTTGAGGGTCAGAACGTCTTTCATATTTCTTTTTTTTTTTTTTTTTATTGGTATTGAGTCACTGGAACCAACACTATCATGTGCTGGCTGTGACTAGAGGTGACAAAGCAGTCTTATCAGACCTGTGCTGGACTTAACCTCATATAATATAGGGATCTTCGTCTGAGACTTGGAACAATAAATCTTCCATCTGAATTAAAAAAAATTCAGTTTATATAGAGAAGATGAAGTATGCCTAACAGAAGAACAGCTTTGCAGAGCCTCAAGATCCCATCTGTCTTTCTGCTAAACAAAGTTGGACACATACAAGCTCTTTATCATCTTTTCAAGTTAAATCATTCCGAAGAAATTAGGAGCAAATATGAGCACGAACGGCTGTAGGTGTGACCATTTCTCTCTTATTCTCTAAATCTCTCTCCATGTTCTCTGAGGGGTATTGATCATAAGGTATGTTTGCTATTATTCTCATAATACGCAACTGATATATTATGTGAGTCAAATCATTTCGGTAGTTGGCAGTGAATTTTTGCAAAGACCGAATATAATCTCACTTCTCCTACAAATGAGGAGTTGTGTCAAACTGAGTTCAAAATCCTTCACCTATCAGTTGTAGGATATATAGTCAGTCATATACCCCTCAGTGGATCAGTTTCCTCATCTGTAAAATGGGGATAATATTAGTATTTGCATCACAAGGCGATAGTGAAGAATAAATGAGACTATCCATATAAAACCCTCTGAATACTAGCTAGCAAATAATAAGCACTTAATACATGTTTTAGTTATTATTAGTTATTGTCATCCCATGTCCTCGCAGTCATGTTTTTAAATAAATATAAAGGACCCAAGAATGAAGCAATAACCTAGAAATAAACGTTGTCTGTGTCCTTTCCAGCCCCTTTGCCTTCGTTTTCCCAGGAATGTATGTCTGTGGAGAAATGCCCTGATTCACAGTTAAAAGCCATTGTTCAGTGAAGGGAAAAAATGCAGACTTTGGAATAGAGAGAGCTGAGCTCAAATCTCAGCAAGGCCAATTAATATTGTTAATGGTCTTCTGGCAAGTCACACCACTCCTCAAGTCTTCTGTTTCCTCATCAAAAAAGAAAGAAACAGAAAAGCAAACAGGCAAATACAATGTGATGTGATGACTGAGCAAAGATAAGGGCCAAAGAGCACACAGAACTCACATTGAATGCCAGGGTGAAGGTGGGGAGCAAATGGCCTCTGTTTCCTTGTTTTTAGAGTGCTTGAAATAATGGATCTACCTGTTAATACTTGTGAGGTAGTAAGATCACAGGCTTGGAAGCTTGACTAGGTTCAATTTTGTTTTCCTTCCACCTCCAACTGTGTGACCATAAGCAAGTTATTCAATCTTCATGTATATAAAATATTTATAACAATGTCTGGCACACAGTAAGTATTCTATAAAGTAAGGCTATTTTAAACTAATAAGTGAATGAGTAAATAAAATTTTAAATGTAAAGAAGCACAGTGCCTGGCACATAGTAAATGCTCAATAAATGAAAGTGGCTGTTATAATTATCATCATTCCTAGAGGAAGGATATCTAAGCTGAAACACAAAGAATGAACAAGAATTAGACAAATGAAAGAAGAATAGGACTATTTCATGTTGAAATGATACCTACAAACACTCAGATGTGAGATAGAGTGTGGTCTGTAGGGGAACTATGAATATCTAGAGCATAGAGAGTAAAGAAAATGAGGGTAGAGAGCATGGATTAAGGAGTGTGGTACACACCATAAAAGTTATTGTACCATCTTGCAACAAAGTAAGCACTCACTAACTGGCACAAGCAAATATGTGCAGTGTTTCCACTCATGGGGAGGCCACCTCTTCAGCAGGACCATTCCTACCATGTTTGTCTGATTCAGCCTTTGAGTTTGTATCTTTGCTGGCACTTAATGAAAGTCATTTAGTGGTATTCAATAGTGGATTCTTACAGGAGCCCTGGGTAGTTGAAGGAGCCCTCAATAAGAGCTAGGCAGAAGGATTACAGGGTCAGTAAAGATATACTTCATTTTGGCAGTCTACAAGGAGAACAAAAGCCATGGTGTCTATCTCTAACAAAATAATCTCTATTCCGTGAAGTCTTATAAAAGAAATGGAATTCTCTCTTGGCAAAGCAAATTCATATCAGGTTTAGGTCATTTCTCAAACTCATGGTAATATTAAAAGTATAATTTATAATTTGAATCACTTAATAATAACAAAAAATCTCATAACTTAAAATAGATTCTTATCTCTGAGATACTAGAGCGGCTGACTCAATATGTTCTATTCTGACAGAAAGAAGTTTGTTACAGTAAGTTAACATCTATATTCCTGTTTTAAAATAATTTTATGTTTGATGGAATGATGAGATTCTGTAATACATTGGAAAAAACATGCACGAAATTCACTCATTGTGGCAGTATATCATAATTTCTCAGCTTCCCTTTATCATTAATAACGGAAGATTGTGAATAAAAACATTCTAATATCCACCAGATGTTCAGAAAAACATAAATATCTCCACATGTCAGCACATTTTAGCAAAAAGTCAACAAAATTTTCTCTACTTCTTTTTCTTTTTTTAGTTTTCTGAACATGTTTTTTGATATGATATTTTTAATCCTCGTTAGGGATTTGCTTTTGGTTCCTTTAATATCTACCACAAGAGACTGACTCTATAGTTTCAAATGTAGCCAATATGCATCTTGGTACCATTTCCTATATTACTCTATATATCAGGAGGCAGGCTGCTGTAATGGAAAGAGATCATCCAGCTTTGTGGTCAAAAAGATCAGTTTACAAATATTCTCAGCTTTTTAGTTGCGAGGTGACCTTGGGGAAATTGCTTCAACTTTCTGAGCCTCAATTTCTTTATCTTTACAATGGCAATAATAATTCTTTCACTGAAGGGTCATTTCAAAGAGAAGCACTAATAAACTGCCAAGCATTCAGCCATATTCAATAAAAGGTAGCAATTACATTATCCACCTGAAAACCATTTTGATTTCTTGGTTTTCTTTAACTACTGGATTTTCCACTTTTCTTCTCCATTGATACCTTAAGCTTATTAAAAAATTTTTTTTCTAAAATTCAAGTGTTTTCCCTTCCGTTATCATTCTAGATGCTTATACTTTTAGCCCTAGATCCCCTATAAATATGCTGTGCATGGATGTGGGCAGGCTTTGTTATGCTTCTTAACACCCAAGACGAAATTGTGGTGCAGGCACTACCTGACAGATTGCAGATGGGTTCTCCTGTTATGGAAATATAATTCCCACCTGGACTCGATGAAGTGACTGGTAAAAATTGCATACAATAATTTATTACTTTTTTTTTTCCTGTGGCGAATTCCATAGTCTTAAATTGGAAAGGAACAAATGGCCTATTGTAAAAATAATACCTGGGTACCTGGTCCCCAAAAATGGGCTGCCTACTCGGGTAAGGCTAATTAACTCTTCCAAAATCGAGGTACACCATAACAATGTAGGAAAAATATGGGTTATAGAATGGCACTTTGGTGTCTTGGAAAGATAATTCATTTAATAGAGAGGAGTTATTCATCCCTATCTGGTAGTTTACATACTATGGTTTACCAGAAAAATTTTCCCAAAGTGACCATCTTGTACTAAGGCAATGGACCAAATATGAAATTGGAAAGAGGTAAAAATTAAAGGTCTTTGCTCTTTTAGTCCAACTTTTAGAACCCCACATAAAGAACAATCCTGACACAGAGGTTAAGTGTAGCAGACATCATAAGGCCCCTGATTTCCACGTCAATATTTAGAAAGAAGCAAATACTTAATAGGAAGTTGTAATTTTCTTTTTCCCTCAATCTGTGAATCCCTTTTCTTCTAGCTGGTTCATTTCTATTGCCATTCAAGTACTGCGGGATTTGACTTCATATTGGTTTGCATTTTGGTCAGGTGGTCTTTGACCTGGAGTGCCACAACTGTATTAAGAGGTAGTGAAAATGTGTTCTTCCATGTCTTGACTCACTGCTACTCTATCAGTTTACTTTATTTTGATATAGAAATTGGCTAATGCTATACAAAGTCTCCCTTCCCTGGAATTCAGAGAGCAGCTTATTTATATGTAGATGTAGCCATATGACATTTTCAAATGCCATACATTTGCATATGAAGGTCTCTTTCTTCCCCTTTCAGTAAACAGTCTCTGCTATTACCTCCAAAGCAATGTTTAGAATTATATTTTCTATACAGATCCTTCCTTAAAATGTTTTTTTAAATGCCCAGTAGAGATAAAAAATAAAACCCTCAAACTGAAATCCATCTTTCTAGGGGTCAAAAAAATCTTAGCACCTTCTGTTTCTGTGGCTTTGCATTAGGAGTTTTGTAAAATAACAAAAATACTACTGTGGTCAAAACGTCTTAAGAAGAAAACAAAAGTAACATTAATTTGATATAAAACTTCATTTAAAAATTCATATAGTTTGATTTCTAGAGTGATATCAGTCTTATTAATTTTACAAGTAATTATTGAGTGTCTACTATATGCCA
>NW_011888783.1:2562174-2611260 GCF_000151845.1 Pteropus vampyrus | reverse complement strand
TTTTTTTTTTTTTAATTAAAAAAATATGACATCATTTATGATACCTCAGTGGCCTCTTATTCAGCAAAAGGTAGATTTCAACTTTCCTTCCAAATGATTAAGGTTCCATACCACTATTCCTGTTTTAGCCCATTTGTTTCCCTTGCTCATCCCATGCTTCAGCCATCCCAAACTATTTGCCATTTCCTAAAAAACTACCTGCTTATCAAATGCTGTTCCCTGTGTTTATAATGCTTTTTTCTTTTTACTACCAGATAAACCTAATGCAAGCACTAACTTCTCTGTAACACCTGACTTCTCTTATTGCCAGTCATAGTTACTCCATTGGCTTGAATCTCTGCTCTATTACAGAAACATCTCTGGGTATACTGTCCTCATTTTTAGAAAGGACTTATTATGTCTTTTCTCCAGGCAGGCTGTGAGGATATAAGACAGCATGTTGTAAATTTAATGCATGACACAAAGTGAATAAAAAATAAATCTATTTTCTACTATTTCTATTATTTTATTTCTACTGCAGCACTCTTTAATGCCTTATTTTCTATTTGCTGTAAAAAACGTTATTTGAATAAGTATTATTTAGTATAAAAGTGCTTGTTCGAGTAACATGGCTCTCTGTATTTAAAGTTAGAGAGTGACTTGGGTGTAGTTTGTCTCTGAATTTCCTTATTTCCAAAAAGTCAAAACAAATATTACCAATATCAGTGAAAAATAGATCAACCCTCATAAGTTCACTAATTAAAATTCTGAACCCAATTAACTAACAAATCACAATCTCTCTAAGGCACTGCATCTTCCACTTGAGTAAATTTTGTGGTCAGGTTGTTTTGCTGTACCTGCCACTTTGAAGTCCTGGATATCACCAGCTTAAGAATCAGTGTACTTTACTTCAAAGGTGTCACAGTTTAAATCAGACCACTTGATAGTGTCTGAATAAACAGTCGCACTTTTCTAGCCTAGGAATTTATCATTTTGATGAGCTCGGGCAACAGTATTAACTATAGCAAGAAAGGTTCTGAAGAGACACTCTACTAATTTGCTAATTGCTTTTAGGATTTTAACATATTTATGCAAATTCTGGGGAAAGTCATTGGACTCACAGACTGAGCACTTCAGTCTGTGACTTTATGTGCTATCACTATATAGAGTAATGGATGAGACTGTTGTCAGGAACAGACATTGAGATTATCTACCTAAGATCAGAACATTAGGGCTCATGGTCAAATAGAGGACCCAATGCAGTTCTCCCTGGGGTTTAGTGCACAACAACAACTACAATCAAGGGTGCGTTAAATCTCAATTCTGAGATTTTGCCACCTGCATGGCAATGCCTACTATTCAAAGATATTGTAACTCATTTCACAGGTGCTAGCAGAAGATAATGGAAATGCGTAAAAGGAGAAAAAGGCAAGGAAATAGAGAAAGAGTTATATTAGTATTAAAATTACATTAAATGTAAAATAAAAATGTTAAAATGATTTGCGACAAGTGAAAAATTTGAATGACTGCCAGCTGGTCTTAGGAATTATGACTTTTATGCTAAGGATAAGAGATGAGACGTATCATCATTTTAAGTTTCTGATGCTGTCATATTTTTCCATCAAAATTTCTATTTAATTTCTAATTTTGCATAGGTCAAAATATTCCTAGGCATTTGAGTGTTGGCAGTTTTCTGTCAAAACAGCTTTTCTTTAATCCCTTAATTTTAATCCCTTAATTTTAAAAACATTTGTTTTCATTTATAAGGTCTATTTTTAACCTCTCGTAACCATTTCCCAATATAGAAATATTGTGGATCTTATAATGAAAGTCATCAGAAACCAGAAGTCATTTACTAGTAATTAGATTGAAGTAGACCTTGCAGTAGACACAGGAATTCCAAACATCTGCATTTTCTGTTAAGCATGAGGGGACATCTAGCATAGTAATTTCTTGGTGACAACTCTGGCCTATAGTAGGATTCCACTGCCTCTTATATATTTGACAGTTTCAAAAAAAAAAAAACACCCTACCTCCTAGTGCTCTAAAAACACAATGCTAAAGGGGGATGACCAATAATAGACATTGGTAGATCAGGATAATATGACAAATTGGATGAACTGACAGGCAGGTGATGAATAATTTTAATATAACCCTAAAAATAGAGAAAGGATGTTTGTACATTGACACTTCTCTAAAAGCAGATGGATATGCATGACCTGAGTTTTTAGACAGGTGTCAGGAATATTGATGGTTGATATGGGAATGATCATTTTCTTGGCACTGTTGCTGTAGACAGTTTGCATGATTAATGATGCCTCTTAGTCTTTTTTTTTCCTCCGAGGGGCAGAAAGGGAACCTTTGTCATCCCAAGGAATGTAAGAATTCTGCCTAAAGAATAAGGCAGGAGAGCTTTATTCACTTGAAAGCACCATTTTCTTTTAGGGGGTGAAGAAATAGTAGTAAAATATACAAGTGATCTTGACATATGAGATGACAATGCCTGGTAGAATGATTATAACATGCTTATTACTAACAGAGTTCTACTCCAGGGCATAAGTGCCTGGCACAGATCTGAAGTGTGGAGTGCAGTAAGCCTGGGCTCTGACAGAAGCAAAAGTGAGCTGTGGCTTTGGGATGGATCCCATCACATATGGTGTTTGGGCGAATATTAAGAGCCACTCAAAAGAAATAGTATAAGACCATGGCAGGGAATAAGAGGTGTGATCATTTTCCTAAAGTTTATATTCATATAAAGTTTATATTTCAGGTTTTCAGAGACAATTTTCTGATTCAAATTAGTTAATATTGTTTCTAAATGCTGAATCTAGTAAGAAAGGGCTTTTCTTTTCCAAGAATAATACTGTTTTCTCAGATTTTTAAAATGTCACATAGAGCACTGAATGAACAATGCTATTTCAAGTTTTAAAATTAAATACAAAGTCTAATAATAATATGTAGATGTATTCTGCCAAACTCTAACTAGCCCTTCAACTAAAAATATTATGGTATGTAAAGGTAAATATAAACTATGAAGGTAAACTACAGAAGTTTCTTTTTCTTTAATAAAAGGCAACCATAAAAATTAAGTCCCAATGAGAAAACTTTGTTCATTAAAAGAAATAATTTTATTTATATTGAGAATTATTAACCAATAGATTAGATGATCAAGAAAACAAGCATTCTAGTTCTCTAAAGAAATCTAAATACAGAATGGGGCTCATTTCTATGAGGGGGGGAGGTGAGAATTTAATCTTCATGAATATAAGTGACTAGATTGTTTACTTCTTTATTTTCTATTAACCCAGAGAGAAGATAAGAGTTATAATTTAAAATCCGTCTGTTGCTGGTAGCAGGAATGTTTATGTTTCTATTTATTGATGAAATTCTCAATGAGTCAAACTCATAACCAAAATGTGGGAATGTGGAATGTGTCTTATCTGAAATAATCTCTTAATATTTTAAACTCAATTTTAATTGACATACTGCTAGATTCAAATTCTAATAGAGTTTATAATAGAACTGTAATAGGGCTAAGTAATATTATTTTAACAAGGCTAAGTAATATTACTTTAGGCTAACACAATTTTTACTCAGATATTGAAACATTTTATACATCTTGAACACAATGACCTCTTCAACCACTTGGGAACATGTTGAGGGGAAAAATTCATTGTAGCAATATGAATGATTGCCCCAAATAGCCCTGGTGCTTTTAGAAAATGGGGCTGAAACAAGAGTCAAGTCAATCAGTGGGGAAGACAACCACCTGGGACATAAATTTGAAGCTTTATGCATAGTCAAGGGAAGATTGAGGCCAAAAGACTTGTCATCTATTTTTTTATATGACCAATTAATACACCCACACACAGAAATGGGAAAATAGAACTCAAGAATTTATAAACCTTCAGTTTGAATTTTGTTAAAATTAAATCAAATTATGCTATCTAAATTAAATAATTATTTCAATCTGGAAAATAATTAACACTTTGATGACAACATGAAAAACTCATTGGCATTAGAAGTATTCCCATCCTAAATTTGTGCCAATGATAATTCCTTATAACTGCATATTGAGTCACATCTCACAAAGGGCTTTTGTTTCTAAAACGTGAAAAAGACAAAAAAACATATAATATTCATTTTAAAGATTCTTAGAGAGATTAGGAGATTTTTCAAGATTATATAGCATTTGAAAGTTGAACAGCTAGGTTTAGAATTTAGATCTTTTGGTAACCTGTCTGGTGTGTTTTCCACAAATTCAAAACATTTCAATAGGAAATTAACAAACCACATGCAGAATAACATTCGATAAATGGATTATAGATACTCGTATGTTATTTCATTTATTTGTACCAGAAAAATTTACTTCATTGTTTTCCTTTAATGACTAACTTTTGGCATAAAACTAGCATACATGAAAAAAAATTGTCTCACCTTTCGGAGATAGTCTGTTACCAAAAAAGACATCATATGTCTTTCAAAAATTAAAACAAATCTCTGACAATTCATTTAAAAACTCCTCCTTCTTTAATATTTTTTTATTCCAGAAAAAGGCAAATGATACACATACTGTATGAATAGATAGCAGTGTAAGTAATTCAAGACAGAAAATAGCATTGCTGTGAAAGTTATTCGTTTCAATACTAAAGTAATTACTGTAGCAAAGACTTGCTCATTTATCATTTCCTGTTGTCTTTGCTGTTTTTTCAAGTTGTCTTTTTAAACAAATATCCTCATTGTCCTTGTAACAAAACCAATAACTTTATTTCACTAGATATGATAGCAAACCGAAGCAGCAAGGTTTATTTCCTGTTCCAAGGAAGATCTGTGTCTGGGTGTCACTAAACGGTATTGCACATTGGTGTCCTTCTCTAAGGAATGTGGCACAGTCTAGTTGAGTACTAAGTTGCCATTTAAGAGACATCTTCAGGCTCCTCTTCTGTTCGAACTAGGAAGTTTTTCATAAATACTTGAGTTTTAATGCCGTTTCAAGCATTTTTTCATGAACAACACAATTTCAGTCTTAAGAATTGCCTTTGGACACTTTAATAGGATTTAGCCAGTTAGTTTTAAATATGTTTCTATGAACCAAGGTTTACAAAGATTTATACTGTGGAAGTGCCAGATAATAAAAAGAAGCTTTGAAACGGTTGCTGTTGTCTCCTCAAAGAACATTATGGAAGATCTTTCAAATAGGCAGTGTTTGCTTTAGAAATTTAGTCGAAATGTGTAAGGAGTAGCTAATACAGACAAAAAGATGACACAGTTTTGAACAGAAGCGAAGTAGAGACACAAGTCATTAGAATATTAGTTAGAAATGCTGAAAAGGAGACCCATTATTCCTATGAGATTTTCCTCAATAACTTATGATAACTAAGAGTATAACTTCCTCTTTAGCTAAACAAATTTTTATCACTCTGATAAGCTTTTTCCAAAACAGATATTCCTTCTTATTTGTGAAAACTTAAAGGATGTTTCTATTCATGAAACAGTTATTATTTTTTTCTAAAGTGTATGTGTGTGTGTTTGAAGCAGTACGATGAAAAAAAGAAACTTGGACTAAACCAATGATCTTCCATCTGAAATTGTATCTCCTATGAGGGCACAGAAGACTTGAGAAATGATCAGGGAACCCAGCTCTAGACTTCATAGTGTCTCCCAATTTCTAGAATGCACATAATATGTGTTTTTCCAATTTCTAACACCATAAAGTAGGATTTCCAAAGCTTAGCACTACTGGCATTTTGGCTGGATAATTCTTCATTGTAGGGGCCTGTCCTGGGCATTGCAGGATGTTAGCGGCATGCCTGGCTTTCATAGACTAGAGTTGAGTAGCGCGCCTTGCCCCAGACAACAGAAATATCTTGAGACGTTGCCAAATGTTGCCCCAGCTGGGAACTGCTGTCATTTGTCAACCACTTTCCCTCAATTTTTTGATTTCTGAACTAAATGTATATTCTTGGTTATAGAACCCTAAATCCAAAAAGATATCATTATAATCTAATCTTATTTTCAAATTTTACTGATGAGAATATTTAGGTTCTATGAGACTGGATACTGGTTTAAGTTTCGATACATTCACTTATAATAGAGGTGAGACTAAATCGAAAGTTTCCACATTTTTATTCCAGGCTCTTTCTCCTACAAAATGCTATTTGTAAGTCATTGGCTCTGAAATTCAAATGAAATTAAGAAATGAATATGACCACTCATATGATTAGAGAATAGCCTTGTAGAGAACTCAAAACAAAGATAATACATATGATTTCTAGTTGATTTTGGAATAAACAAAGTAATCCTATTCCGGCGGTATTATTTTTCTGCTATGATGATGACAATGTTAATAATCATAATTATAATGAAAATAACAATGGTTTTCTTAGGATAATGTTACAATTACCTATGTTTCTTAAGCACATACCAATTCATGGCTAAGGTGAACAGCTAAGAAGCATACTAAATTGCAGAAGGTGGCCAGCTTGAATGTTAAAATACAGTCCTGAATATCTGCTTAGATAAGTGAGAATTAATATTGACAGAGTGCTATGCTTATATATGTTCTACATATAGAAAATAATGTGAACACTTTATTAAAACTACCTTACAGATAGGTTTCTCTGGATTGCCTGTTGGTTCTTCCTCATGCTTCCAGAGCTACATTTTATTGAAAATCAGAAACAAAGGCATATATGCCAACCGTGAGCAAGGGCGAGTGGCTAGGGGTGTGGGAACAAGAGTGGGATGTGCGCAGAGATTATTTTGAGCAACCAAAAATCTTCAACTTCCCTGGGACCTGTTAAGTAACAGAAAAATAAATAGGAAAAAAAAACCTAGTGGTGCAAGATTTGTAGAATAATTGTGACAGTACATAAACAGTCAAGCTGCAGAAGTGAATTCAGATGTGTACTGCCTGACAAAACACTAATTGCTTGTTGGTTTCACCTCTGTAGACTAATAACATGATCTTTCTGGAATACTTAATTTCTGGAGGACAAATGGAGTTTGTTTTTTAGGCTTTATTTTCTGAACAATTTTTAAAGGTTTATTTAATGTTTCATTTTTTAGTTCAACAGATTTATTTCCATTATTAAATGAAATTTTTAAATAAACTATTCCTAAGAGGGGACTTTCTTATGTATGATTTAAATAGTTTTACATTTTAGAAAATGTTAAGAAAGGTTAAAAGCAGTGGATTTTTTTTTATTGGCCATAATTTTATAGACATATTATGTTATACTATCAAACATTGAAGATACATTCACAACTCTCTGCAGAACCTTCCATCTCATTCTGTGTGGGATAATTAATAAACTAATTCTGTTTATGTTTTATGAAATGTAATGTTAACGATGTCACCATAAAGGATATTTATCAGCATAAGTGCCAAGAATTACTTTACCACATACCAAAAATATTAAACTTGCTTTCTAAGATTTGTTCATTTTTCTTTGTTATTGGTCAAACCCTTTTTGAATTATCTGTTAAAGAATGGCTCTCAAAGTTAACTTTGTGTAAAAACTTTCTGCAGTTTTCACAATGTAGAAGGGCCTACCAATAATAAGGTTAATATAGGTATTCTGTACTAATATTGTCATTTCTTGGAGGCTATTGAATGAGATCTCAGAGGAACTCAGAAGTAAGAAGAGTGAGATTGCCCTGTGCTTTTCCAGAGCCCTACAGTGCCTTAAAATCATCAAATGGCTTCTGGGAGAACAGGCCTCCACTTTGCCCTGATTAAATTTACTGTATCTAGGAAATTAGGTAGATTGAACAAGAACTACACAGAAATGGAAACTCAGCAAAGGAGAGTCAGTGGCCAATATTGTTAGTGCAAGCTCCGACCATGGGAAAGGAGGTCCTGGCCAAAGGCACTTGTTAACTATATTAATTTGAGGGCAAGAGTATCCTTATTGTGTGGACATTTGCATCAGGCTATTTTAGCTTGGTGCTTTAAACATCTAAAGAATATATGCTCTATTTAGTCTTACTAAGTGAACTAACTCACTCATTCTACCTGGGCTTCTCAGAGTATTCGACTCTAAGAAGAGAATGCACTGGTCAGAGGATCCAAGTCCTCCAGGTAACTTTTTCTCATTGCAAATCAATACACAAACATTGAATTTAGTTAATTTGAGTTCACCACTGAGCTAAAACTCTCTCTTGATGTGTTGAAAATTTAGATTTCTGGGTCTACAAGATCAAGAGCTTTGATCCTGAATTTAGTCAATTATCTATTTCTTGCCCTGTCCTGTCCCAGTTGTTCCTCCAGTGAACCATTATATCCATAACGTGTTGCTCTCGTTGGTTCTCTGTCCTTGACTAAACTTGTCTCTCTGGCCGCAATTTTCGACCACTTCCCAAAGTTCACTTGGAACTGTGCTCTATAATCAGCCAATTCCCCTCTTCTCAGAAGCTCCACTCAAATTCTCATCTCTCTTCTTGCATACCAAAGCACTAGGTTTCCCTGAGAATACCAAATCTCTTCAGTCTTCTGACAAGGTAGTCCTGTTCTCCTCCTCTATATCTCAGGACTCAGAGATGGTATGGGGTACTGTCCTCCTTGGTCCTCATTGCTGTTTTCATGTGACTGGACCACTGCTTCCCTCAAGCCTTAGCACTGATTTCCATACATTGATATGCCTGAAGTTTGGCTCATAAATTAGGTTTCTCTTGATTACATTTGAGTTCAAAATAAAAGTCTGAGAATTTTCCTTGTGTTCATGAGCAGATGAAAACTAAAGGGAATAAGCTATGACCCATGAAATAAGTAACAGTGTTTAGAAATGCAATTTCTCTGAGAGATTTTAGTTTCACAGACATTTAAAAATATTTTTAGTTGATTATGTTTGTACACAGTCTCAAATCATCAAGATGTGAGAACTGAATTTTTAATGTGCTTGATAATG
Source organism: Pteropus vampyrus (assembly GCF_000151845.1). Taxonomy (NCBI): domain Eukaryota; kingdom Metazoa; phylum Chordata; class Mammalia; order Chiroptera; family Pteropodidae; genus Pteropus; species Pteropus vampyrus. Next base: position 2,602,372 of record NW_011888783.1, on the reverse strand, counting down.
TGGGTTCATATGTTTGGGGCATGTCAGACTCGTTAACAAGAACAGCAAATCAAAGTGCTCTGGATATTGTGGATTTTTGAAACTGCTTGAATTCTATTGATTAGTTTTATGGAAAACGATGTGTCTTGAAATTATACAGAGCATTTGGACATAGCCTATTCTTCTTTTAGTTTTACACATTCGACTCATACTTACACTACTTTTCCTAGGAATGAAAATAACATGTGTAAGGTAAAAAGTTAAATTAAGGTGGAGAATTATGTCACTTTCACTAGTGATATCTAGTTTGAGCTCAAATAGCTTTTTCTCTTTGCGTCCTCTGCTTAGTAGACTTGTGTTTCCTTGATGATCAGTTTATGTTGAAAACATTTTTTCTGACCTTGATGCTCTGCCTCTTTAAGGTGTGTATGTGTGTGTATTGATGATGTGTAAATATTAACTTTTCTGAATGAAAATAATTTTTTACATAACTAGAAATAAATTATTGTATATACCACATTCTTGTTACTTTTGTTTGACACCTCCCCATCAGTATGGTCACCCATTACATGGTTTTTTTTCAAGTAATGAATATATAGATCCTTCAAACATATACCTTGGGATATAAATGACTAATTTTAAAGGTCAAATGGAAAAGAAACATAACAAATATCATGCTCTTGCAGTTCTGCCAAATGTTATGTCCTCTCCTTAAATTTCCATTTGAATCTCATTGGGATGATAATCTGGTGATTGTATTATTTTAAAGTGATCAAAATATACTATGTATAAAATTATGTTGATTGAAGGAAAACTGAAAATTGGCCATGTGAATGTTTAGACATATCAATGTGTTGAAGACATACATGGTAGGTGCTCAATAAATATTTCTTTATAGATGATTAAATCAGTCAAAGTTTCTTGCAACAGTTGTCATGTGACTTGAAGAGGAAAAAATAAACCTTTTAATTTTGAGTTCATAAATGACAATATATATAAAAACTCTAAACACATATCATATGAACGGACCATATCTCACATAATCTGTTATATTTCCTATAAAAATAAATTTTCCATTGTCAAATCAAATGGAAAATAATAATAGCCAGCTTACTAGTTGCCTTACATGATGTCTTTTAATTTAAAATTCAACCCTATGGAAGCAGACTTATCTCCATAGAACAGATGAAAAAACTTAGGTTCAGAAAGGTCAACTAATTGGCTCAGGGTTAAATAATCAATAAAAGTATGGCCAGTGTTTAAACTCAGCCTTGTCTGATTTTTAGTGGGTTTAACCACTGGCTGCCACACTTTTATAGAAAGGAAAGGTAGAGAAGTAACACCTCAAGGTGAAAAATTTGTTTCAGAAGGAGCAATTCGAATAGGAAAAAGTGCACATAAATGATGCAGAATGCATTTATGAACTGGAGCATAAAACACAAAGTTTTTCAGGGTGTCTATCAGGGCCCAAGGCAACAATTCAGTAGGAAACCTTCATCTGTATTGCAAATATTATTTCTGTGTTTATCTATAACTATGAACATAACATAATATTACAGATGACTGGCTACATGATTTTATGGGGAAAACAATGAAAGCACAGAAGTTCAAGAGAGCAGGAAAAATTGTGAGTTAGAGTTCATAGAAAGCTTTATGAATTTTGCAGTACTCTAATGTAATCCCAGAGGGGAAAATACTTGAATTGAGACACTTTTCCTCAGAAATCTTGAGAAAATCTTGACATCTTAATTCATTTCCTGAGCTTAAATATTCTAGGCTAGTCTGGTGGCACCATAATAGCCTGGGCAAACATTTTTATTTATTTCACTGTTGATACCAATATTTGTGCTACAAGCTGCTGCCTGCATTTGCTGCTATTTATTTATTTCCTACAGATCAAATTATTGGCCTAGACATAACATGCTTTCCAGTGAAGTGCAACTTGTGCTCATGAGCAAATGGAAAAAGCCTCCATTTAAATGCATATTTTTGCCACATGACTGAATTAATTCATGTTATAAATATGATATGTAACCACTTGATATTCATGTCTATGTATGTATAGTGGAAGAGCAATCGAGGCAAATAGTAGATAAATCAAGCAAGTGCCTTATTTGCATGGGTGGGTGGTCAATATGTTAAAATAACTGCATTCAGTTCCAGGTCAACCACTTAGCTTCTTTTAGCCTCACTTTTATTTCTCCTAGAGTTTTTAACCCTGTTTTACTGGATTGACATTAGAGCAAATGAGGTAATGTGAACGGATTTTTGTACAAGTGCAAAGTATCACACACACATTTTCGATTCATGTGGGAATACTTGGTAGCAAACACTGTTCTCTTTGGCTTCTCTTGTGTATGTAGGAAAACAAGAAACAAAACAGAAGAATTTTAAAAACAAACAATATAGTCCTTATAGGATGCTTATAATTCAAAGAGAAGAGTAACTCTTTGGAGCATCTCACACCAACAAGGTAGACGTCGTGGTGAAACATTTTTGAGTCTGGAACTCTCAAGGTGTAGAGTGAATCCCAAAGCCTCTAAGGATGTTAGTTAGTGACACTTCTCCCCTGATCCCTCACTGTTCACACTTTGCTGGAATTTGGAATTAGCAATGATGGTTTGAACCTTAGCTTTATTACATAGCCTTTTTACTTAATCTCCCTGAACCTCCATTTCTCGTCTGTCAAATGCATATAATAACTCTCTCACATTTCTGTTGTCAAGACTGAAGGAGACAATGACTGTGAAAAGCCTTTGTGAATTATAGTGGTTTCTACAAAGAACAAGTTATTATGACAATTCACTTAGACTATCTAGATATCGTTTCAAGATGTCAGTTTCCTCTTAGTGTCAAAAAATGGGTTGATGGAATAATAATAGAATGGATAGAAATTGGTTTAAATGTGTATTTCTAATTTCTTTCTTACATATTTCAAGACTGAGCTTAATATCTAAATTATTGCTTAAAGATAAAAAAGAGGTTTCTAAAGAGAACATTTTCTAAAAATTAACCCTCCCTAAATGTTACAAAAAAATGATGAACAATCACAGTGTAATGCGCAATAAGTAGACATAGGGACTCCCAGCACACCTAGACTCAGAGCTAGGGAGGCCCTGGCTCTCTCCCAAAGCTGGAGGTGACTCAGGGCTTGCTTTTCTCATTAACAGCTAATAAAAACAGGGGAAATTTCTTTTCCCCACATACATACTATAATCTAATGTATTTTTTTTGAATCTTTATTCAGGCTTTCTGACTGTTCTGTTATCCATTCCTGTTGAACCTGTAGATCCATGAAGAAGATAAGCTCTTCCTCACAGTCATTTCCCTCAGTATTCTGTGTTATTTATTTTTTTCCAGTTTGAAAATATATATAAATGTAACTCATTACTTTAGTTTACCATAGAAACACTATTGTTGAGTTATACATATTTTAATACTATGCTCTAAAATGTTATCAAAAATTGATTTAAAAAATCCCCAGTCATATGAATAGGTTCTTGGCATATTTTATAAAAATCGTTGAAGATATTACCTATTCTATGTTTTTCGGTGACGCCTCATAAAAAGATCTATGCTAAATTATTTTTTTAGAATTTGGCACTAGAGAAACTTTGTCATTGGCCTTTGAACTGATTATTTATTTTTATCAGACAATGAAACCTAAATTCTATTTTAGTATAGACCTAGGATGATGTGTTTTTTGTAAAGCCGAGGACAGTGGAATGCATTTAGCAGGGACTCTATAAAAATTTTCTGAATCAATTGATTCAACTATAATTTCTTATTTTACACTGGTTGCAAGGAAGCTGAGGAATAAATGCAGTAACTATAATATTCTATGTCATTAATATATTTATTTTCCTCAGCAGTTCTGTTTTTATGTTTTCAGTTTCTCTTTAAACAGTTTTATTGAATATTTTAATTATAAGCTACTGAAAATTATTTTGGAAATTGGTACAGAGCATCATAAAAGAAAATACATTTTATTTCCTAGATGATAAAAGATAAAATAACTTAACTTAATGGGTTATTTTTCATCTACCAACTTATAAAATGAAGTACATTTGCATTGAAAAAATATGTAGCCATTTTTCTGAAGCATGCCCAGACTTAGAAAAACACCCTCATAGGGAAAAAACATATAGCAGATGAAGAAAAATATAATAGTTGAACTTTACTTTTTTTCATGACAAGGCATGAAGGGGGTGTATATATATATATATATATATATATATATATATATATATATATATATATATATATATATAAAGAAAATGTTGCAAAGTTTAAAAGATGTAAAATATTTGCTATTTTAAAACTTCCAGAAGGAAAATTTAATACTAACAATGAAAATCCCTAAAAGCCCTAGCTTTGTGGTTTATTAAACTGTGTTCTCTGAACCTTTCTGCAAGTGAAGAGAAAGATCTAAATCTAAGCGCAAATCCTAGACTGATGAAGGAAGAATAACATTAAGTAGCTTGTTTCAGTTTATCAGACAGGGATCCTGTCATTCTGCCTTGTAACAAAGAGATCCAAAGCTCTTAATTCAGGACAGACTAATGCTCTGGGTCTCATTAAAGGAGAGAGGGCAGAACAGAGACCCAAGTCAGATACAACCGGAAAGTAACGGCAGGTATGATCTGGCAAACTCTTTTGTTTCCTGGTGTCAACTGCAGTCGTGTGCCTGTGAGGATCATGGAATCCACAGCTCTGCTTAATTTCTGTCACACTCTACTCCACAGCAAGGCAGTCTTGCTGAAGGCATGGCTCCCTTTGTTTGCATTTAATTTTGGAAATTAGTCCCTGTCGTCCTTACTGGAGTCACTTTCTTTTCAATTGTATTAAAAAGAAGAGAGCATATTTAAGATTTAGGCTTTCTTTAAAGTGTATTTCAATTTTTTTAAGCAGAAATGTTGTGTTCTTGAATGAATAGCTTTAAGGTAGGCTCAAAGGAAAAGAAAGTGTGGGGAAGTGAGGTTTGTTAAAGGGTTTTAACTTTTAGTATTAATGACACATAAGGAAAACATGCAAGTTAAGATCAGTACTTCCCTTTGGTGGGAGAGTCCATGAATGTTTGTTTAACAAGGGAAATGACTGTGACATTGCATTAGCTGTGAGTGCACAGCAAACTTCTAGGGATGTGAGTCGCGTCGTTCTTATTTTCCCTCCTTGGGGAGTTTGGAGCATGTTAAACGGAAGTTAAGAGGACGTGACATTCTGAGTCTCCAGTTGGTCGCTCACACTTTTTCCAAATTTTGTGTTCCAAAATTCAGTAAAATGCTACTGGAAGCTTGGAAATGTTGAGGAACATGACCATTATTTAAATCATATTATGCGAATCTAAAGGGGGTATACATTGTATTTTAATAAGATCATTGATGAAGATAAAATACTTAAATTAAATTCAAGGGGCATCATAAAATATGGAATCAATATTTAATTAGGAATTGACATCATCTTCCCTCCTGTCTTAAATTTGGATTTCAACGAACATATTTTTAAAGTTTACTTTCATCTTAAAAGTTTTTCTAGATGAATTTGATGTCAAACTAGAAGACCTTGAACAACACTGAGTATCTGAATAGTTTTCATTTGCATGTATTTAAAAACAAATACTCTTTTCTTCTCATGTTCAATTAAGTGATGTGACAGAAAATAATGTCAATTAAAAGCACTGACACTGAAAATCAGAGATTATGTTAAAAACCAAACTCAAAAGTGAATTTTTTCGGAATAAAAATTTAACTACTCCAAACTCTTTAAAAATGGACAGATTGTTATATGTAATACGGATAACATTGAGAGAGTGGTAAACTCCATTATGATATTTTTTGGTACAATTTTATAATGCACATATATTTACATATTGATACTAATCAATTTGAAGAGTTCTTTGTTTCAGGGACAAAATCCTTATGAGTTCAATGATGGATGGTTCAATGGAGAAAATATTCATAGAATGTTAAATTTTTGAAGATTTTTTCCAAATGAATTAGTTTGCCAAGCAAGTATAAAGATTTTTTAAGCACAGTATGTAAGCTATTCTTTAAATGAAAATGAGATCCTTATAAAATCTAGAAATATTATAGATTACAGTAAAATTAAATATGTCAGCCAGTGGCTTATAATGCTGTTAAGATATAGATATCGTTTATAATAAAAATGTAATTTAAATTTGACTTTATTGAAAACATAAAGCATGTATTATTAGCTTCAGAACTTGATTTTCTATTATTATCTTTTATTACTTTTAATATTTTCCTGTGGTTCAGTATATTCTAAAGTGCATTCTTGGGAACACTAGTACTATAAAACTTGATGCAAAAAAATGTGTTGTTCTTCAAATAAGTTTGATAAAAGCTATGTATTATGTATGTATTTATATTATTTTAGGTGTAATAATGTTACTATAATATTGTTTTAAAAAGGTTGATCTTTTAGAGATGTAAGTTAAAGTATTCGTGAATGAAATGATGCAGTTTCCGGCATTTATTTCCACATATTTTGAAAATGGGAAAAGTGGATGAAGGTGGGAATAAGGCTAAGTTAGTTATGGGTTGATGTTACTGAGTTTGAGTGATTAGTATATGTGGGTTCATTATACTATCCAGCCTACATTTGTGTGTATTTTGTGTTTGTTAGAAATTATCATTACAATATTATTGACTATATTCCCTGTGTTGTACTTTACACCCCTTGACTGTTTTTATAACTGGCATTTGTACATCTTAATCTCTTCTTCTTTTTCACTCATTCCAACCCCATTCTATCTGGCAATCATCAAAATGCTCTCTATCTATGGGTTTGTTCCCATTTTGTTCGTTTGTTTATTTTGGTACTAGATTTATTGGGGTGATCACTTCATAAGTTATGTGTCAAATAACTATGTTGTATACCTGAAACTATATAATATCATGTGTCAACTATAATTGAAAATTTAAAAAACAAAAAAACAAAAAAATAAAAATTGGAACTTAGTTCTAGACAAAAATTCTTCAAAACAAAAAAGTAAAACAATAAATGAAAGATGCATATCTCAAAAAATGTTATAGTGCACATAACAGCTGTGAGAAGTCCCGGGTAAAAAATTTATTTATTTATACGAGCTGTTCCCAAATGTATTGACCATGAATTATTCTTTTTAAGGAAGGCCTATTAATATCTCTCTTCAAGACACTTTGGGAACAGTTATACAATAGTAGAACTAATGTGTTTCCATGTATCATTATCTATGATAATTTCAGGTTTCTAGCACATGAAAAATTTTATTTACATGTTGAAAAACATTAAGATAAAAATGGAAAGTTAAAAAATAGAATCCTTTTATTATTTCCAAATTCTAAGAGGTCTGTAGTATCTATAAGAAAAACATTTGACTAATTTTTTTCAATTTCATCAAGATTTACTTTGAATAGAAATATAATATCAGAAATACTGTGAAAGGAAATGCAATTTCAAAAAGAATGAATAGTAGTGCATATTTTGAAAGATAAGAAGAAAATTTTTTTGATTGAATATTAGCCATCTAGTAACAAATGATAAGTAGCTTAATGGAAGATTCTGTTAAAAAAACACATAATTTTCAACTTCAACAATTTTATTTTTATGCTTTTTATCCTAAATTTTGTATAAAATGTAAGAGTCTGTTAAAATTCCATTTGCACACCCATAAGTTATTTCACACCTTAGGAAAATTATATTAGATAAAAATATTCCTCAAAATAATATTCTATAGTTGCTAAATAGATTTACATTTTTACATAAAATACTTTATAATTTTGCATGTGTTGGAAACTACATTTTAGTTTCTAAATAAAGGAATTTATTATTAAAAAATTATAAATCTCTTCTTAACTTTCCATCTAAATAGAGACAGCCTGTATTTCTATTTATAGCTGTCCTTTCTTTCCAACCTTTTTAGAGACTAGCAAACATTTTTATTGTTGACTTTTATGAAAATTCAAACAAGAACATTTGCATTTATTATAATATACTGCCAAAAATTGCATTAATTTCCATTGATGCCCATTAATTTGATAAATGTTTTGTCATTTGTACCATTTGCACTGTCAAAACAAGTTAATTATACCTTACTGACATTTTTGACAATTGCTTTAACTCTGGCAAAAAAAAAGGTCTTTTTTGCTTCAAAAAAATTCATCCTTGCCTATTGGAAGTCTGAATTAAGCAAGAGAAGACTAGCACATATCAGAAGTCTTGCAAGGTTCAACTTAAAATCAACGGTAAAAAATGAATACTCAAGACTATTTTATAGAAGTACTCAAATTTTGTAGTAGAAAATATTATATACCTGCATAATCCGTTCTTGCGTAATGCCCATCTTCAGATTTAGTAGTTGCAGTTGTGTTATCTGTGTTAAAAAATTAACAATAAAGATTGATCAACTATTTCTTAATATCTAACGTCAAACTTTTATTACTCCTCCAACAGTATCTTCATTGCAATAAAGTAATTTTACAACTATAGTGTTAAGCAATCTTTATACAAAGACAGATTTACAATGTCAATTTCGGTTTAGAGTGAATAATAAAACGATACCAGTTTTCTAAAGTTTAGGGCAAGAAGAAGGTTTACAATTATAATTAGATAAATTGGGTAAAAAATAAGTCAAAAACCAAGAAAATGTTTGTTTCTGAACAAGAAACAAAACAGAACATTCTCATACAACCTGCTTTTAAAAATGTACTTGAAATATTTCTATTGAATCAATACATAAAAATAGTGTGATTTACTTTTGATTTAAGGTTATCTAATAAATCCTTAGATTTTTTGCTAAAATGATACTGACTTTCTTTTTTTCCTCTGCAAGGAGAATGTTCGCTATCTTCTAAATAGCGGCTCCTGTGTTTATGGCATTGTGAGGATACAGTCCTATTATATGGAAAAAGATATGGACTATTGCCAAAAGGCCTTCAAACTCCTATAATCAACACAAATGCTACAGTAGACTCTACTATCCTTTATAAATCAGACCTGCCCTTCAGAAATGAAACAGCTGCCTAATAAGAAGTTATCTTCACTTTTCACTTCTACACAAAGACTGAAAACATTCTTTGAAATGAATTTTGGTATGAACATTACCTTGACATCGACCCAATGACATTACTTCAATTTTCTCCTGTTTCTGACATGATGCTTCTTTGATTTGACATGCATTATCATAAGATTTCCCATCAGAAGCACAGAGGGGATTGAAGTTGGTTTGAGAACAGTCAATGTTGCACACGCACCTAAGGAAGAGAGAAATAAAAATATGTCACATCACTAATGTTGTTACCACATTATACATAAAACACAAAGTGGAAGAATTGATAGGTGGGCAAAATGCAAGTTGGCAAAGCTGAATTGTTTCCTTCCAGGAAAGTTCCTTCACTTTTTCTACTTGAGATTAAAAGAAACACAGAACTAATCGAAAATAATTCAAAAGACTGAGCAGTGGATAAGAAATAAAAAGGAAAAACTCAGAAAATAATCTTCAGTTAATCTGTGTCACTGGAACTTTTAAAACACATACAATAAACTTCCATGCTGATTCCTGCAGAATTTGAATAGGCTGAAGTAGCCATGAAAATCTTAATATTTCTTTAAATGAAATCTTAGTGTTTGTTCTTTTCTCAGGATATTTGACTAGTGGAAGCTTGAGGAAAATGATTTAGAGAATATTTAACATGAAATAAACAAGAAGATTATTTGGAATGTAATCAGAAGTTAAATTTCTTCAGCCTACATAAAGATACACATGAAATGCGCTAAACAGGAATCTTCAGTGGTCCTTAACATTTTGGAGGGGCCACCAAACCCTTTGAGAATTAAATAAAAGGGGTGGATCACTCCTCGGAAATACCCGTACTTATATAAACAACTCAGCATAACATTTCAGGGGTTTCCTGGCCTCTGGCAGCCTATCCAATGGCCCCTTACCCAGGTATCTGCTCTTTTTCTTCTTTCAGTTTTAAATAATAAGTTGATATCACTCATGATTTTAATGTTTGTTAATATAACTAAAAATATGATGAATTAATAAGAATTAGGTCACCTGAATTAGAAGAATTAGATATTTTAAAGCAAACTTTTGATGATTTTTTTCTATGTTCTTATTAATTCTCTGTATTTTACAATCTACTTTATTACTCTGAATATTGCATTGTTTTTTTTGTGTGTGCATTGCCTTAGCATGTAAACATATATTTAAAATTTGTATTGTTATATTATTTTTCTATATGGAAGTTGTGAACCATACATTTACCTCCGTATATTTTCCTTAGAGCTGGGCATATACTATAATGATGACAATAATACCTGGCTTACTACATACTAGGTTCTTAACATTCATAGCTTTATTTAATCTTCTCAACAGCCATTTTATAGACCAATGATATCAGATAAGGTCAGAGAGCTAACAAATTGTGGGACGAGGACCCCCTATGGGTGTGTGAAAATAAAATACAATCCCTTTCTCTTGCCATGGAATGTGTATTAGAATTTTTCAGAAAACTTAAACATACTGATTTATAAGCAGGTTTCAGCACCCCAGAAAATCTGACGATGAAGCCTAGAATTCTGTATTTTTAAGCAGTCAGCCTGGCACCAGTTTCACTTCCTGGGAATCACCGCTTGATCGGTTTGTTGATTGAATGAGAGAAGGTTTGTCTACACACCAGTGCTTCTCAGAGTGTAGTCTTTAGACCATCTGTATCAGAATTAGCTAGATCTCTGTTAGAAAGGCTGGAAGAAAATGTGTTAATGCACTTCTTTTTTTATTTTTATTTTTTGTAAGAGAACTCCTTTAAGAGTACTTGGTTATTTTTACTTTCACCTATTAAATAGGAACAAATATCTCAGACAGATGGTAACTGTCTCTCGATACTTAAGTCCTTGAGGAGTGGCTTTCCTACTTTGGCTGTGATGTTGCTGTCTGATGACAGCTACTAGGATCATGGCATTGTTTACCTCAGCTGATTCTTGGCATCTGAAAAATCTGAGATCAGTCTAAAGAGAGTTTGGTCCCTTTTGCAGTGGATTTGGAGAAGTGATTTTATAGATCAGGCTCGTTCTCCTTAACCTCTTGTAGTTAATAAAGAGGAGAGGGGACTGACATTTTGTATTTTTTAAAAAGTGGCTCCATTTACCTTCAAGCCAGTTTAGGGTTTTGATAGTAGTTGTGTTAAACTCTAGGGACTATCTCCTTGAAAGACACCAAAATAATTATCTGTTAGTAGCAGAGGAATGGAGAGAAAATTTGTTCTAAACTTGTCTATCAGTAAATTATTTAAGATATTAAAGGCTTTGCAAGTATCTTCAAATTTAGCCCAAAGAAATTCAGAAATGTACACCATACATCATCCTGACAAAAAAAATGACTGGCAGTTCAGAAATCCATTTGATATCATAACAAAATCGTGAAATAAAATAGAGATGAAAAGAGAAACTTTGGTTCGAATAAATTGGCTCAATTCAATGTTTCAGTAAAAAAAATCTCTTACTTAAGCCATACGCTAAAGTAAGCAAATGTTCAGAATATTTTATAAGATCCTCCTTTTCCAGTGAGCTATTTTTTTTTCTATCTATTTGACTGATTTGATCTTAGTTTCATAGATTTTTCTGTTGCCGACATTTTCCCTTTTCTTTCTTAGCATTGCTCACTCAGGCCCTCCTTTCAAAGTTTGTTTCCCCTTTGGAAATCCCTGACTATTCCTGCCTCAAGTTAATCTTTAGGGAATGGCTAAGAAAAAGTATAGACATTTGTTTTTTTGTTTTTTTTTTTTTTTCCTCAAAGGAAAGGAGAACCTAGATTCCTTGAGGTGAAAATAAGGTACTATTTTGCTGAGACATAAGCTTCATGAAGCTTGGATTATATTTATCTTTTTCTCTGCTGTATACTGTCATTATATCTCAGTCTTTCCTATCTCCTCTATGGCTTTATATATATTAAATAACTGCAAAAGTATAATAAAAAATTTTGATTATGAATTTAATCAAACATTGGAAACTGAAAGCCTATGGAGAATATTTTTCTTTCTTTGAGTAGGTGGAAGAAGCTTCTACGATTTGCTGAATGATTTGAAAACTAGGTAGCCTGGGGAAAGGTAGATGTTATGATTAGCTTACCAAGGACTTACCATTCTTATGTTTATGTAAAACTCATAAATTCTGATTATATGATCTAAGTTTATTAAGCTTAATTATTTAGAAAATCATGCAGAATTCTAGAGCCATGTTGTGAAACTCTAACTTCATTTTGACCTCTTTTGGTAGTATCTAAATTATTTGTGTGTATGTATTCCCTGCTGCACTAATATCTAGTATATACTAAACTTTCAATAACTACATGGTCAATAAATGAACAGATGAAATGAATGAATGCAGTAACACAATTTTATATTCTTAAAGAATACAATGAATATAAATTATCATCACTGTACTGCCATAAGAAACAGATAGAAGGTAGCTAAATAATTTTCTTGGCAAATATTAAGTGTCCTCCTTGAGATGAAATAAACATTCAACTGAATTTGAAGATAATGATAAGAATAATATTGGCTTACTTAATGATAGTGCCTGTTCCAGTGCTATATGTTTTATGTTCTTACTCCTTTCATCCTTCTATGTCTACGAGGTAGCTATTATTACTATCTCTATCTTACAGAATAAGAAAATTGAGGCTTGGAGAAGTCACACAAATTGTACAGGAAGAACCTTATTTCAAACATAGGCAGTCTGATTCCAGAGCCTGCATCATTCTACATACTGTTCAGTTCAACGAAAAAAAAAAAAAAGACTCAAATTCCTACTATTAACTAATAAAGGAATACTCTGGATGAATGGGAATTAAAAAAACAAGGCTACTTCTACTGTTGGAATATTTATCATGATTTTATGAACTTAAATCACATTGACTCTAGTTTCTGTTTTACCAAACAAATGATCCAGGTTTTTTCATATTGGTATTAGAATGTGTTACTAGTCTGACAATTTAAGAATATATTATTCAGAATATATTATTCTTAATAAAATTATATAAAGTTTGCTTCCCATAAAAATACACATTTAGACAGACACTTGTACACTAAAACATACACCCCCATTAACTCTACTGATATTATAAAATTGGAAAGTTTTAGCACTAAAGCTTTCCAAGTCTCTGCTTCAGAACTTTTAAAGTATCTGGAATTTTTGGAAGTTGATATTCATGGGGCAGAGGGGTTTTGTGTGTTTATATGAATGAATGAATTTGCGTACATGTGTGTGGAGAGTGAGCTGTATGGTGGCACTTACTGCATTGTTAATGTGTCTATTCACTAGTTTATATCCTTACTTTTCTTCAACCTTCTCAAGGGCAAGCTGTCTTTTTCACCTTTGATTTCCTGGTATCTAGTACAGTGTATCATAGCAAATCTCCAATAAATACTTATTGAATTAATTAGTGAGAGAATGGTAGGATGGGTTTGTAGGAGTTAAAGAAAACAATCATTGTTGTAGACATTAACACACAGGAGAGAGAACCAGTGCGTTTGTTCATATAAACTCTCACCTAACTTTGTGCTACTTGGCACATGGAATCTCTAAGGAAGGAGAAGGCCCTTGAAGAACTGAGGTTCACCTTCTTCCTTTTATTTGTGTCTACACAAAGGAAACAGAGCACTAGCCCTTACTCAACTCAATGGCATAGAAATCTAATTGTGAAAAGGAGATGTTTTCACCAGCCAGGCTATTACTTACATTTGTGGTATCTGAGTGTAGTTTTGGGGAACCAAGATAATTTAAACGTGTTAGTGACTTAGTTTATTGCTACTCAAACAACTGAAAAATATAAGGCTCTCATAAAAAGGTGACATAATTATTATATAGTGCGATGGTGAAATTGCAGGTCACTCTGTACTTTAGCAGCTTATGTAAATTTCCAGGGTTTTTCTTTCTACAGAAATGAAAGGCAGACATTTTTAAAACAGAAACTATTCCTTCTTCACTGCCTTTGGCAAATAATTGCATTATTATTCATTCTGAGAGGAGTAACTAGTTAATTACAGCATGTCACAAGTATTTTATGTGAGCCAAGGATTTGTTAGGTTGAAGACTGCATGGATGCCTTTAAGGTTTTTTGTATGTTTTCTTTTCTTCTTTTTTTCAGCCTATCTCAGTCTTCTGACATTTTGGCACTGCGATTACATAGATTTCTTTTCTTCTAAGCTACAAAGAAAAAGCATCAGCCTTACTTGAAAATAATAATTTCAAGGGTCTCTATGTGGAAATACTACCCTCTAAAATCCTTCCAAGAAAATTAACACTGACTGAAAACCTTAGCTCTCTGAATCATAAGAAAAAAGAGAAACATCCAACAATTTTAAAAGACCACTTGATGGAATAAAAATCCTTAATTATAGGAAGTAAAAGGTAATGTCTAAGACAACTCACATATGTTTATAATTATCTTATGAATATATTGGGGGGCTTGACATTAATTTAATTCCCTGCCTCTCTTAAAATGGCTCTTCCAAGGAGGTTCTGCAGAGTTAAGTAAGCCTTTCCCATGTATTTAGGAATGCCTCGTTGTCTGCCAGAGTGTGAGGATGCTAATGCTGTGAGAAAATTACTTCTTCATGTGTCTGGTTTGTGGCTGCCCTCTAATTTCACTAGATTTTGTTTAATCTAGTAAATATACCTGTCACTTATTCCCCTCTCAATGTCCTTGACTAGGTGTCCATTCCGAATTTTGACCATACAACATCAATAATCAGTTTTAGAGCACCCAGTTGCACTGCATTTAGGTTGGCTTTCTGGCTTGTTTTGGACCTTGCTGGTTTGTTTCCTGTGAGCCTGTCTGGGGTTGTTACATAGATCCCTTCTGGCCTGGCCAGTAAATGAGGTCAGAGCCGCTGTCCGTGCTCTCCATCACGATGATAATGGATGAGCTGCATTATATTAATAACAGTAAAACAGCATGTACCTTTCATTCAAGACTCTTGTGATACTTTAAGCCCATTTACTCATTAACTGTTACATCACTCCTTTTGATGGAATTTAATTATTAGTATTTTATCTGTAAAGAAACTGTAATTCAGAAATGACATAGTTGTAAGGGGAAAAAAATGAGATAAGAGATGTAAAAATCCATTGAAAACTTAAACCATCTACAAAATGTGGAAAAGCATTGACTAAAAGGTAAGACTAGTAAGTCTACCATATTGTTATTCAGGTGACACGTGTGACCTGGGCCAATACTTTTTTTTTTTTTTTTTGAGAAAGGCCATCTTTTTAGTTTTGAAACCTAGCAGGAAGGAACAATGCACTTCTCCAGACACGCTACCCAGGAATACAGTGAGGTTTTCAAGGCGGACCAGACTTATCCTATATATAGAAAAAGCTTAGTTGCCATTAATATCTATCTCTTTACACAGAGGCAAAGCATAGAATTGGTCTGTTAGATGGAAAATTCTGGAGACTATCGTGAAAAGACTTAGGACAATGAATAGCCAGTCAGTAGGTATCTGAATGAAAAAGGAAGCTGAGCTGAATGGTCTCAGAAATTTCAAAAACAGAATAACATATCGAACAGGGGCAACAATTTCTGGGAAAGAGATTGATGCCTTACGCAGTCTTAGATAGTAACATGATGTCTTATATAGTAATATAATGTCTTATACTGTAATATCTTATATAGTAATAATGTCTTATATAGTAATAAAGGTACATGGGAATGTGACTAAAGCTTGGAATTTAGAATCAGACCTGTGTTTAATTGAGGCTTGATCATTTATTAGCTGTATGGCATTGGATTAGTTACTTAACTTCCCTGAGCCAATGAAAATGGAGATACTAATTTAAGATTGTAAGTATTAAATGAAATAATGCACATAAGCTACTTAACAGTTTCTGAGAAGTTGTAATTACTCAATAAATATTGGTGACTAATAACTTTTGGTTTAGTGGTTTCCAATCTTGAGTGCAGATCAAAACCTCTGTGTAATATTTCAACCTTGAGCCCTAACCCAGAGACTTTCACTGAAAAGCTCTCACGAGGCCAAGGTAACTGCAGTTGTCAGAATGCTACAGGTGGTTCTGATGTGCAGCTGTGGTGAGTTGCAATTATAGTAAATACATTTCCTCACCCTCTAAGACTAAAAGATTTTCCAGATTTCATGTAAGATTCACCATGAGAAATTCTGATGCAATAGGTCTGAGGTGGGACTCAAAAATCAGCATTTTAAGCAAGTTCCTTAGCTCTTTCTGGAGGTGGATAGCTAACAGTCTACTGAGAAATCTCAGCTACTCTGGGTCCAGCCACACCCTTTTTGCTCATCTTCATTCCCTGATAACGAGTTTAATATTGTTTAATGTATATGTTTCAGTGACACACATTAAAAAGGCTTTCCTTCATATGCTACAGGTGATATGTGATGGTGACAGGGCCAGGTGATTAAATGCATTGATCTAAAAACATTAATGCTGGAGCAGTCGATAGAACTGATCCACCAAGTAAAACCAAGACAGAGTGGTAAGAAAGACCAAACAACGGAGCAGCTCCACTGTGCCAGGCACTTAGCTTTGACTTCCACATGACTCTCAGGTTTAATTTTCACAAGATAGGGAGAAAGGTGAAAACTGAACTATCTCAAAAGATGGGTAGGATTTAACAGAATCATGATAAAGTGAATGACATGGGGAAATGTGTGGAGGCAGACAGTGCACCGGGTGCTGGGGAGACCGCAAATAGATCAGTCTGATTGGAATCAGCTCTTTCCAGCAAAAGTGGCAGAATACAACACTCTAGACAGATTGTAAAGGGCCTCCATTCCAGCCCAAGGAGTGGCCTTTATCTTCTAGGCAATGGGGAGTCCTGAAAGCTTTTTGAGCACTGGGTGATGAGAAGGTCAACGTGATGAAAGGGGTGCTTTAGGAAGATTATGTTTGCACTGGAGTGCAGGCAGAGGGACCAGTCACCAGGCTATTGCCGTCAGCTAGAGGGACTACCAAGGAAAGCCCAGGAGTGAGGCATTCACACTGAAGGACTAAAAAGAAGAATCGATAGGGCTTAGTGACTTGATACTGAAGGCACATTACAAGGGAGTACTAAGGCAAAAATGTCACTACTATGCACGTCCTGTTCTACCCTTTCCTGCTTTTTTTCCTGACCTGTGTTGTGTTCCAAGTCGAGAAATGATGAGAGGAGCAGGCAGGCTCAAGGAGGCAGCTGTGTGTGGGGCTCAGAAAGGCATGCTTTCCTCTCCTGGCAGGGAGAATTTTCTTGCTTTGCTATTGGGGCAGGGGTAAACAGGGTTTTATTATGACGATGATGTCTTGTAAGCACACCTAACTGCAGTTTAAAGAGAATATTCCTTTTATTAATGTATACCCTGCCGGATTCCAGGATTGATTTAAGACAACTGTGACAGCAGATATTTATTAGTACCACTGCCTTAGAGAGCAAACAAAGCTCCCTCCAAGACAGCCCCTCTTCAGCATGTGCTGTAGTTGAAACAAGATTTAACTCATGATCCATTTTCATGTATCACGATTGCATTTTTCTCAGAAATTATTTTTTCCTTTTTGAAGCAGCCACATTTACATCTTAAAATAATCAAAGCAAACAATTCTTCCTCATATACATTTTTAAAAGTATCTTGAAGCAAAAATCCTTCATTAGCATCATGTGTATGCTCTTGCTCATTAAGCTGGAAAACATTTTCAATAACCAAGGGTGACTCTGATTACTAAGAAGTGTGGTCGCTCTGACTAGATGGGCCTTAATATACAACAAAGTCAGAAAGCATGAAAACCCCCAGAATAAAAGAGTTGGAAGGAAAAGCAATGCAAAAATTAGGGGGAAAAATCACATTTCAATAACACGACAGACTCGATTCTCCTTGCTTCTTCTTCACCATCATGTTGAGTGTTTCAGTGCTTTCCTTTGGGCCCAGCTGCAGGAGTCCCACACCCACGTCGGCCAGCAAGGCTACTTCGTGTTCCTATTTTACAAACTGGCCGTCTGGTATGCTTTCATTTGACAAAGGACTTTCAGGAGTAAATATGTATGAACATCATTACAGTATAGATTTTCCACAAAGCTGTAATTTAACATCATGCCCTTGCATTTTATCCATGAGATATAAGAAATAGTAGATGAAAGATAACTCTGCACTGTGGTAATGTTACTAGTTTGAAAATATTATCCATTACATTATTCAGTGGTTTTCATTTATTTAATTTTTATTTATTTTTCCACATGGATATTCATGATAATTCTTTTCAGAGAAAAAAGGTAGTCTAACTTGATGATTTAGCATATCTACTTTGATGAGATAATGTCACTTAAGACCTAATATGTTTTCCTTTATTCCTTGTCTCTGAGGGAGGTTGGACATAAGCAGTGGGTGTGTATCAGCGGGGGTAGGGGGAGGTGCGGGGGTGCTGGTGGTGAATGAATGATGAGTGGTACATGGGAAAAACAAAACATCTATCCAACAAGTTTTAATCAATTTTATTGATCTTATAATATAAAGGTAGGAAAATAAGATGACATTTATGTATACTTGTAACATTTCCTTATGGAATTAATTCTCGATGTTTTTATAACAGGCTTTTTCCAGACCGATGGCAACAAAAATTTATGCTGTTCTAACTGGGCAGAAAAATAAAGGATTGATTAAATTATTCTGGCTTGAATTCCATATATAATAAAAAGTTGTATCAGATGATCTCCCTTTATGATTACATCATCTTTTATTTTTTACTTATTAATTTTAGCATCTATTTAATTTCAATTTGCATTTAAAGTAATAATATATATTATAACATGTTAGCATAAATTTCATTATTGAAATAATAAAAAAAATAACAAAAACAGTCATAGGAAATCCGTACCCTAACCCTAGAAAGAAAAGGGAAATATGAGTAAGGAGGGAGGATGCCTCACTTTATCTGCAATGTTATATTTCTTAATAAAAGATCAAAAGCAAATTTGGTAAAATGTTTGTATTTGTTAAAACTAGGTAATGTTTGTATTTGTTAAAACTAGGTATTTAAAAATAGGATGCACAAGCGTTGTATCATTTTTGACAGTTTTAAGATATAATTAAAAATAAAAATATTAGATTTGACATTTACTTAAAATGATTAAATTAGCAAGGTTGGTAAATATATTTTGCATTGATTTAGAGCTGAATAATTTATCTCTAAGTTGTTTAAACCAAATTTGGGAAAAATAATATGTGCATGGAAAAAATCCAGTAGAATAAAATGTTTCTTTGTAAATAACTATTTAAGATTGAGTTTATGTCTGTATAAAAATGACCTTTAAATCAGAGTTTATTATATGAAGGGAATCATCTCTGTCTTTCTCTCTCTCTCCTCCTTACTTGTTCACCTACTGAAATGTTAAACTCACAAACACATGGTGGCATTTAAGTTCACAGACCCAAGCCAGTGCTGACTTCCTGCAGTATTGCCGATGTGTTCTGATTGCTCTGAAACAGGGCTACATGGCAGTGTCGTCAGCCAGAAATAATCATGAGCTATTCCAAAATCCTTGGGATGGAATACTTTAAGTAGAAATGTTTGAACATTTTGCCTTGAAATAAGAATGCTTCAGAGCTTTCTCAAAAATATTAAGCTTTAAAATGTAAGAAGGGAAAGGCTGTGTGACTGACTACCTCCCTGCTGTGAGCTCTCAGTAAGATCCTCTTGCTAAGGGTGTTTGGAGGGCTGCAGCTACTACTGGCACCCTTCTACCCCCATTTTTAAAAATTCCTGGGCACATACATCTTCATTTATCATGAATCTCATTTAAGTTTAGTCTAATCCCCTAAGTGTAGTTGAGTACTGACTTGGTGCCAGATATTTGGGCTAAACATGAGACATCAACATGGCCCAGATGATCCCAGCTGGCAGCAGAGATCACATGGGCCAAATGAAATTAAACAAACAAACAAACAAACAAACAAGTATCCATAAGACAGCTAGGCTCTGTTGGCATGAACAATGTATTTTGAGAGCACTGAGGAGGAATAATGGCTTCTACCTGGAGGGTCTAGAAAAGTTTCACAGAGGATGTGATGCATGAACTAGAACTTTATGGAGTAGAATTTTAATAGGCGGTTTCCATGGTGACTTGTATCAAGAGACTTTTGAATCCTTTACTCCACTGAAGAGACCTCCTTAACAATATCATTTCTTATTCTCTTCCCTTTATTGACCTCTCTCCTATGTGTTCATTTATATAGTACATGGTAACTCAAAACTCTGTCTCATGTTTCATGTTAGAAATGACAACATATGTATCCTGTCTGGGACCCAGAGTCTTCCTGGAAGTCAGGCCAGGCCCCTGAAAGAACCCACTCCAGGAGTCAGGACTGTTGGGTCTGTTTTGAGCACACTCACTCTCTAGCTGCTGAATCTCTGGCTACAAGATACTGAAGGACAAGCTGGCCCAATAAAATGATGTGCAGGGTAGTCAGTTCTAAGATTCTGACAGTTTGTTTCCTTATACTCATATTACTGATTATGTCTAATTATTCAGTACATCCTTATCTTCCTACTATCCTCACAGTCTTGGTTGCTCTGCCTCTGCTAAAGCCTCTGTTAAATGAGTTTGGCATTCTGCTTGCTCTCCTTGACCCCTAGGCACAGTGCTTTGCACACAATAGACACTCTACATATAATGCTTAAATGAATGGATGAATGAGAATTCGGCCTGGTTTTTCAACCTTTCCTTAATGTCCTTCCAATTAATGAATTACTCAGTGATTCCTAACTGTCTAGGGCTCCAACCATGCTCTCATCTGAGAAAACTTCCTTCCTGGGGCTGATGGTCTCTCTGCTTCCACTAGGTTGCTTGCTGTTTCATCATCTGTGGCCCTACTCACTTGTTCTCCATCCTGTTCTGTGTCACCTGTCTCCACAGTTTAGTGGGAAGAAAATAAACTCGTGGATCTTATAGTTAGGGCCCCAGCCCATTATCTGCACTTAATAAATACTTATTGAAGGAATGAAAGACCTGAGTTAAATCCTAATTTTGCAAGTTACTTGACACATCTGTAAAATGTGGAAAATAACTCCTAGCTCATAACAACACCTATCTCAAAAGGCTATCTGATGTATAGGTGGAGAACAAATGGAAACAACTTTGGATGATATTGAGATGCATGGCAGGTTCTATTGCTTCCCTCGTTCGTGAAGTTCATTCTTTATCTTGCATTAAATTGGTCTAGTCCATTCCAGATTGGTCATAACTACTTTACCTTTTCACCTTCTCCTAATTGATCAACTGCAGATAAGCTTTGATCCAATGTGGATTAAAGAAGTATTTGTTATATATATTTATTTAAAACCTATAAACTGAGAAGTTTTTTTCTTTTTTTCTGCCATGTTTGGAAATACAAGAAGACTAATGTCTCTTTCAATATTTTTTGGAGAAAAAATAAACTGTTAACAGATAACATCACCAGTGTAGTCTATCTTAAAAATGAGATATTTGGCATTGTCCTATAGATTTTAATATTTTTCTTCTATGTAACCTCCAAAATATAAAAGTTATTTATCTGATTTTCCAGAAATATCACAAATTCTTATAAAACTTGAGAATATCTTTGTACTGAGTAATGCTAAAAATAAGTTTCACTCCTACATTTTTCCTAGATCTTGTTATCTCAGTCCTTCATGTCTTTGTTACATTTCTTTTTTTACTTCCTTCTGTATGTTCAAATATTTAAGTCAAGTATATAATCTAAGTACTTAGGAAAAAAATGTCCCTGCCATTCACGGAGCTTACCAGCTAGTATAGCAGTTTACCATATAGAACATGGAAAGGTGCAAAATTCTTGATAATAATGTAGAAAAACACTTTGTAATATATTATCTATAAAGGTAATATAAATATATTTATATGCAGAGACAATATAAATGAAATGAGAGATAAATCTACTTGTAGTTTTAAATAGAGTAGAAACAAATTCAATTTATAGATTTCGGACAAATATCCAGAGCAACGTTCTTAAAGTCACATTGGATTCTTCTGTTCTCATTTAATTTTTCATGCTAGAGTTATTTGTTAATGGTGCTATTCTTTTTATTCTAATTAAAATGTCTGCATTTCTATTCTTAAGCATGGCTTTGCAGAAGGGTCCTGCTCTTGGCTTCATCTCAGAAGGCTTTTTAAGCTGTATAATCCATGTACTTTTCTTTCAGTTGCAGTAAGTGACCACTATAGAAACACATGTTCTCTAAAAGAGTGTTTTAAATTATTTCTAAGAGGAAAACATACTCTAATGAAAGCAATAAGCTATTGCCTATAATAAATACTAGAGTTATTATAAATTATTACTTGACACTTGGCAATATTTTCATTGTTTTAACTTTGTCGTGAATATATATTACATACAATGCATATTAGGGATTTGATTTATCCCTACCAATGCTATTCATCCATTTCATAAATTGTCAGTCTTCTATCTTCAGCAAACTAAATTCTAATTTCTTTGAATTCAAAGCAATGTTTCTTATTATCATATTTATCTTTTTTTTCAAAATAAGTATCTTTAAGTGCCACGCTATAAATGGGCGTATAAAAAAATCTATTTAAATAAATCAACCTGTAGTTGATTACAATTTAAAATCATTAGGTGGTAACTTTTGTTTGTGGCACTGAATAGAATGTGTTCTATACCTTTTTCACTCATAAATGATCTATGGGGATTTGACAGTTGTCAGACAGGCACACTTGGAGCTTGCTGAGATCATTATCAGATACATGTCAAGGCACCAATGGGACCAATGCCAACAAACCATACAGGATGCTTTCATTACTCATCCAGATGTTATATCAGTCAGGGGTCCCTTCAACATAAGCTGGAGTTTTAAGCTCATATTTTCTCTGTTAAAATGATAGTCTTAAATACATGAACTAGTTTGTTCTACAATTTGGGATTTTTCTAATATGAAAATTACTTTTAAAATGTAAAGTTCTGATCAAAAGTAACATAATTACAAATATATTTTTATCTAGAAAGAATTGAGGTGATTTTAGCTCTATATTCATACTCATATAGATCAGAGAGTATCTTGGATTGTAAGAGGTTCAAAATATTGTACTGAGAAAAAATTGGAATGACAAGGTAAAGGAAAATCAGTAAAATTAAACATTTTCTCTGATATAGAAAAAGAAAATTGACAGGCTAATCCAGAATTAGGACACTGAAATGTTAGGAATCAAAAAACAGCTAAAGGTGAGCCTACATATACTCTATGTGTATAATTCACCAGGGAAATGAAAGAGCCTCTGAATTTCTCTGTTTCCACTGTGCCTGCCTAGAGTCACAGCATAGCTAGGGTGATGCATATAAAATGTAAATGAGATCAAATCATTCCCTTGCTCAAAATCCAGCAAAAGCTTCATATGGACCTTATAATAAAATCTATGGTCTTCCAATGGTTTGAGGCCCACATGATCTGATCCATGGCTACCTCCCCAATTTCATTTCTTGTCAATCTTCTCCCTCCTTTCCATGCTCCAAACACACTGGAGCTGTTCTCTCTGCCTAGAATGTTCTTACATCAGATAGTTGCATGGTTTAAATACGACCTTTTTAGAGAAGCCTTCTCTTACAACCCTATCAAAATTGCCACACTTCCATCTCTGAATTCTGACATTATATTACATACTTGATTTTTAAGGTTGTCTGCTTTCTCCACTTCAGTATATGCTACATGTATTCTTTGGGCCTAGAACAGTATTTGACACATAACGGGCAGTCAATAAATATTTGCTAATAAATGAGTAAATAAATGAATATATTTCTGACTTAAAAATATGCTTATATTTTAGTGACCTAGATATAGTTTTATTTTGAATTATATAGTTAATTAGATAAATCCATATTATTTTGTTTCAGTTATCAAGAAGAGTATTTGTTCATTTTTACATACAATAAATATTTATTAATTTTGTTAAATGTTTAGCTCATAGCGGATGTGGAATAAATATTGCCTGACTAAATGATATGCGTACCATGTACAAGTTATTAGATATTTTGGTATTTAATTACCAAAAAAATGGGCCACATATCTCTGTTAGGTGGACTAGGTTATTTTAAACATGATAATGATTTGTATCCCAAATATCAGTCTTTACTACTAATCAGTATGAATCCTAAAGGTCTCCACGGTTTGACAGTCCTAGGCTATATACAGTGCATACAATTAGCCTTTGCATTATCTATGTACATTTTTTGGCATTGAAATCCATAGTATATACTTTCACTCTATTTTTTCATTGTGATGCTCAAAATCCCCATCCATCAGAATCTTCTTATTCAGAGAGAAAACTCAATCGGCCTTGTTTCTTTTAATGATTATTAAATTTGTGCCAACCTTTGTTATTGTTATCCTTAAGATCACCTATCCTTCAAAGTACACGTCAGTGTTTACTGCAGAGGTAGAAAATGATTGAAGGTTACTGTCTGCTGTAAGCCTTTGCCAATCAAGCAGTTTCTTCATCTTTAGGCAATTTAGTATGTGTCCAATTTAGTTAATTTGATCATTTGATCATTCTGATCTGACTTCCAATTATACTTGTATCAACAGATCTATTTCATTTCAAAGATGCAGCAGTAGCTACTGAAAACTGAATAAATTTGAGCCTGTACTGCCTGAAAGTGCTTTCTGTTGGTTCAGAGATTTAGGTAGAACAAGGAGAAAAATGTATATCAATTTGTTGCTTATATTATATAAAATTATGAATCATAAATTGGAATCAGAAGGCATGTTAAATATTACATAAAGATTTTGTGTTTTCACAGGCATTATTTTTATTTTGACTTTGGTTTTGGGAGACTACCAGGTAGAGGGTATATTCTGCAATAAATGTGGTTAATAAGGCAAGCAAATGCAGAGCAGACAATACCTCTTTTTGCTTAGCAAGATTTCTTAGGCAGCAATGCTCTTCTTCCTTTCTGATACATATGCTGAGCCTGGGCAGACAGCATGCTGTTAGGGTGGTGGTTAGTTAATATTAGGGATTGGACTATATGCCACTATATAAAGTTTTCTCTACAAAAAATGATCTGTAAGCATAAAATCTAAAAATTATAGCTGTGACTTGTCATTGGAATATTTTTGTTGACAGAAGGAACATTAAAATGGCTGAATAGCATTCTAGAGGCTGTCACAGAAGCTTTTTTTCTCTTGTTTTTCTTTTCTTTTTTCTTTTCTTTTCTTTCTTTCTTTTTTTTTTTTGCCAGGCTGGTAAAGACTAAAATGGTTACAGGGTTTTAGATACTAATTCTGAACTTGTTCCATTTGGCTACATATTCTGCAATATGTATGTGAGCTCCTTTGAGAGAATTTATGATTAAAGACTGAAACTGTAGCTAAGTTGCACAATTTATAGTCTATTTTTTAAAGGCTAAAGAATGATTATCCTTCTGATAATGTTTTTAAATAGCAGAAAGCACAAGCTTATTAAATATAATACATTTTGAAGGAAACTTATTTAAATAAGCTACACTAAATAAAAGAGATACTATAGTTTTAAAAGAACAACGTATATACGGAAAACAATGGCAATCACTTAATAAGTAGCTCAAAACATTTGAATGATAAGTGTGACATTTAGAAGACAGCTCCTTTATATGAGATGATACATACCATTTTACTTGGTATCATTTTCAGGAAAATGGAACCAGAGCTGTCAGGTTGCTTGAGAGACTAGGGTCCGTCCTCTTTTCCTTGAAGCATAATGCCAGTGTCACAATATGTTGGTGTTGTCTCATATCATATCATAACGTAGTGTCATAGTTCAAGCAATCACTGTGTCAGTCTAGCCTAACTGCAGTGTATGCTTGCAGTCATGGATAATGAAAAGTTTCACAAGACAGGAAGCTTAAAATGAATCTTAGCTAAACATAAGGTCTGTACAGAGATGAACCAATATATCTATACCATGTCTTGAGTCACACAGGAGGATACTCATTTTTTAACCTATAAATTCTAAAGACTACTTTAAGTGAAGAATGATAATAGTGCTGATTTTTGGAGAGGTGACCATATCATAAGAAAGAAGTTGTGCATGGACCAAAGATGATAGAATCTCATGAACTGAGCAATATGTCCAATTTAAGACTGTTAAAAAATTATTAGAAACATACAAAGAGGTATCAGGCTACAAGAAGCTGAATGGGATGATTATCATTTCCATTCAACATGGTCTAATTAACTAGTGAATATCTATCTATCTACCTTTATTTATTAACAATTCACATTTAGATTAGCTTAGTCAAAGGTTATTTATCCTTAGATTTTTTTAAGCACTACAGTTTGACCATGGTAACCCAAAATTCTTCTGTAACTATCTGCAAAAAGCGCTCAATCAAATAACTAATACCATTTTAATACCATGCCTCCTCAATTGAAACATGCACTGTGAAACACTAACACTTCCTGGCTTCAGACCCTGCTCTCAATTGGTGAACTACACCTGGGACTCTATGAGTCCATCTCACAGTCTTTCACACTTTCACACATGTTCCTTTACTAGCTAGTTATTAGCAGTTCAGTGAAATTGGAAATTTCTCTATTTCAGCCAATGGATAAGATTGAGTCCAAAAGGTGTTTTCCTCAACTGGAGGGAGAAAAAAGAAACTACGCTACATTTTCTTAAGCAATACCAAATATTAATCTTCCAACTGGGTAATAATAAAGCAACATGACAGAAAGCTGTAAAAGAAAAATTACAAAAGGCAGAACTTTGGTACTCATTTATTCAGTCATTTATTCAACAGATCTGTGCTATTGTTGGGGCACTGTTTTTTGGATACAAAGGTGGATATAACACTACCTATAGTTAAGAGCAAAGGACAAAAAATGAATTACAGGTGCATAAGCAAGGCTGAGAGATTAACTGAACTTGGGTGTGATGGAGTGTCAGGGCTTCCTAGAGGAGGAATCCAAATTGAGTAGAAATTAGTTGGGCACAGAAGTGGGAGACAAATCTTCAACTCAGAGAGAAGAGCTTGTGCCCGGGCACAGAAGCATGAAGGCTTTGTTCAAGGAGCCGCAGGTGGCTTGGTGGACCGGGAGGTCCCTGTGTTCCAGGAAAAGAGTAGAATGAAGCTGAAGAGGGAGGTAGATCTTCTACCTGCTAAGAACTTTGAATTTTACCATGAAGTTTCAGAGAGCTTTGAAGAATGGAAGCAGAAGAGTAACAGGAGTAATGGGAATGGATTGGGGAGACTGGGACAAGAAGCAGGAGACCAGTTCAAAGACCATGTACTAATATAGAGGAGAAATGATGATATCTGAGTGATCTGAGTACGCCTGTGAGCAGCATTCATTCTAGATAACCATTTTTCTTTTCATTTTTGTGTTAACACTTTTCCCTGGTTTTTATTATACTTCTTTGGCTACCCCTTCTCAGCCTGTTTAATATCTCTTTTTGTCTCTCACACTCTACGGGTTGATGTTTTTTAAGCTCAGCCCTAATTTCCCCTTTCTTCTCTCTTTATAGTCTTTCTCTAAGCAATCTCTTCTATTCACAGTCTGACAAGTTAAATTTTATTTTTCCAGTACATAATCCACTAGAATGCAACCACTAGAACCGAACTGCCAACTTGACATACCGACTTAGGTGTCTAATAGGCTCCATAAACTAACATTAAAAATTGAACGACTGTTCTTCTCCCAGAAGTTTACTTCTACATCTTTCCCACCTCAGTAATTGGCACCTACATCAACCAAGCGGGCAAGGCAGAAGCCCAGGAGTCAGGGTTGATATTTCCTCTCTTTCACCTCCAATTTTTCATCAAATCTACTCTTAATTTTTCTCACCGCTACCTAAGAATGACAGGTTCATCTGAGATAACAAGCCTCTGTCTTGTTGACAGTGAGAACAAGGGATTAAGGAGGAGGCAGAGTGAGGGTGGGGATTTTCACCATTTGATTCTATGAGGACGATAAGTTCTATATCAAAGTCTGTAAAGATGCAAACCCAGTTTTCATTTCTCTGAGCCTCATTTCTATTCTCTGTCAATAAACAGATATTCTTTCTAGTTGGTAAAGTCATTTGAAATAATCAGAAAAAAAAATTTTGTATAGCTGTGCTAGACTTTTTACTCAGCGAAAAGTTAGAAGTGGTTCAACATTTTCTCCTTGCTTTTAGCTTATCCTTATGTACTTAATTTCTTTTTACCCTTACACATTAAGATATCATAAATATCCACTTCCTGAATCTCTTTCCTTCTCAGTTTTGTAAACAGTTTTCATTTATTCACACTCATCTTTGAGCATTTAATCTAGTGTACTTGTCTTTCTTCCTCTCATTTTATTTTACTCGATCATTATTTAAAAGGGAATTTGACTGACTTTGTTCTATTGGATTAGCATCCTGCAGCTTGG
Source organism: Pteropus vampyrus (assembly GCF_000151845.1). Taxonomy (NCBI): domain Eukaryota; kingdom Metazoa; phylum Chordata; class Mammalia; order Chiroptera; family Pteropodidae; genus Pteropus; species Pteropus vampyrus. Next base: position 2,573,989 of record NW_011888783.1, on the reverse strand, counting down.
CAAGGCCAGATGGGGATAGGCTGGGAGTGGGATTGGGTCCTTTTTCCCCTTTTGCTCTCTCTTGCCCTTCCCCAGTCAAGTCCCTTGATGATTTCTCTCTGAAACTTTGAATCAATACATTTTAATGTGGCAAAAGTATAATTATTTAAATACTTCAAAGTCATAAATTTGAAAAACTAAAAAAAAAATACTGCAAAAAAAGCAGTTTTTCCATGAATTTAGACAAATTATGTTTTGGTTTATTTGCGTTATTTTTTCAAGATAGCAAAACTAACTCTGCTACATTTATAAAGTAGTCATGATATGCTAAGAATCTTATTCTTAATTTACTGTACCTATATGATCAAACCAATTCCTTCTAACCACAACAGCAATATTTTTATATAATATTTTTAGTCTCTATTACATTCACCTAACATCTACTGTAATGCTTGGTATTTATTTTAAGGCAAAACATTCTTGGAAATAATTCTTCTGGAAGGAAAAAACTGGTGAAATTGTTATGCTAATATTTATTTACTTTTCTTTTATTTATAGCAATAAATTATGTTATAAATAAAATAAATGAAAATATCTAGAAAATTGATATTTTATACTTGTCACTATAAAGGTGGTTACTAATAGTATCCCAAAATATTATGTTGAAGGAGTTCTTTTTTTATATTAATGATCACCTGCCAACTAGTTGATTTCAATAAAGGAAGAGTCAGCCAAAGTGGATAATACCATTTTTTTTTTTTTGCTTTATTATTAGAACTCTTAAAGCATAAAAGCTACCTAATAAATTACTGAACACGTCTTCATCAGAATCATTCTTGAGAACTATTAGGAATATCTTTGCCTAGATACATTATACAGAATTTGTCTTTTCAGCTCACAGTACTTTCAAATGTATAAATAAATGGGCACTGTGATCTAACTTTGGCTTAACAATTTAAACTGCACTCCAGGAAATTAACTTTGACAATTCTAAGTTGAAGGAAGGAAAAGATAACTCTACCACATAATGGGTGTACATTTGCAAAAAATAATGTTAGTGTAAAAATAGCTTTGAAAGTTTGTTTTCAGAATTGCTTCCTTCCTCTGAAATGATGATTATAACATGCACAAGATACTGCATTTATAAATATTGTCTTTGTTTTTTCTTTCTCTTGAGGTTCTTGTATTTTGTATTAGCTTTTCAGGATGGGGGGTGTGTGTGTATGTATGTGTGTATGTATATACGCATATACACATATATATAAAAGTTTGCACATTTTTCTTTACTAAGTTACTGGATGGTGATTCAATAGGACAGACAACATTAGTCAAATAATTAGAATAATACATAAACTATATTCAAAATGATCAGAACATTACTTGCAGAATTGGTTTTGCAGGATGAAAATAATTTTAAAGGCCTTCTATTTTCATAATATGAAGAAATTTAGTGCAATTATACTATTTTTCTTTGCTCATATAGAAAAAGTGTTCTATTTTGCAAATATGTCTGAGCAGACACACACTAAAATAGTAGGTTTTATACTATGCTTCTAGGAAGCAGTTCTGTTGGGAACTCAACCAGGATGTTCTGCCACTAAAATAATAACATCTTTTTTTCCAATTTTCTGAGAAAAACATAGGAGAACATTTCTTGATTTGTAAGTTTTTACCATCCATACCCCCCTTTTTAAGTTTATTGTTTCTTCAGTTTGTCTGCTGGCATATGCTACAAGATGACAAAATGAATGAATCAAAAGCACATAAGAAAAGAGACAAACCCTGTACATGTTAATTCTCAAATATATATTGTAAATCATTATTTTTTATATGTAGAGATTTGCATACATATAAAAACAGTCATATTTTGGCAGGTGAATTTCTTCCTGGTTCTATTAATTGAATTAAAATATCATTTCAGGGAAATCTGCAAAAAACTTACAATTTTCAAGTGCATGAGCACTTAAGCATGACTGAGAACCACTGAATTAAAATGCTAAGTTTATTTACCAGTTCTTATTTTTTGAGTAGAAATTATAATCCAGAGATTTTTCAGCTATACTTCAGAATCAGAATTAAGTATGCTGATTATACTTTGTATTACTTGGTCTCAAGACTTTCTCTGAAATAGCAAAGAAAATACAAAGAAGTTAGAAAACACATTAGTCCTTGTCTACGTTGGGAAAGTTATATTCAATGAGCTTTATTTTAAGTGATACTATTAATGGCTGTGCATCTAATCTAACTCGAGACCTTGAAGACAGTCTCTAGTTTGTATTCCATTAAAAGTTTTTAATAAGATTTTAGCAAAAATAATAATAAAAAGCATTCCATTTCACCTTTGCTTCTCCTTAACAATTCAGAGTATCAATTATAACATAACCTTCATTTGACTTGCAACCTTGCCTGTGTTCTCAACAGCACAATGAATTTTATGCTAACACTTTAAGAGCAAAGTAAACATTTTGTTTTACGTTTTAACTTTTGCCCCATTTTAAAGTAACTTCAATTGTGTAATACCCAGCTATAACCTACCTATTAAATAGTAATTTTAAACATTTGTTTTCTTATTTTCTAATCATTTTGAATAGTTGAAAAAGCATTTTTAAATGTTTAAAAATACAGATTCCTCAGTATCATCTTAAAGAGAAACTTTTTTTCCAAATGCAGGTGTTGTGTTTATAAATTATCACACTAATGCTAGAATTGGAACAGTTGCTTCTTCTACTCCCTTTTATTTTACCAGCCCCTTTCCTTGAAGGATCGATTACAAGACTCCAAGAAAAAATAGGCTGAAGCAGGATGTCAAAGGAAGAAAAAGGAATTTTGATTACTGACATTTCCAGAGTTCTGGAAGTATAAAAATTAAGCAAGGAAACAGAACGAAATTTGAAAAGAGAGAAAAATGATAGTATATAAAAGAAGCTGAAGGGTAAAACAGAAGAAATTTTTGGTGCCCAGAGAACTATCATTTTTCAAAATAAACTCAGCAGTTCTTATCCTCTGTTGATCAGGCAGCAAATATACCATAAACCCTCTTTCACAATAATGTTGATCAAAGTCTGGTCTGCAAAGAGGATTAGATGAGGACCTCCTGGGAGTCTGCCCAAAACAGGCAGAGTCACAGAGAGTGACTTTCTTTCCTGGTGACAGGGTTAGCCCTAGTGGGAGTGACAATATAAGATATGGGGACTCCACGCTGATTAGCTCAGATAGTTTGCCTGGAGGATATAACTATTTTAGAAACATTTTCGTTAATTTAACTTACTACATCTAAAATGAAATTGAATTTGTCATTTGTTTATTACCAGCAGACAGTCTGAACTATTTGAATCTTGGTGAGAGCTTCTATGTAGCTCTCAGGTGACACCCAAAGAAAGAGCTAAGCCCTTTCCTTGTATTGTACAAATAAAAGTTCATATTACAAACAAAGATCATGCAAAATTCATTTATTCTCTATTTTCCTTTAGTTTTTTCCCCCCCTAAAATCCGATGTTTAACTTACACATTAAGTTTATTGATTTAGGGAGGATAAAAACTAAAGCAACATAAGCTTATGTATTTGTGGGGAAAATTTGCTGACTGAAACTGGGAAACAAAGTGTAGGAACCACATGAAGAGAAGCATGGCAGGAATTGGAATTAAAGAGGCAGTTACCCAAGAGGGCCTGGAATTTTGTTAATAAACAAGGCTCGGATAACCTAGACTGCCTTTTTAGGTATCAATTTTGTGGTAAACTTGGATCCCTGATTGAAAGAACCATAGTATAACAGAGGCCATAGTATAACGTAGTCACTAAAGAATGACTATGGCTGGACCTAGCCATTGTAGAAATGTAGAAATGAGAAGAGCTAGAAATATAGTTTATTAGGTTAAGGTTCAGGACCCCATGTACCATAACTAAGAGTGATAAGATACATACAGAAGTGTGAAATTTGAAAAACTGCCCCAGGAGCATCTTAGTATGTGGTTATATGGAGTAAAGGAGAAGGATTTCAACAGAGAAAGAGCGGTGGCAGATGGGGGTGTGGGAAGCCTAAGCATATTTTAAAAATTTCAGTGAGCCCAAGAGGGCAGGTATCTTTAAACATAAAAAAGTAACGAATACAGGAAGTAAATCCTTAGCTCATACCTTAGTTATCTCATAATTGTTGCTATTGTTTCATTGTCTTCTGGAATTAAAATTTGCAGAGAAGTCCGAGGCCATTCTCATTTTATTCCTTTGTAGATCTATAAACTGGAACTACATATTCCAGAAATCCCTTTCTGCATGGTTCTGGGCCACAAGAAAATTAGCTAGAAGCAGCAGCCATTATACTCTGAAAGTCCATCCAAGGCACCAAGCACAGCTTCAGGCAACACCAACTGTTGCTGACCTGTTATTAGCTCACTTCAGTGCTGTGGGGCAGCAGCTGGGCCTGCAGCATCTCAAGCTCCCACTAGATTTCCTCCATCAGCTTCTCTGAGTCCTGAGATAGGGGATGTGCAGCTTCATAGTTAAAGGTGTCAACTTCTGCAGGTCATCCGCACTGTTGATAATGGAGGATGTGAGAGACAGGTGTGTGTTCCAATAGGTTCTTGCTGTCTTCTTTGTCTCATATTCCACTTTCATTCCCGACTGCTGACCCTGCTGCCCAGAGCGATGTCAGGGTCAACACCAGATGCAGAGGCAGCAGCCTTTCACATACTTTTCCAGCAGCTCTCACAAATGCGTAGGTCTTATCCCCGCAAGAAACCGTAATTCTGTCACTTCACAGTGGTGCTTGGTTTCTTTACTGAACCATTTTGAAAGAATAGATAAGTTGTTTCTTTCTACTCAAATGTTTGCCAGGTTTTTTTTTCCTCTATCTTTTATGATTAAAAAACATTTTCCAAGGTGTCTTAGAAGTAGATATAGCTTCACTAATTCATTGATTCTGCTTGGGAATTTTTTTCTTTTAATCTGTACTTAGTTTTTGTTTTTTTGGATTGTTTGTTTACACTCAAAAAAGTAGTTAGTTTTAGATGATCTCTTTAGTATCAATTGTTTATCAACAAAATACTTAATTTTTATAGGATGTTTACTATTTGCTAGGAGCTAAATGTTTTAGATACATTATATTCCTTATCTCATTAGGATAACCCTATGAAGTAAGCATCTCCTAATGAACATATTAAGTATTACGTTGGATTTCCCTATATTATGAATTAAGAAAACTAGAGAAGATGTTGGGGATTTTTTTGGCTGATTTGTTGGCTTGCTTATTCATCTTCAAATAAGTCCTGATTTACCGAAACCTAGTCCACCAATGCAAGGTATATAGATTGTGATTAATCTTATTCCCTGACCTCTTTTTTGTCTTTATATTCTTTTTTTACATCTACATCTGAATGATGAGTTGATGGCCACATTTTTCAGTCCAATGTCCAGTGCCTAGTCCAGTCTTCCCATCTTTCCCTTAAGACACTTTGAAAAGATTCAGTACGCAAAGTTGACAATCGTGGGTATGGCCAGCAGCCACAACTCTCTCTAGACCCCCTACCAACTCTGTTTGTAGCAATTGTTAATGAAAACTACGGCAACACCAAGTACTTCCCCAGTTTTTGCTTAATTATATTCTAGGAACCTTAGTTTCTGCCTAAACTTCGAGAAAGAGGTAATAATGGGAAGAGGCAGGGGCAGCAGCATTCTGGCTTTATCTAAAAGCAATATTGATCAACACAGGAAAGGCTGACCAGTTTTCTAACTGGTTGGTCTTTATGTTTTTCAAAACAGGCTGGAGGTAGGGGTGGGTGGTGCCTTTGTTTCTGCAGGAAAGAATTGGTGGCTATTGATTGTACTTTTAAATACAGTTTTATTGGCCTTGTAGTCAGTAAAATATCTGCAAGTTTTGGTAGTTTTTTTATTATTATTATCTATCATCGTCATCATCATCATCATCTATCTTTCCGGTTATTTTATTAACAAGGAAAGTTTAATCAGGTTTGTTAGCCGACAGAATATTAAACTGGGAGATCTTTCCCTTCACCACATCTATAATCCCTTTTTAGACTATTATCCTTAGATTACCTGAATTTGGGACAGACTACACCTGTTAGAGGAAGGTTTAGGGAGTCTCATTGATTAAAGATAATCACACGTTTCAGGGATTAAAAAGCATATTAAAGAAACATTAATACTAAATAGAGTCTTAAATTTTGTGAAAGAATACTGCAGAGAGGAGAGCTTTGGGACCAAAATGTGACTATTCCACAGATATACTTTGAGACAGTCTAATATCTCTTAGGCATGTGTTTATTATTGCTAAAGCACAATATTCCTATATTTCTTTATTCATGGGATAATTTAGAATGTATTTCCTATACATGGGGATTTTCCATAGTTGATTTATCACAATACTGGAATGGAATTATATTTTATACATACTTCGTGCTCTTCATTTTGCTACAAGTTGCATTAAGTCAACACAAACTGTATTAAGCCAACAGATTTCAATTTAAATATAGCATAAGATTATATAGGCTATAAAAAATTCATGACTCCCCTTCAGTATTTTATTTTATTTTATTTATTTTTTTAAAATATGGTGGGCTCTTATCTTTTCAAGAGTGAAATCAAAGAGAAGCCGAGAAACTTATCAAATTAAGTGGAATGCTTCTTATGTTAGTATTGTATACCATAGAGCTGTGTGAGGCATGTGGAGAACATTGGTAGTTCATAGATGAAATTTAAAACAATTATTCTACAATAACATTTCAAAATTTGAGAATTTACCTATGGTAAATTGTGCAGAGCAGACTGATTTTCTACTACCGAAGACGCGAGTTTTGAAGTATATACTGTCAGAGTATAGAGTCAGTGTTTCATGTGAATTTTTCCATGTTAAGGATAAGAAAGATGGATGCCAGAGTTTAACTTTTATTAGCACTTAGTTTGGAGTCTATCTTCAGCTTTATTTACCAGTTGTCCAATGGCTTCTGGAAAAACATTTTAAGTTTGGTGTCTATTTCTATGTCGGTGACAGCCAAGAAGATGTAGCATGAAAGTACACATAGATGGAACTCTGAGAAGAATCCTGTTGCCACCTCTTTATGCAGTAGAGTTTTCTGAATTAAATTAATTGCATGGATATTTTCCTATAACCACAAGGGGCCACAGCTGGCTGGTTGACTGGGAGAAAATTAATGAGAAGCAGAGAAATCTGAACAAAGCGGGGAAGGAATGAGGTATACTATTGCCTAATGTAAGAGAAATAGACTAATGTTCAGATGAAGGGAGGTGATCAGAAGTTTACTCAGTCAGGACAAAATAATTGATCTGGAGAGAATGCATTAGCAGTCAGTGAGAAATCCAGACTTCAAACTATTTTGGGCTCCGAGCTGGTGATTGAGAGAGTGCCTATGTTGTTTTGCTTGAATGATGCCCACTTTTCTAGGACTGTTAATGATGGTTCAATTTTAATTTAAAGCATTTCTACTGAGCCTCTGACTTACTGAACACGGGGTGATGAGGGATGGCCCTATGATCAAGTGTGAAGTTACTGGTTTAGTTGATGCTGGGTAAGGTCTTATCTGAGGAAGAAATTCAGCATACAGGAAGGTGTTACATTGTGATATAGGATTTTTGTTGGTGGCAGGAGGGAACGTATACTGGATGCGGAAGACATGAAAAAGCATAGTTTGAATCCAAGTCGGTGAGACTGTCACTCAGGCATGGTAGAAATGTTTTTCTGCATAATGAAAAGGAAATTTTCTGCTTCAGCATATTATCGTGGGGTAAAAATTTGGTACTTGAGTTTTTTATTGTAAGAGATCTGAAAATGTACCACAGTAGTGGAAAAATGTCTTGAAAGAATACACTGATTTTGGCATATGTCTTTTTAAACTGGGAGATTTAGAAATGCATAAACAGCTTCCTAATGTTTCCTTCCTCCCTAGGTGTGGTACCAGTCTCAAATAAAGCAGGATATGGGGTGGGTGCTGGCTTGAGGGGGCGTGATACACAGTAGGTAGATGAACTGTCTGAACGCAGTGCAGAGATGTAGCACAACTGCTTTTGTAGCTTTGTACAAAGAGAAAAATACAGACTCGACTGAACTATTTAACCAACACATTTATTTCTAAACTGCAGGGTTGAATTGTTGCTGGGTTATTCATACATTCTTACATTAAACATGATAAAGACACAGTGCAATTTATAGCTAAAATGCTGGCAAGCAATTGGTAAAGAAATAAATCTACATTGCTTGTGAACTTCACTCCAGAGCCCCCTACCTCCACTCCCCCTATCCCCCAAGGCCCTGCATGGCTCCTGCTTTTGCTCCGTTCACTGTATCATAAATCTGAAACAATAAATACCATTCCTCTCTTGATCACACATTATCCAATAGGGGTTCTATTGTAAGTAAACAGGCCACTATGAGGATACCAGGTGCTTTGCTGCCAGAACTTCCCTGGAGTTCTGATTAGGTTAGAGAGCACTTTGTTTTGTTTAGGCATAGGAGGAAGAGAGAAAGCTGAAGTGTGAAGACAAAGGTGAAGGAAGGCATAACCCTACCAAGGCACTTTACTGTTGTAATAGATGACTGTGTGTCAATGCACATTAATATTTGATGTGTATCATCATATTATCCTTTATGTGCACTTTTACAATATTGTGAAGCAGCAAGGCTGCTCTAGACAAGGATTTATATAGCCAAGTACAGTGGCTTTTACTTGGTGAAATTAGCACACATCCTGTCCTTACAACGTCAAAAGGGATGCTTCTGTTGATATTGAATAAACAGGCAGAGACTGGGGCCAGCCTTATTTTTAAAACACTGTATTATCTTGAGTGCATAAACAAGACAGACAAAATAGTTTTTCTTAAATGGCACATGAATGCATTTTGTATTCTGTTCCTTGGAAACAAAGACTTAGCTTCGCTCATTATAAAAAAAAACCCTTGAAACAGATCTGGAAGTGAAAGCTTATGCATTGTGGGATAGACTGATGAAGAAATCTGAAGAAAATGCTTAGATCTACAAAGGCTTCTGCTCGTTTTTATTTTATTTTTCCTGAAAATTGGATACAAGCTCTGGGAAGCATTATTTGCTCACACAATGCCTGACCACATGTGCAAACCATTAAAAGGGTGTAGCTCCCCTACCATTTTGATGTGGTCCAAAATAAAAATGGAAATGCCAATAGAACAGTTTCTCCAGATATGCTCCAGCTGTCCCTTGTATCATTAATTCTCTTCTCAAATAGAATAACAATTCACAGTGACAACAACCTAAATAAGGTTCTTTAGAGATAAGAAAGAACCCATGCTTGGAGGGGTTAAAAAGATAAACCAGTATATGTGGTTTGTGGAAAGATAAAAATATGAAATCATAAAAGGAGTCATTCATAAGATCTTGCAACATTTCAGGAAAATATTAAAGTTGACTTCCATTTTATTTCAATTTTCAATTTCGATAAATTTTCATAAAGATGACTCACCAGAATATCAGAAAAATAAACCTTCTATTGTATCATTCATTCACTCATTCCATAAGCATGTATTCAGTGCTATGTGTTGGATATTACGTATGACAAAGGAGTGCCGAAATGTATATCAGAGAGGGACTCTGTCCTTGAGGAGGTTACCATCAGATACAGTATCTAAGATAATATGTGTGTTAAGTCACTATAGAGTATAAGGGAAACAGAAACAAGTCAAAAGAGAAGAATGATATTGGATGTGGTAGGTAACATTCAAAATGGCCCTTAATGACTCCTACCTCCTGGTATTCATGCACTTGGGTAACCTCCTTCCCTTAAATGTGAACTAGACCCAGTAATTCTCCTCTAACACAGCAAAAGTTATGAGCAAGGACTGGTTTCATGGGCATGTGACCTGCCCATATAAGGTCCTGTATTTGGTTTAGTGTTCTGTTGTTATTGTCTTAAAATTTTATCTTTGAATGTCAGTAAATTCCAGTGACACAGTGGAACATGCACATAATCAGAAAAGATACATTCAATATATATGTGTCTGCCTCCTTTCTTGGCCACCCCATTCTCAATGTCCCACAAGCACAGGATTTCAGTGGATCCACGATTCATGGGAGTTTAGTGAGACTTGAAGCAAGTACATAGTAAGTGGGTTACTTCTATAATTGCGTAAATGGGAATGTGACAGACTGAGAAAATATCCTTTCCGTTCAAACCAGAACTTGCTTAGAGCACAGGAAGAAGACAATGGCATCCTAGGAAAAACAAACTCAATCATACCAAATTTTTTCTCATGTTGCTTCCCTGGATTAGCTGACTAACCACTTATGTAAAAGTTATGACTTAGTAGGAAAGAAAAAAAACTACCCATAGTTCTTTTTCCTTTCAGTCCTTCCTTACTCACCAGTAAACTAAAGACAGAGAGGTTGGCAGAATATGTGAATAGCAAGAGATGAAATAAAAACAGTTGAGTTAGTTTTGTGCAGCAGTTTTCACTGTTTTGATAAGGACAAAATGTATATGCACTTACAAACTATAAAGTATAATTGTGAAATTTTGGTGATTTTGTATACAAATTAAATGCTCATATTTGCATTTAAACCTAGCTTTATATAATATAAAAATTAGCAATAAAATTCATAATAATTTAAAATATTAATCTTTCTCTACTCAGAATGACACAGCAAATAAAAATCACCATGACAATTCAAGAAAGAGAAACTAACAGAAGGAAAAAAAAAAACCTTTAACAGAACTTTTTCTCTGCTTTTTGAACCACAGAATTCACATTTTCCTTTTGTATTGGGCCCCACAAACAGCAGGCTATGATGATGGGATGTCACTTTTAAGACTAGGTTACAAAAAAAATTCCGACTTCAATCAATCCCTCCCATCTCCATTTCCATCTATCTCAATCATCTCTATCATCTCTATCTCCCTCTCTCTCTCTTTTCCTCCATCTGAAACCTTTCTGAGCATAGAGGTGGAGAGCAAGCCATCGGTTTGTGAGGAAACTTTGGCCAAGAGCCAAGAAGAACCTGTATCTTGTCAACAGCCACATGAATGAGCATGGAAGTGGTCTTCCCCCAGTTGAACCTCAAGATGACTGCAGCCCTAGCAGACATTCCAGGTTGCAGACTTGGGAGAGGCTCTGAGTCAGAAGTGTGTAGTTAAGCCACACTCGATTCTTGACGCACACAAACTATGAGGTAATATATATTGTTTTAAGCTGACACATTTTGGGAATATTTGTTTTGCAGCAATAGAAAACTAATGCATTGGGATCCAGTGGAATAGGTGCTTACTTTAAAGACTCGGGAAGATCATTTGACATTCTTTTATGATAAGCATTTAATGATGAAAGACATGGCATTACTGGTAGAGGAGACTGTGTAATCCAGGCTAGGGCAACATTTCTCAAACCTTTTGTTCTCAAGATCCCTTTTCTAATCTTAAAAAATAAATATTGAGGACCTTGAAGAGCTTTTATTTATACACATCATATCTGCTGATATTTACCATAGTAGAAAATAAAACAGGCTTTTAAAAATTTGTACTTATTAATTCATTTTAAAACAACAATAGATGCATGTCATGTTGCCATTAATGCATTTTTATAAAAATAAATATATTTTCTAAAAATAAATTTAGTGAGAAGACTGGCAATGTGTGCATGTTTGAAAATTCCTTTTATATTTGGTTTAATAGAGGAAAGCTATATACCTGCTTTTGTATTGAAACTGTTGAATAACGCATTATCAAGTAGCCTCTGGAAAACTTCACTGTGTATTTGTGTGAGAATGAAAATGAAAAAGGCAAATAATATCTTAGTGTCTGGACCATACATCAAGAACAACTCATCTAAGGCACAGAGATGGGA
>NW_011888783.1:2546651-2560949 GCF_000151845.1 Pteropus vampyrus | reverse complement strand
CTTAATGGATATTTAATAAACATGTGTAAAAGGAATGAATAAATATTCAGAGCATGAGAGTCAGGGCTGCAAAAATATTTGTCAATCATGTGTCTAAAAGTAGTAATCGAAGCCTCAGGACTAGATGAATGTATTATAATTGGATAGTGAACTCACAGAGATAAAAGCAGATATTTACTGAGTAACAAGGATTGTCCTAAACACTTTATATACATCTTAGCATTTAACCTTTATGAAAATCCTGTAGGTAGATAGTTATATTTCCCACTTTACAAGTAGAAAAGCTGAGATTCAGAGAGGTTAGTAACTCAACTAACCTCTAACTAAGTTCGAAAAGTTAGTGGGGGAGCTAGGCCTTTATGTAAAAGACCAAAATAAGTTATTGTGTAGAACATTTAACAGAAATTTTATCTAATGAATGGAATTTAAAATTATGTTCTGCAATGGTATGTAGTTTTTAAGGAAAACAATCCAAAGTTTTTCTTGCTTTCTGACTTTGTAAAAAGTAGAAGTGACCCCTTTTTAAGCTTTAAAAAAATAATTCCTGCCTGTTGAAAAGATAAAGCACTTTTAGCCCCATTGGTTTTCTACCTGGAACTACAGTGAGATGATTTGGAAGACCTTAAAAAATATATGACACCAGCAGTATAGGGAAGATTATACTTTTCTTAAAGTCAGGTGTTTGTAGTAAGTTAAAGTTATACGACTTAGAAGGTCAGTCATGACATCTTTTCCCTTAATGCCTCAGAGATGTTCTTCACAAAGAAAATGACCACACACATTTCATTTAAAATAGACTCAGCCTCAGCATGGTTTTCCTCCCTCTATGAAAAAGCAGGGTATTAATAAAGATAAGGACTTTTTTGGCTTTGCAACATGTTTTTACATTTCATTCATGGACATGAAATAGAAAAACAAGATGAAAATGATTCTTTTATTGGACATTCAATTAACAAATGTCATGACTTTCGCATTAGTTTGTATAAATCCTAGAAATGAGTTTCAAATGAGAATGTGTTATTCTATTGAGGCAAAGATAGAAGTGTATAACCTTGGGCAGATCGTTTAACTTCTCTCTGCTTTACATTTACAAGCAGTAATACAAAGAGACAGGATTATATGATCTCCAAGGTCCCATCCAGATGGATTTAACACACTATGATTATTAGAGATGCAATTTAATGTAGCAGTAAGGAGCCTGGGCTCTGGAACCAGACTGCCTCCATTTAGATCCTGCTTCACTTCACTTATTAGCCATATGATATGACATCAGTTACCTTGTAACCCTTTAAGCCTCAGTTTCCTCTTTGGCAAAATGAGGATAGTAACCCTCCTCAGGCCCTTTTGAGTATTAAACATAATCATTGTTGCAAACTATTTAGCACCAAATATAATACTGTGAAAAATTGCTATTTCCTTAAATTTCCTAAGAATTCAAGATGGTATGATTTTTCTTGGTTTTAACTCTTTAATCTATTTAACACTTACACTATTATTCAAAGTATAAAAAATAAGTCAAAACATTAATTTCATTTATACAATTCCAAATGCCCCCTCTTCCATCCCTCACCTCAGAAGAATAAGTGTTAAGATTTAAGGCCTATTCAAATGGATGCTTTAATGACTGAGAAAGAACTTCTGAGATAAGTTAGGGCACCATTTTACAGGTCACAAATAACGAGAGAACAAGTGACATTCCTCCAAATGATAGTCTAAACAACAAATTATTACAATATAGGCAAAGAGAAACACTTTTGAGATATTTTTTAAATAAGAAATTCAAAGAAAACTGAGATTTATGGTAATAGTTATTATGCATCTTCCTAACACCCTTATATAATAGATGTTCAAATTCTCTTTATATGGATGAGAACATGCAGACTAAGGAACTTGCCTAAGACCACACATACCTAAGTGGAAGAACCAAAACTTAACCTCAGACAGTCCGACTTCAGCATCTGGGCTCTTAATTAGACTGCTTTTAGCAAAAGAGCCTTTTGTTTAGGTTTGTTTTACATAAAGTCTATGCTCTCTTAAGATACCAAGCTGTCTTATTAAATAAATCTATCCATATGCTCATATGTCCATCTGTCCACTTATCCATCCATTTATCCATCTGTCTGTCCGTCCATCCATCCATCCATCCTTCCATGTCTTCGTCTATTAAAATATGACCATCAGGATTTGAACTCTTGGTTCATGGTGAATGAGTAAATGAGACAGATTTGTTAGACTTGACTTTGGTAGAATGTGATTATCACATACCTGTGGTTTAAGTACAGCTCAATGGCAAATCGAGTACTTCCCCTGGTGGAGCCTTCTCGTTAGGCAGTGAGAGTTCTCTTCTTGTGAAGGAAATTTCCCAACAGAATGAGTTTTACTAGTTTGTTTCTCTTTCCTCTTTTAGAAAGGAAAATAATTTTTCCCTTTTTAAAGCACGATTTTGAGTTTTAAAAGTAAGTAAAATAGATTGTTTCCTATTTAAAGTTCACAATGAATCTTAGAATTCAATTTAAAATATTAAAAACACTACCTCAGAATATAAGTTTTAAGTATAATTCCTCAAATTTAAAATTAGGTCACTACAAGTAGTGAAATACTAAGCTAAAAAAGATTAAGTTCATTTCCTTTTCCTTCCACCCTCCTCATTACCTTTCCATGGGAAAACAATCCACTAATTTATTGCACATTGCAGGAACAAAAATGAGTTTACCTCTTTTTTGTTCTCTTTTCTTTTTAGTAGTCTCTATATTTGTAGGCCTCCTATGGAAAATCAATTTCTGCTTTATTCTTGTAAGCCTGGATTTATCTTCCTAAGTATATCTTTCTTGTCAGAAGCCAATCAAGCATTTTGCTCTCCCCATTTATAAATCGCTGTCCTCCTTTATGCTGTTGGTTCTGATGAGCTGGTTCTTTTTATCCTTTGTCATAGGTAGTATAGTGTTGGAGATCTGGAATCACCACTAACTGTCCTTTCAACTTCCTGATCCTCAGGCAAGTCAACCTAATTCATGTTAGTTATAAAGAGGAGGCAGGAAGAGAGACACAAACAGCCAGTCGGAGGAATTCACCAGTTTCTCTGAGGGAGATGGTCTATCCTACTTTCACTTGGACCATAGATGGGGAGGCGAACACATCTTTAGTTAAGTTTCCAAGGTCACTCTACTGCAAGGCCTTTGGAGAGAATCATAGCCCATTTCTGCTACTATAACAAAAATACTATAAGCTAGGTGGCTTATAAACAACAGGAGTTTGTTTCTGATGGTTATGGAGACTGGGGAGACCAAGTTCATGGCACCAGCAGATTTGGTATCTGGTGAGTGCCTGCTTCCTCATAGATGGCTGTCTTTTTGCTATAATGTCACGTAGTAGGAGGAGCATGCTAGCTCTTTGGGATCTTTCTTATAAGGACACTAATCACATTCATGAGGACTCCCTTTTATGATCTAATCACGTCCCAAAGGCCCACTTTCTAATATCATCACCTTAGGTTTCAACATTAAATTTTTTTTTTTTTTTGGAGGGGATACACAAACATTCAGGCCATAGCAGTCAGTATCATTTGCCAACTTTGTGCCTCTGCTTTCTTTAATGACCCTCAGTTTCTCCACTGTTTCTTATCTCAGGAGCTAATCTCACTCTACATTTACCTTTTCTCATTGATGTTGAGTTTATCAGTCAAGATAAGGTGTTATGCTGCAATAATAAACAACTTCAACATCTCAGTGGCTTAAAACAGCAAAGATCTATTTCTTATTCATGTTACCTGTCACCCAAGGAGCCAGGATGATAAAGCAGTCACTTAACTTGAACACTGCTGGTTACTATTCCAGAAAGAGGAAAGAATTCCACAGAGACTTGCACTGACAATCAAAACCTCAGCCATGGGGCAAGGTCATGAACTAGAAACATGAGGTTCCTCAACCTTAAGGGAACCAGAAAGTACAATCCTGTAGCGCTGTCCTATTTCTCCAACTCTGAAGGTGGAAAATCAGAAGTATTCAGTGAGCAGCAGGATCGTTATCTTATCTTTTAATTAAACGAGTAGAGGATAGCAGCTCCTTATGCTTTCTCTTTTTTGGTCTATTTCTAATTTCTTGCCTCTTGATTAATATATCCCGATATCTTTCTATTTTCCTTTCTAGTTTGTCTTTTCTTTCAGATATCACATTATTTTCAATAAATATTTTGGGTCCTTTTCCCCAGCACTCTAACTTTTGGCTAGGCCAGTGTCTATTCTCATTCCTCAGTCCCAAATCCATCTTCTTTATTAGATTTCTCTGAACTCCTGCAGCTCTTTCTGTCTGCACCACACAACTTAACCTTTAATTACTTGCCTACTGGGCATTCCACTTGGTTCTGCCTTTTATCAGCTGAATCGGAATATAACTTTCTCTCACCACCTCTCTCCGCTACTCCAAATTGACTCTACCTCCTGATCCTTATTTCCAAAGTTGTTCCATTATTTTTCCCAGCGCTCAACCTCAAAATCTTCATTTCTCTTTGCTTCTTTTTCTAAACTCTTGCTTCTCATGATTGAGCAGTTATCAAACTCTTCCCCATGCACCCATTGTGCTTGTGTGGATCAAATGACATAGCAAAAGTGAAAAACATGCCACAGACTCTAAATATAAGGAGATATTGCTCTCTATTTCGTTAACTCTTTTTCATTCCTTCCTCCATTCATTTATTCATCACTCATTTATCCATGCACGTACTCAAGACTTAAGTGCTTTCTTGGAACTGTGATTGTTACTGAGGGAGCCACAAATGAATTATGTTTTTGCTCTCCAGGAAGTTACATTCCAGTCAAGGAAATCATATATACATACTTCAAGGTAACTAGGTACTAATATAATTGCAATAAGAGAACGCTCTGGAAAATGGGAGAAGGGGGAAAAAACGATGTTCCGGAGTGGGCTAAAAAGGCTTCAGGAGGAAGTGAGTGTGGAGATAACTAACTTATTTCCCTTCAGATGAAAACATCTGAAGGCTTCTCAGCATACTTAGAATAAAATCAACACTCTTCGTTAAGGCCTACTAGAACCTTTATGATCAGGCTCCTTTTAATTTCATCTAAGACCTTTTTTCTTATTTTCTGGGCTCCAGCCACTAATCTTCCATCAGCTCCTTCAGCACACCAAGCCCGTCTGCATTCTGTGCCTTTGGACCCGAGGTTCTCTTTGCTCAGAATTCTGTTTCTACAGGTCTTTGTGAGTCTGGCTCTTTCTTACTATTTGACTCAAAGGTCAATCTGCAGAGAGGAATTCCCTTAATACTCAATGTTAAATAGTATCCTCCTATCCCAGGACGCTGTTTTTCAGAACTCCTGTTTTCTTTTTTAAATAGTTGTCTGAAATCATCTTATTTGTTTCCTCCCCATGTTTTTTCACTTGTTTATTTCTTTATCACCTATCCTTCTGTCTTTTCTCTTCTTAGGATGTCTATGTCACCATCTTGGATCAGAACCTCCCCAGGATATGAGCTCTTTATAGGTGCGAACCTTGTTTGTGTTACATACTCTATTGCCAGGGCTCAGACAGAACATGACCCATCATATCTACTGCTACTGTACAGCTCCCCTGACTCTAATCTCTCTCTTTCAGAGACCATTACCAAACTTTATTACTGGGTTCTTTTTCTTAAATGCTACTTTTACTACTATGTAACAAATGTTCTGGCCAGAGAGATGTATGTGGAAGTGAGGAATGCCACTCCCAAGACAGGCCCACAAAAACTCCCACATATGATCTTTTCTTTTACTTTCTATTAAATGAATGAATAAGACCTCAATGATTTAGGGAAGGGTAGGCTCCTGTTAGGGAAAAGGGCATGGTTCCTAAAAGACCGTGTGTAAGGCTGCCTGACTAGGAACACTGGCCTTGAACTGTGATGAGAGCAAGAAATGTGTGTGTGTGTGTGTGTGTGTGTGTGTGTGATATCTCTGAGAGCCTGACATTTCTCTGTTATAACATTTAGTGTTACTTATCCAAACTAATACATTTGACAACTAAATTTTCATCATTCGGCTATGGGTACTTTTCCAACTCTTCAGATACTATACACAGTCTCAGTGACTGTGTATTTTTTCCTCTGAAAAAGCAGTTTCTTTAACTACCTTAATTCTACGTTAACATCTATCCTCTAGCATTTCATATTGAAAAGGGAGTGGATCTTGGAATTATCTAAGAAAAATCTGAAGTTGAATTCAAGAACTGCTCCTATCTAGTAACATTACATTTGGCATGTTATTTATCTCCCCAAAACTTAGTTTCTTTCTTTGTATAAATAAAAGAAAATAATACCTAACTTACTGCATTATTGTGAACAATTAAATGAAATGGTTCACTTGACTTCCATAGATGGTGCACTTGACTTTCATGCTAATTAAATACTTGTTTTTCTTTTTCCCCAAGGAAACTTCTCTCCCTTCTCTAAACCTACAAAACTCTTTCGAGTCTTCCAAGTTCTCCACTGTGCTCAAATTTTCTGAAGCACAATGTTTACAAAATAGGTAAAAGTGTGGTCTCTGGGTTCAAATCTTGATCCTTAACAGTTAAATAAACTCAGACAAGTTACTTAACACCTTTGTGCCTCAATTTTCATCATATTTAAAACTGAAATAGTAACAGTACTTAACTTGTGGTGTTCTTGTGAGGGTTAAGTAAGTTAATAAATGCAAAATCCTTAGACAAGTGCAGGGCAAAAAGTTAGTGCTCACTATTGCTTAGTTGTTATTTTAAAATTATTCTCTCAAACCTTTCAAACTCAATTATCCCAGCTCATGCTGTCACTGCCCTTCTCTGTATTTAAGATACTTGTGTCCATCGTATTATTTTGTTAAAAAGAAATTCTTCCTGACTAGTAACTTTGTCACTACAGTTTTTAATATTTACAGTGTTCTACACCAACCATTCTAGCCAATGTTCTAGCCAGCAAAATTGGAGTTAAATTAAATTACATCTAAAAAAATGCAAGACTACTTGCCCTCATGCATTCTGTTTTACTATCATGTGTTGTTTGGTCTCTAATGCTTAGATTTCTCCCCTCTCTAATTCACACAAAACGGAACCAAACTCATAGATACAGAGAACAAATTGATAGTTGCCAGATGGGTGGAAGTTGTGGGATGGGTGAATAAGTTGAAAGGAATTAAGAAATACAAATTGCCAGTTATTAAAATAGTCAAAAGGATGTAAAGTACAGCATAAGAAATATAGTCAGTAACATTGAAATAATTATGTAAGGTGTCAGATGGGTACTAGACTTATTGTAGTGATCACTTCATAAGATATGTAAATGTCTAATCAATATGTTATACACATAATATCATGTCAACTATAACTGAAACATACATTTATAATATTTGAACAATAAATAAATAAATAAATAAACAAACAAACAAATAAATAAATAAATAAATTTGAAACTGTACCATGGGTTGGGACAAATAAAAATGGGAGTGGGGAGATGCGATAGATGAATAAGTGTGTTAAAATTTCCAGAAGTTTGATTATACTAATAAAGGACTTTATATCCCATTATGAGGATTTAAAAATACATATAGTCAAATATGGCTATCAAATTATTGGTTATTTATTGATATTCTGAGTCAAAATAGGAAAATCAGAATTGATAGTAAAAAGACTTATAAGTAAATATATTTCACAGTTACATTTTGCATTCTAAATCCAAAAACATAACCATTAGGCCCTACATTATAATCTATTGCTTTGCATATTTTTATCTTTGTTTCTCATTTCTACTTTTTAAAAAAATGTTATTATTAGTTTCAAGTATACAGTATATTAGTTAGACATTTATATAGTTTATAAAATGATCCCCCTAATTGCTTTTTCTCTCCTCTGTCTCTCCACCCAGCCATTACATTCTACTTTTTTAAAATTCTAAAGACTCCTATGAAATATTTTAGGAGTTCTGCCTAATTTCTGGTTGAGATAACTATATTAAGAGAAAATGACTAAAATACACTGGCCATCTATTCCTCTTGTTTTAACCCTGTACCGAGTTAGATACCATAACAATGACATATCTGGATATCATTATTCAGGTCTAACAAGGAATTACCTCTACAGAGTTATAATTTTACAACTAAGGATTTTATCATTAACACATTACATTAATATCCAATATAAATAATTTTATGTAACTTCATAAGCTAATTATCAAGGATGTTGTCTTTTATTTCATTCAAAATTTTATTGAAGGCATACAGTATGAATTCTTATGGAGTTCAGAACTTGCTAAAGTATCTCTTGATGAATTAGTTGCCTTTTATTTTTTTAATTAAATTTATTGGGGTAACATTGGTTAATAACATTATATAAGTTTCAGATATACAATTCTGTAATACATCTTTTGTATATTAGGCTGTGTGCTCATCATCCTAAGTCTAGTCTCCTTTTGTTATCATATATTTGAACTCCTTTACACTCTACATCCTCCTCCCACTCCCTTTCCCCTCTGGTAATCATCATACTCTTGTCTGTGTCTGAGTTTGTTCATTTAGTTGGTTGGTTGGTTGGTTTGGTTCATTTATTGCTATTTTATATTCCACATATGGGTAAAATTATATGGTTTTTCTCTTTTTCCACTTGACTTATTTCACTTAGCATGATACTCTCAAGGTCCATCCATGTTGTTGTAAATGGTAACATTTCATCATTTTATATGGCTGAATAGTATTCCATTATAAATATGTATCACATCTTTATCCAATCATTCATCGAAGGATGCAGGCTATTTCCATGTCTTTGCTATTGTGAATAATGCTACAATTAACACAGAGGTATATATGTCTTTATAAATAAATATTTTAAGTTTTTAAGGTAGATACCCAGAAGAGGGATTGTGGGCTTATATAATAGCTCTATTATTAATTTTTTGAGGAACCTCCATACCATTTTCCATAGTGGCTTCACCAGTTTACATTCCAACTAGCAGTGTATGAGGGTTCCTTATTCCCACAACTTCTCCAATACTTGTTATTACTTGTCTTGTTGATAATAGCCATTCTAACAAGTATGAGGTCATATCTCATTGTGGTTTTGATTTACATTTCCTTTATAGTCAAGTTGAGCATTTTTTCATGTACCTGTTGGCCATCTGTATGTCTTCATCGGAAATTATACCATAGAATTATTTTTCTTCTTCCCTCCCTTGAATTTCAGGATACACAGAGATAGGGTTTTTGATTAACGTAGCAGCTTTTTTTTTTAGTTTGATTTTTTTTTACAATTATTTTTTCTATCCTATTTTCCTCCTGCTTCCTTTTCAATGTTGTTTTATTATTCAACTCTTGAATTTTTCCTGTTATTTAAATAGCTACGTTGTATTTCTACCTTTTGTCATTTGCTTCAAATTCTTTAAAGAACCTCTAATCTCCTTACTTTCTAGACAGCTGACTAGCCAATCTGAAAAAAAACTTATTTCTGTTGATTTCTGTATGAAGGTTAAAATCCAGAGTAGTAAATGCTACCTTCTGGAAACAGACCACCTTTCTAATTTAAAAATGACTTAGTAGAAATTTTAAGCCAAAGGAGAAAAGAGATCAATGCCCCTGTGGTCACTGTGGATGCTTGTGGAGTAGATCTTTATAGCTCACAGTAATTCTGCTCCTATCTTAGATTACTCTTATGCTTTCAGGGGCTCCAGTATTTACCTATAAATACTGGTTTCTTAGATAGTCGAATTCAAAAGAACCATGTAAATCCTCTAGACCAACACCCTTATTTCCCATATTCTACTTATGAGAAAAATAGAGTTAGTTCTAGCATAAGGATGAACATACACATCAATGGAATAGAATAAGGGTTCCAAAATAAACCCTCATATACAAGGTCAATTGATTTTCTACAAGGGTGCCAAAAAAGTTCAATGGAAAAAGAATAGTCTTTTCAACAAATGCTATTGGAACAACTGGATATCGAGATGCAAAAATGATTTTGGACTCCTTCCTTTCTCCATATACAAAAATTAGCTCAAAATAAATCAAAGACCTAAATATAAGAGCTAAAACTGTAAACCCTTTTAGAGAAACGATAAGAGTAAACTTTGCGACTTTAGGTTAAACAAAGCCTTCTTAGATATGACACCAAAAACACAAGTGACAAATTAAAAGACAGACAAATTTGAATTCATCAAAATTAACAACTTTTGTGTTTTAAATGTTACCATCACAAAAGTGAAAATATAATTCAAGAGAACGAAGAAACTATTTGCGTATTGTATTTATTTGGTAAGAAGCTTACACTTGTAATACTATAAGACAAAGTTCTTACACTTCGATAATAAATAGGTAAATAACTCAATAAAAATGGGCAAAATATCTGAATAGATATTGCTCCGAAGAAGATATCCAAATGATCAATAAGCACATGAAAAAGGAAATGATGTGATCTTATCCAAGACGAGAACTCAGTTCTCTTAAGTGGCAATCTTTCCGCTGTGTCACACTAGCTCTTTCCTCTCCTTTTTAAATCTCTCTTTGGTAGTTTTGATGAGACAGTGGCATAAGTCACTTGAGCTCACTTGAGCTTTTCCTCTTTGCTACATGTTGATTACTCTTATGCTTTCAGGGGCTCCAGTATTTACCTATAAAATGAGGATAATATTACCTGCTTTATCTACATTACAGAGATATCAGAAGACCACAAGAGAGGAGAAAGAAGTCTGAAAAGTATAAAGTTTTTAACATGTTAAAAGTTTTTCCTCATCTGGCTATCTCAACATTTCATGTACTGCTCAAAAGGGAAATACTTTCTCCAACATAATTACAAAAAGCCAGTTGTTAAAAGATTTATAAATTCAAGTATAAAACATCCCATAATATAACCCCTAAGCATGTAGTAACTTTACACAAAAATGTCAGATACTGATATATTGATTGATACAGGGTTTCTTATTTATTTATTTTTTTCTAAGTCTGGCTGTCTGATGTCGCTATAATGCAGACAGCCTTGTTGCATTTTCTTTTTCTCAAATCAATAAATTTGCTAGAGAAGAAAAAATATATTCAATTAAAATTAAACTGTATACTTCTTTTAAATACATTATTTTTATAGTCATAATTGATAATTTGATGTTATATTTCAATGTCTTAAAGTACATTTATGTACATATCTATAAAAATATAACTAATTTTTACTAACATGAAGCTAATATTTTGTTACTTTGCTTCTGTAATTGTTATGCACTTCTCCTTGATATACATCTCTTAATATCTTCTGATTCGAGGCACTTATGGCTGATTGATTTATTACTTGTATTACCCTGGATAATACTATTTTGATTGTAGAAAGCTCATTTTAGGATGATTTCAGAGCACAGAGTAAACTGCTATGTCAAAGACTTCGAAAAGACTGCCATGAATAAAAATGGGGCTGTTGTAAACAACCTTTAGAAGATATCCATTCCAATTGCATCTTCCTGATTTCTTAAGTTTCATTCATAGCTTAATGATGAAGGGATGAATGATCCCAATTTTACTTTATATTGGGGAAACTAAAAAAATCAGATAGTTGTTTTATTTTATTACTTTTTTCTTTTTTACTAAAAAAAAGCACACAGATCTTCAGCAGTATTGACTTTTCGAATGGGCATTGTATATAATCTTATAATTTGTTCAATCACTTATTAGATATTACATATCCGGTTTGTTAGGGGAATGAATCTGGAACAGACTCATATGCGCTGCCAAGGATGGCTTGCTGATTTATTGTTTAGGTAAACCAACGCATACAATACATTACTGGTAGAAAGTAAACCACTGAAGACCAGTGGTTTCCAATTTAAAACACCTTCGGGATGATAGTTTCTCAGTAAATAATGCTTATACTCTAGAAAGCTATTTATTATGAATGTTCTGGAAACAGACAATAGAAGTGCTTTCAGTACATATAGTGTCTAGTCTCCTGAAGTTAACCAAGAAAAATGCCTAATGTAGACTTAGTGGGATTTAGGTTTGGTAAATTTTTTATATCACAAATGTGAGAACAGTACTCTCACTTTTGTGTTGAGAAATACAAAAAAAAATTGAAAGAATAGTTAGAATTTGGGCCATAGAAATTAAGTTCAAATATAAATATATTATTCACAAATGACATTCATAACATCTCCAAACTCAGCCTCAAGGTTAAGTGAAATTTTTAAGAGAGAGGCTTTGTTTATGTGTAAAATATGATTAGACTCATTGGAAATACATATATACATACCATATACACATGTGTATGCATGCATACATACCTACATGGAAGGAAAATATACCTCCAAATTTACAGTAATTATTTTGGAATGGTGGGATGACATTTTAATAGAGTTTTTTTATTTCTAGTCTTCAAATTTCTATGATAAACATGTACAACTTTTATAACCAGAAAAAGCCAAAGCAAATTACATTTTAATTCAACCATCAAAAAACATATACATTAGGTTGAGATATAAGAGGATTGACATCATATTTTCAAGCGCTAAACAAAAATATACAGCATCACCACTAAGATAGGGATTAAAACCCACTGGCATATAGTCATATTTATTTGTCATTTAATTTGGTGATTCTTCCTTCTTTCTCTATGTCTCGTAATTTTCTATTCTTGCTGCAAGAATATGCATTTGTAATGAACCCTCCTTTGCCGTTTGGAAAGGAGTATGTGGCCCATCAACAATTCCCAAAGGTGCTAAGGAATGAATCTCATCTTGCTTAGCAAATAGCTTACTGAGCAGTGCCTTTGTTTTGCATTTAATGCTGATAATATTAGCATTAAAGAAAGAGGGGTATTATAATGGCCAGTTTCTAAAAACTGTGTTATATGCCTCTTTTCTGGGTAAAAATATGAAATCTATCACTAGTTATATTATATAAATAATATTCACCCTGATCCATAATCAGGATTACTATTAGCCATTTCAAAACAAGTAAATTGAAGTTAAAGCAATGAAAATAACCAGGTTTTGGTGAAGATGTGTCTCTTCTCTACAACCTCATGCTAATAACTTTCTCATTTAATTGGTACACGCAGAGTCATAATAATAATATTCTCATAGATAATAATTCAATATCTCTTAGAAAGCAAATAGCAACTAGTCTTCAAAGAAATAATATATGTTTAGTTAACAGGAAAGAAAATACTTCGAAGGCATCACAATGTGAACCTGTTACTGATGAACTTCATCACAAAGTGGTACTTAAAGTCCATGTTTTTATATTCTATTTCAACAAATCAAGTGAGCTTCTAATATGTGAGCTATATTAAGTATGTGAATATACACATAACATATACTGATCATATACATACATACACACACAACTTATTAAATATATGGGAAAATAACAAGTAGTGGTTAGAAGCATCGTCTCTGGAGTCAGTCTAGGGGTTTCAAATCTTAGCTCTTCCAGTTACTCTTTGGCTTTGGGCAATTTGCTTAACCTCTCAATGCCTCAGTTTCCTTTTCTGTAAAATGGGAATTCTTAGTGTAACTTTATAAGATTATTGGGAAGATTAAATGGCTCCATAAATGTAAACATTATGATGGCGTCTGCCATATTTCCCAACATATTCTTTTGAAAGTTCTCTCATATTTTGATAACTACAATGAGAATCATATTTTTATTTCTAAGACTTGGATGTTGCATCTGGATTCTGGAACATAGGGCATGTATTCCCTGATTCTAAGGATCAGGAATCTCTTACTCAGAATATTCTAGAAACTGAGACTCAGAAAACTCCCGCGGAAATTGAGAATGAGTTCTGTGAGTGAGCACGCGAAGTAAGGCAGAATATAGTCTACAGCAAGATTTTTAAATGCAAGGAAAAAGAGAAACAAGTAATGAAAACAGTTGTTAGTGATAGAAATACAATCTGCACTTCAGAGTTTTGTTTCCTTTTTTTCTGCCTTTATACAGCATTTCATTATTTTTATATAAAATAGAATTTATATGATTTATACCATATGAGCTAGATAAAAACTATTAAAACATATAAAATGTGAAAGTTAGAATATTTTATTCCTGTATTTCTTGGTACTCTACACCAGATGTACATTTGTATCCACCACATCCCAATTAAGTTTCATAAATAACTGCATGATAGAAAGACAGCTGAGGCATAGTTTCTGAGAAAAATTCAAAAGCCTCTTCAGAACTTAAGTGAAAATCAAATTCCTTTTGGAGTAGCCCAGTATCACAAAAGACCTGAGGTAAGCCTTTGTTTTAAAGACCCTGGTTTATTTTCAAATATCAGTTTCATTTTTTAAGTTACAACTTTCACAAAGTATAAC
>NW_011888783.1:2502604-2545631 GCF_000151845.1 Pteropus vampyrus | reverse complement strand
TCATAATCCAAATGTACTAAAGTCAGCAGGATCAAATGCCTAATTTGCTTATATGTATGGTGAAATCTAGCGCCAAGTATCATCCACGGCCATCGCCCAGCTTCAAACATTCATGATTCTCCACAGTCCAATATGCATTAAAGGTGGGAATGATGCCAGCAACAAACAGTCTTCCTAGTGACAAGGAGCCTTCTCAGATCAAAGAAGCAAGCTAAAGACTTCAAACTAAACTGTCTTTTAAAAAGATAGTCACAAAAGAAATGTCAAATCCCACACCCTGTTTCAGCTTTGGAACATCAATGAAATGAAAAAAAAAAAAAAAAGATGCTCATTCATTTTTTCTTCTGAACTCATCTTACTGCAAACTACTTTGTTTTCTTCCTTTCTTACCACTGTAGTCTAACATGGATGTTAGGCACTAAAACTAAAAAACATTATTAATGTTTCAAAGATAAAATGAATGACTACTGAGGAATTAATAGCATTTAAGCCAATATGATATTGCTAATGGAGCCTGAGTGGCATGTAGAGAATAATAAAGGAGCAAAGTTAAAATGAAAATAGGAGCTATGAAGCTTCCATAAGAAGCAAATATACATAATAATTTAAGTTCTCCTTATGTCATTTGTCACCCAGCTGCACCTGCTCTTACAGCTGTGCTCTCTTCCCTGATCTATCCTGATACCCTGGAAATGGTAGGCACGCAGCCAATTTCATGTCCAGCCATTCCTATGATCAGACTCAGCTACCTACCAACCTGCTTTTTTCTTACATTAAATCAATTATCAACCTCAGGACTCTGAACTACTCTGACTGACAGGACCAACAGAAAGTTCTAGGCTAATAACTCCTTTGGAATAGTTCTCAGTGCAAAGAGTTACCACTGACCTACTTTGTACTTACTGAAATAATTTATCAGGTATGATAATTAGGGAATATAAAGCTGTTTTTAAAACCAACCAAGTATAAGAAATATTTGTTGAAATCATAAGTTGGTATTCCCAGTGCTATCAGATGGGGCTTTATTACTTTGCAATGAGTCAGTTTTATTATGTTTGACTTATTTATAAGCTATTCTTTTTCTTTATAAATTATATTTGACGGGATGTATTTGAGAGTCTCTTTGATGTATAAATATATTAGTTTTGAACTTTTTCAGCCTTGATATGAAGAGAAACAATCTTTTAAGCTCTTCTTTACATTTATTCTTAACCTCTGCCCCATAAACAGGCCACATATCCCTTTGCATAGGCATTTTAATTATTTCTGAAGTCCATCCTAAATAAAGAGATGCCTCAATCTGAGAGTGGATGTACCTATGGTGTGGACCAATTACCATGTGACTTTTAATTCTCTCTTTTGAAAGATTAATCCTTTCCTACATTTTGGTATATATCTACAATTAAAGATTTTTTTGTAGCCATGGTCTTGCTTCCTTACTAAGAAAACTTGGCCATTTCCTGATTTCTACAGCCTTGATGTTCTCCACAAGAAGAAGAAACAAAACAAAACAAAACAGAAC
This sequence comes from Pteropus vampyrus, assembly GCF_000151845.1. Taxonomy (NCBI): domain Eukaryota; kingdom Metazoa; phylum Chordata; class Mammalia; order Chiroptera; family Pteropodidae; genus Pteropus; species Pteropus vampyrus. The sequence continues at coordinate 2,544,109 of NW_011888783.1, read as the reverse complement.
AAAACAAAACAAAACAAAACAAAAAAAGACTTAAAATGAAATTGTGGAACATAAATGAAAGGTGTATATGAATTTACAATCTACATGTTTTCTCAAGATAAACGCTTTAAAATGTTATGTCATTATATATGGTTTATCAATACCATCCTCTAATTATTAATGTTTTCTCTTTTACCTTTACTCTCCTTACTCCTTTCAATTTTATTTATTATTTTTCCCCCATGTCTAGTGTTACTTTCTTCTTAATTCAAGAACTCATGTAAGTAACTATGAAAATAAGATCAGCTGTTTGTGTACTGGTTTTTTTAATTCTCACAACGATTTACTGTTACCTAGAAAGTATCTTTGAATAACTAGACTTAGTCTTTGTGGTGAAATGTAAAATATTAATTTCTTAGGCTATGGTTAAAAAAGATCAGGCGTTAAATTTTCACCTTTGCTTTAATATTGCAGATATGATAATAACATTATTTCTCAGTTATTTACTCACATCTTATTATTACTTCATAAGGCAGCATTGAGGAAATATGTATACATAAAATTGTAGTTTAGTTAGCGTCAAAGGAGAAAATAATACAAAACACTGAGTTGTACTTTTGTTGCCACATAGCATATGCAGTATTTTACATTTTTGAGAGGGCCTGGCCATGGTTTCACCCAAAATCAATAGCACATCAAAGCACCTCTGAATCAGCTGACTGTATGAGGGTCAGATTACTCCCCTACTGCTTCCTATCTTACTTTATAGCCTCTTTCATTCCATGCCTATTTAATTTCATTTATTGCTTTATTCTTCTGTCCTTCAGCTCTTTCCAATCTGCCCTTCATGGCTATAACTAAATATAATAGATTAACATACAAAGGTATTTATGTAAATGAAAATCAATACACTTATCATTCCAGCACAATTCCTTATTGCTTACATTGGACATTTTAAGTACATTTTATTTAAACCCTAACAACTTTTCATTCTTGCCTGGGGAGCATAATGATCTTCTTGGCTCCCTGCCCCCTACAGCCCTCTAATCTTCACAGCTATGGCCACTTAGCCCCATCTGGAGGTTCAGCCTTATTCCGCATTTTGGAGCTAATCTTATCTCTAGGCTGGGGGCGTACAAGATATCTTTAGCCAAAAGCTAACTGATTCAGCATCCAGTCAGCCTTGCTGCTGGTTTCATTCTGACCTTGTAATTTATTCTGAGGTCTAGGCACTTGCCTCAGCCCCATTGTAAGCAAGGCTTGGCTTTCTACACCAGTTCTATACAACTGGGTATCTTTCTAGTTTCTCTCATATCTGTCCCTGATTACTTTTCCTGATACCCCATTCCTAGTTGACTGAGGTTCTGCCTTGCTCTTCTCCTTGTTCTCTTTGTAACTGAGTTTCTTTTTCTAACTCCAGTTACCATAGCTGTTCAATCTTTCTGATGCCAATCTCTTGCCCATATCTCCTTGTACTGCCTGCCTTCATACCATAGATAAAACTTTCACTAGAATACCAGAAAGGACACTGCTTGCCTGGATGTTTTCCCACTGCCTGCTGCAGGCACCTCCCTTGTCACCAGCTTCAACCTCGTTAGGTCTTGAATCACTGGATCTAAGCTGCCTGCAATCTGGCCATTCCAGATGTGACAGAAAAAAATATTTTAATTTCATCTTTGTTTGAATTGTTATGCTAACACCCAGTAGTTACTTTTACCTCATATATTCATGTTGACTCTGCCACTTAAACACTTTAAAACTCAGTGTCCTCTTTATAAAGTGAGATCATAATGAAATCTATGCCTAGTCTTATTTTGAAGATAACTGAGAAAAAAATGCATACAAATGGACCAAGCTCATAGTTAGCAATCAATAATTTTTAGCTGCTATAGTTATCTCATTTCTTAAAACTTCGCACTTGTACAGTGGAACTATGTCAGTTAAAGATGATCATTAAAGAGATGAGAAATTAGCGGAATAAAAATTCTTAAAAAATAATTAAGGACTCGTGTAAATTTTTTAAGTGTAAAATAATTAACAGTGAGATAATTAATAGCTTTAAAATAATGTTGAACTACAGATGCAGTCACCGCAATCATTAAAAATGAGATATTTTAATTATTTATTTTCTATAAGTATAACAATATACAAAGACTATGACTATACAGAGCCCTAAATATTTAGGGAGGAGAAAGACTCTTTGACTCAAACCAAAGTTATAGATAAGTAAAATTTAAAGCTCTACTTTTCTGAAATTCTGATTCATTAATTTTGGAGTGTTTAAAAAATTCCCGAAGTAATTCTGATAATCGGCCAAGTTTAGGAACCAAAAATTCACCAGCAATTAAGATGCCCAGGATGTTCTTAAAAACACAAACTTACATTTACCTCAAAATGGTCAAACGTAAAAACACAAACCTACATTTACCTTAAAATGGTCAAACCAGTGCCAGACTCCTGTACTTGGTTTCTAACTGCCCAAAATTTGACAGGCGTGGAAATTATTAATGTCTACTTTTATTAATGGGCAGCTATTTTGCCTGGCTAGTCAATAGCAGTGTTTACTTGTAAGTACGTAATTTACCCTAAGAACTTCAGTTTGCTCAACTGGAATCCTCAACCTAATCTGCATTCCAAAAACATATTTTAAGTATAAAATATTTTAAGTATAGATGGTTTCATTCTTGCCAAAATTACCTTGCCTTAATTTTTTTCTTGTTGCTTAGATGAATTGCACCCTCCACTCAAGGTTGATCAAAATGGTCGCTTTCCCCCACTAGCGTAGTGAGATATAATTGATATATAACATTGTATAAGTTTAAGATGTACACCGTGCTGACTTAATGTAATACACTTACTATTGCAATATGATTACCACCATCATGTTAGCTAACATCACATGACACATAATTACCATTCCTTGAGAACATGTAATATTTACTCTCAGTCATTTTGATCAAAATGAGTGTTAACAGCTCTAAGCAAACACAATCTGCATAGCGAAGAAAACAAAGGACACTTGGCTGTTTTCCTGAAAGGTATGTATGTAAAAGTGAGTAAGAGAGGAAGGGGGCTAAGGGAGTAGGAGGGGATAGACAGAGATTGAGACTGCCTCTTTCAGCTCTCATGCCACAAAGACATCCTCTGAATTCCGGGTCACTCACTTTGAGTGTGATCAGGGTAGAATCAATACACGTCAGTGCCCTAGGAGGCTAACATTTTGGGACCCACTCAAAATAATGACTATTATTCAGTATTTGTTCAGCACATCTTTATAGAAGAAGCTGAATATTGCTTGGGTGAAGAGAGACATTGATCCTAGAGGACGACCCAGAGGTCATTTGTCCTGTCATCTTCTCAATTCAGCTACAGGCGCACAAAGGCATGCCCTTAAATAAAATCTCTGCTGTTATCCAGATTCTCCATCTTAGGAAGCTGATTAGCAGTTGTCCAGTTTTTGGACCATGCTTCTTGAGAGGTGTTCTGGTAAATGAGATTACTCTCTCCAACTTTTACCATTGATCGTATTCGGAGGTCTCAGTCATAACTTTTTATACCTTAACAAATAAAGCCCTGGCAGCTGCTCGGCTGGCCCAACTCTTAATTCAGCTTCAGTAATTCCTTGCTGTTATTACTGCCCCACCCCTTCCCCTTAGGCACTAGATAAAAAAATAAATAAATGCTGAAAATGTCTTTTTTAGGTATGGTTGATGGAGTCAAAAGAAAACAATTATTGTCATTATTTTGTTTAAAAGAATAAATAAAAGCACGTTACCAGACATCCTCGGCATCTTCATCACATTCTGCACCAAACTGGCAAATATCGCAGGTGGATGTCTCCTTTTGACTTGTTTCTCCTGAGCCTTCATGGACTATAGAACAGAAAAAAGGAAACAAAAGATTTCAGATTAGTGTGCATAATCCCAACAACTCTAAGACTAGTCTATATTAAAATTGCTACTTTTCCAATGGACCTGTTTGCTATTGAGGCTTCATAAGAATGCCATATTCAACTCCTCTCTTCCCTAAATTTAAAGGCAACACTAACAATAATATACCACCCATTGGTATGTTGTGAACACTTCTGCATTTTATAGCAAAATAAAACAAATAAGAGGGTTTACTGGATTTATCAAAAATTTTTGGCTTAACAAATAAACCATATGTAAGAGTTATTTAATGAAAAGGGATTTAGATTGTCATTTGCCTAGAGGAAAAATATAATGTCTATTTTATTAAAAAAAAACTTAATATTTTCTCATTTCTAAATTATAGGTTTTATTTTCATTCAAAGGCTTTTATATATAATTTAAGAAACTTAGATGGTTATCCTTGATTACTAGGTGTCATCTTTATTTTTTCCTCAAGATGTTAAGTAGTTATAAGAAAAAAAATATTGATTGTAAATTTTGTGCAGTAGTTTCTTAAATCTTTCATAAATATTGAACAGAGCCCATTACAGTGATTTTTTCTGTGAGGGTTATAAACATATATTTCTTTTTAAAAATGTATATTGTCATTGATAATGATTAGACTTTTTTTTCTCCTCATAAATTACAGGTATAAAAATATGCAATACATAACCTAATTACAAAATTAACCTCTCAAAATTATGACACAATAGTGTAAATCAAGAAGAATTCTGAGTGCAAATAATGAATATCTGAGCAACACTTTTGAGAAGATGAATTATTGTTTACTCAATTAAAAAATATACAGCTGCAAGCAAAAATAGCTTTGCTTATAGACGAAAAATTGCAACAACCTGAGTACTACATAGATAATCTAATTTCATGGACAGATTATACACTTAAAATCAGATGTTTAAATCAAGAGGATCTTTAAAAAAGTGCACTTCTGCAAAAGGCCATGTATTTTCGATAGAAAAAGAACGTAAACAATTAAGTATGGCATTAGCTCCTGTCTTTATGAACTCTAATAAGATAAAATTTTAACAAGGCACAACTTATTAACATGCACCCTAAATCTAACAAATCCAACCTTATTTATTTTGTTTTAATAAGATATTTTCTCATAATTTCTTCTTTGTCTATTAACAAAAGGGTTTTTAATATTTACAAAAGCAAAGGTCTTTTTTCCTTGATTTTCTTAAATTTGCTATTGTGCAGATGAGTGATTTAATTTTTTAAAAAAGGACAAGAAGACATCTCTGAGAGTACTGTTTTATAGTTTTTCCAGGAAAGGTAGAGAGATTTATTTTTTTCTAAAGCATCTTTTTCTTCCTGTACTTGATGATTTGCACTTATGTTAAAAAAGTTATGAATTACACAGATTAACTTCAATTGCAAAAGTGTTCATGATATAGTTTTAAATATGGAAGCCTTAGAAAAAAATATTTCTCTTCAGAAAGAAGAAGGAATTTTAGACTCTGCTAAAATAGACACCACTTATTATCCACTATATTACTTTAATACAGGCAAAACCATTAGAGTGGACCATGGGGATAAGAAGGAAGCCGGGGCCTCACCTCAGGGGAGACTGAACAGCTGAGGTTGGTCTCTTTATTACTTTCTTATTATTAATGCAATACAGAAGCTGCTAATGGGAGAAGGACTTTTAGTGTTAGCAAGATTAGCAGCTTCCAGACTAAAACTTCCCATCACTCAGGAAATGTACTAACACAACGGGAAGGTCCTTAGTGAACAGCTATAGTCAGGGGCAGTTTCATGTGCTTTACAGTAGAGATCCTTAGTTAAGGATCTACTGGAAGTAATCCAGGGGGTGAATTATGCTAACTCATAATTATACGCAATAGTACATACACAATATGTATTATAATACATATGATAATGTTAGGTAGCTAATCAGACATGAGGTACAGGAGAACAAAGGAATAGAGACCCAGCCTAGAAATCATCCAAAGAACACCCTATTGGTAGTTAGAAAATCTCTCCTGCATCCCCAGAGACAAAGGACGGGAGCGTCATAGTCTTAGGTGGTTTAATCCAGCCACAGATGCCTGTGCAGAAAGTACTACCCTAATTTGCCTACAATCTAATGCTCATAAAACTGTCATTATAATAATATGTTTATGCCTAGAAGTTCATGAATCTAATTATAATAGACTAAATTCTAGGTAAGCACATGTACAATAGGCAAAGTGTTATACAGCAGCCAAGTGTCAATCAAAATGACCTTACTTGCCCATCACCTAAGAATGCCTTTGAAACCATCCATCACGGCCCAAATATAATTCAGAGATTCCCACTTCCGGGTTGTTGTTGCTGTTACAGCTCTTTGCTAAAACCGTGTGCCTCCTTGGAGGGTGCTTTGTCTTTCTAAAACATATGTTTAATAAATCTTTTCTAAATCTCAATGACCTGTGATTCTACACTGTATCAATGAGGAAAAACTGAGGAAAAATGCTAATTACACTTATCAGCCCCCCCATGACGTTGGGGTGACACTGAAATTCAAATTGCCCCAACACTAACAATAATATATTATTTTAAATGTTATAATAGTAGTAGTTATTATAATAATTACATCTATAGCACATATAATAGTTATAATACATATTACATATGTATATGTGCTATACTATATTACCTAAATGGGCTCATCATATGAGTTAGGAAGTGTTCTCACTTCCTTTTTTTTATGAAAGGGTTCGTGTATGTTGGTATTATTCTTTAATTTCTTCATACAAAGCTATTTAAATGTTCTATTATATTGATTTCTGCTCTTGTTTCTATTATTTCCTTCATGCTACATACTTAAGGTTTAATTTATTATTTTTCTAGTTTCTTAAAATCAAAGAAGTGTTTGATTTTATACCTTTCTTATTTTCTAACAAAGGTATTTAAATCCATAAATTCTTTTTAAAGGCTGCTTTAGCTGCATCCTGTACATATGGATGTTGTGCTCAAAATATATATAGTGATATCTCTTGGGATTTCTTCTCGATCCATTGATTATTTAGTGTTTTTTAAACTTCCAAATATTTGAGGGTCTTTAAAAGTATATTATTTTAATTCATCTTTAATTTAACTCTATCATGGTTAAAGAACATATTCTGTTTAATTTGAAATTTATTAAAACTTGTTTTATGACCAAGAATGTGGTCTATCTTCTTTAGTAATCCATGTACATCTTAGAAGTTGTAACCTCTTATGGGGAGTAATTTTCTATAAATGTTAATTGGCTTAAGTTGATGGTCAGTATTGTTCAAATCATCCATAATTATACTAATTTTTACATTTTTTTATCTATTGCTGAAGAAGAAGTGTTAAAATCTCTATCAGTGACAGTAAAATTGTTTCTAGTTTGGTTTTTTTTTTTGTTATATTATTTTCTTTTGTCTTGTATTTGGGAGATTTGATTTTGAGTGTAGAAACATTCGTAATCTATGACTTTATAAGGAAGTGACCCTTTTATCATTATAAAATGCACTCTTTTAATCTCTGGTAACACTTCACCTTGAAGTCTACTTTGTTCTGATAGTCATAGAGCCACACCAACTTTCTTTTGCTTATTGTTTTTATCCCTTTACACCCAACTTGTTTAAAACATGTTTTAAGTATGTTTCTTGGAAACAACACATAGTCAGATCTTGCTTTTTTATCCAGTCTGAATACGTCTGCATTTGATCAGGGTGCTTAGTTCATTTACTTTAATGTAATACTTTTGAGGGGTCATTTTTTTCTATTATTTTGGTGCTTTCTTTAAGGATGACAATATGCATCTTTAAATTATCCTAATCCATTACTTTATGAACAATTTAAGAACTTTCTGACAACATGTTTTTAATTACTACAGTCTACTCTTCGCATTCTTATTGTCATATATCGTACATGTACCTATTCTGTAAAGCTCCTGTTACTTTATAAAATTAGTCTTAAACAGTCATCCTACTATTCTGTGTTAATTTTAAAGGTAAAAGTCAGATATTTCAGTACTAACACAGATTTCTGCCTGTTACTGTTAATCATTGACTTCTGACGTATTTGCTCTAACTTTTTAAGACTTTCTGTAGTCTCACATTCTCCATGAAAGACATAATATATGATATTTATAGTAAATTGTATTAATTTTTCCAATTATTTCCTCACTCTTTCCAATGCAAGAATTATGTTCCTCTCCATAACTATATGACTTGAGTTCCATGATATCACTATTGGCCTTATGACTTGCTTTTGCCATTGAAATGTGAGTAAAAGTGAGAAGCTATATAAAAGCCATCATTTGCATTTCTACTTTCTTGCTCTTCTCTTTTGCATAAAAAGGACACATTCTAGAAGGAGCTGTTCCTTCAACCAGTCCCAGAATGAGAAAATATATAAAGCAGAGCCATAGTTGGCCACAGCCATAAGAGCAAGAACTACACCACGAATAATGTAAGCCTCTGAGATTTTGAGGTCATTTGTAACTATAGCTTAACCTAGTGAAAGATGACTAATAAGATATGAATTAATGTTATTAATAAATTCTAAGAAAACATATTTTGCATCATTTTCCACATCTCAGTTTTGATTGCATTATTTTTCTATACAACCCTGGATCTGCTTTTAATTTTCTCCAAATCTTTTTTTCAAACTTTTAACTATTCTTTTTCTATAGAAGCATATATTTTGCAATATCTAAGATATATTACTTCTATTATCGTTTCACTTTTTCCCAATAGAGCGCTACCTTTCCAGTCTATGCATGGTTCTCATTTTCTTCTCCATGTATACAGCTCTAGTACATCTCTTTGACAGATATATAAGGTGTGCCATTCAAATTAAGCAGAACATAAACATTAAATACAGTATAAACATGAATGACTAGAAATCTCCACGTGTATCAAGTCTGAAATAAAATAGGCTGTCCCCGAAACTATCAGATTTAATGAACAAAAAAAGAATGAGGCTTCTAAGCTTAAGTATGACCCATAGATAATGGTTCTACACTTGATGAAATTATTACAAAGTTAAGGAAAAGCATTTACACAAATGTTATGTAAACTTTAATGTTTTTTTCAAAAATTGAAAGGCAATTTTCTCTTTCTATTTTAAATTCAACATCAACCCAGTAGTCAATGTTTTATTTTTTTTCTTTTTCTTAAATACGTAGAATGACAAAGTAATTCTTGGCAGACTTAATTTTTCTACTTTATTTATATAGATAAAGGATTTATCACTGATAACATTTACTTATCTGTTGTAACTAAAATTACTTTGATTATAAAATTATTATAAGCAGCAATTTTTCTTTTTGAATAACTTGCATAAATTACTATTTCATTATCGCCAAAAACTGAATTTTGAGTTCACCTTCCAATAAAGGAAACATTCCACTTAAATAATAGAAAGCAAATTTTAAATAAAAATTCTCCCTATTCTTTAATTTGAACAACTTATTGATTTTGCTATTTGTATACCAGTTTTACCTCTCAAATGCTTCTCCCACAAGTGAGTAAGCTGAACTTAAGTGGTAGCTGCTGACAGTTCCCAGAGGCTCAGATAATTCTAAATTGTTATTTTTGAGCCATAGTCGCGTTCTCTTTTACATTTTCCAACATTTCCCTAGAAATCCCAATATGACTTTAGATACTTTAGATACTTTCCTTTTATTCATATTATAATGTGAGGATATTTGAATAATAATTACACTGTTACATCATGTTATTGAAATGCTAAAACAAGAGAAATAGCATTTTAGTCTGCTATTTACAAAAGGAACACAAATCCATGTTGTTTATGTATCTGTGCCATAATGCAATAAGATGTGTTCAGAGTTGAGAGAGGAAATTCATTATCTTTGCTTCTTTTAATTAAAAGAAGTGAAAATCCACTGTTGATTTTTAATTCTTAAGTAATTTAAATGCCAAAAACTACAGGAAGGCTAAAATTACACGTAAACATAATGGTTTAAAATTCTAGATAACACTTGAAAAATCTAAGAACCAACTTTCATGCCTCAGCAAATGAATTTTATATTAAACACTCAAAAGAAGAGATCATTACAGAAAATTTAATTTTTCATAATTAAGCTAGTTTGCTAAAGCTTGACAAAACTTCTCTAGAAATCACAGATAATTTATTGTCTGTACAACAAAATAATTTGAGATTAATATAGTGCTGCTATATTAGACACAATTCTATTGTCATTTAAGTCTGACTGATTTCACTCAGTTCTGTCTGACTTAAAACTGAAGATACTCAGTTGATTAGAAAAAAGGAGAAGAGAATGAAGATAGAAACTAGTAAACGAGAGAAGAAAGAAAGGATGAAAAGAAGGATGAGAAAATGCTTATTCAGCTTGATATTATGCATGGCAGAATTCATCAAAGCAAGTTACTATTTTGGACTTCATGAAACTCTAGCATATCAACATATGATAATTATAAGCAAAAATACTTTTATTATTCTAAATACTATTAATTTAAATCATTGTATGTAAATTTAATGTAATTAGATTTAAATCATTTAATTTTTTATTATTAAATGCCCAATAGATAAAAAAATTATTTTTATTGGTAAATTATGAACATTGGCTTGGGCTACCTGAGCTACTGTAAAGCATAGTCGGGATCAAATCCCAGTGAGAGGAGATTGAGAAGAGATTGAGTTAGTAAGTGGAAAGGATAAATGTAGGTGACACTTTTGCACAGATTTCCTAATGAGAAGAACAGAGAATGAGACAGTAGATGGATAAGAATGTTAGGTCAAGAAAAAAATTTTTATGAAAAGATGGATTTGAGGCATCATTGTCTGCTGAGAGAAATGATGGAGCAGAGAGGGACACATTTATGCAGGAGAGAAGGGATATCACAGAAGCAACGTCCTTGAGAAGCAATGGTTTTTACAAATAGGCGTAATGGTCAGTCTTAGAGGTAGGAACATGTCTTCTACTCCAGGAAAGATGACAGAGTATGTGGGTACGGATGGAGGAAGGAGGTGACACTGGAAAGGGGAGGATGAAATGGATCTCTGGTTATATATATTGCCTCTATTGTATTTGTATTTAAGAAGGACATCGTCATTTGAGAAAATATGATAAAAAAGAGAGATGTGAAATATTGTAGTAGCGTGAATATGAATGAAGAAGGAGCAAAGTCTTTCTAAGCCTTTCCTGTGCTAATGTATTGCTTTCCATCTTTATGCTTAATTCTTATAATTAGCAAATCTCTAATAAATAAAGATATATCTTTATTAACCTGCACTTCTGTATGTCTTTAGTATATGGCTTTTGGTGTTGATAGAGACATTTTGTGGTGTATAGTTATAGCAATAGTATTTCTGAATTGCCTGTAATATTTTCCAGCCTAGTGTTACTGCTGAAGAGCCAGTCCTTAGTTTTTGAAATTACGATAACCAAAATAATAAGAATGTCAGTTCTAGAATTCAGTATTTGTGATTGGTTTCAGCCTTGTGCTAGATCTAACCACACTCCTTCCTCCACCCCTACTTGTTCTATATTGAGACCTTATCTCCACAATTTCCAGTGTGCCTATTGTCTCTAGTTGGTGGAGTTTGGTTACTCTTTTGATTCGCTTTTCCAGTATACAGATGTCTCTCAAACTCTAGTTTCAAATTTGTAACATATTGCCAAACCCTAGCACTCCTAAAGGCATCTCTTGTGCTCCATCTTGGAATCTGTACCCAGTAGCAGCCAAGTAAGGCAGGCCCCAGTATCCTCAGTTTTACTCCTTCCCAGAAAAATTGCTGAATAATTTCAAATCGACATAAACAAAAGAAGATGAAAAAATGTATTCTCAAAAGTATAAATATAACAGCGTCAGAATTGTCCAGTTTGAAGTGTGAAAGAAGACATGAACCTCTTCCACAAAATGGAAAAAAAAAACCACAAAACAAAACCCACAAAATGGTATAAAAAAGCTGAAATGTTGGCATCGGTTAGAAATTGACTTCAAGCTAATCAATATGTCTACTTACAAAACCATTAGCTCATTCTAAAACTGTAAAATGGAAAGAATGAATAATTATGAAAAAGACATCTAGATTTAAAAAAATGCATGGATTTTTAGGGAAAATATTAGCACCATTAGATCACCAAGGACATCCAGAGATAAATGGAAAGAGATAAATTTTTAAAAATAAAGAGTGTTTTATTTGGAATTTCATGAGACCAATTTTCTAAATTCAAACACTTCCATGTATAGTTTTATCAAGATTCATAGATCTTTTATTTTTAAATACCTTACACCTAAAATGTAGGATAATTGCAACTGAATTAATTCTCTTGTTGCAAATGTGGAAAAAATATTTCAGGTTTTGGGAAAAGTTGCTATTAGCCTAAACTATCAAGATTTAGGTCTAACAGGAACTATAGCTTATTCTGTTTAATGTTTTAAAAACTGTAATATTGAAGGACATACATGCTAAAGTAATCAGGCAGAAAAGTATGATTTAACTTTGTGAATAAACAAAAACATTGGTAAATATAATAAACCCAGGAAAGAAACATTTTTAAATGTCTAAAAATTTGTATTATTATAACATAGTGGGTTATATTGATGAAATTAATAACAAAATAAAAATGAACTTTTATCTTTGCAGAGCTTTGATACTGTTCATTTAATTTAGTCAGTGACTATTTCTAATGACTATGAAACATTGGTCAATAACCAAACTTGAACAATACTTTAAAAATACAAATATTGATTATGATATAGCCCTGTTTAGTTCAAAGCTTCCCCATTACCATCAAGATAAAAATTCACAGTCCTTTATCACTATATTCAGCTTTTTATGATTTGCCTCCAACCTATCATTCCACCTTCATCCCTCGCATGCTCCTTATGCTATAGTTGTATCCATCACTTTGCTGGGATTTACAGATGTTTCTACTGTATATAGTGAAATGTCTCCTCCCTACCTCATGGCTGATTCTGACTCAAACTTGAAGATTTAGCTGCAGCATAGCATCATTCAGGAAAGAAGTCCTCACCTTCCTTCCTTTTCCTTCATCCTCTGGCTATGTTGGATTCTTGGTTGTATTCCTGCGCATTCTTAGATCTTATCTCATTGTAGAAGTTGGATTACTTTCCAGATTTCCTGCATTAAAATGTCCAGGCAAAGGGAAAGATTGCATTTCCTGAACACCCTGTGGTTGAACAGGCCATGCAACTAGTTCTGGCTAATGAGTTGTTGAGTGGGAGTGACACGGGTCACTTTAGGCTAGAGGATTAATCGCTGGTTGGAAACCTCCCTATTATTAAAGGGTGCTTGGAAGGGGCGGGAAAGGAGGCCAAATTAGGAGGCTAGAAAAAAGGAAGAGTAAACATTTGTCAGATGTGGCGTGTGATCTGGAGAGAGAACTGACTAGATGTACTGATAGTTTGCTGCAGGTATAAAGTCAATGTTCAAGAAAGCTGCTCCATCTGTCTAGGTCACTGAGTGACTGCAATGGGCAGAGCCAGCCAACCTGCAGTGAGAATGAGAAATAAACTTTGATTCTTTTAAGCAACTAGGTTTGGGGGGATGTTTGTTATTACTGCATAATCTTGCATAACCTGAATATGTCAGGGATAAGGCTTAGAGGCATAGATGCAATTGGTTCCACTATGTTGATTTCACTAGCAACTCCCAAGTACCCAACTACTGATGGTTACTATGGAAAGAATATATCGAAGTAAGTCAAATGCTGATTCACTGAGAAAAATGGCAGCCATCTGGAATTTAGCAGCTTATACCTAAAGTATGGAGAAAGGGTGGTGTAACTAAATAGCGTGAATTTTGAATAAGAAGCAGTTTATTGCATGATAATGGCAGATTGCATTCATTGTAGTTTTAAAATGACAGTTCTAAGAAAGAAATGTATGGCCTTACATGGGATGTAGAGTAGAAGTAGATTAGGTGTAGAAGGGTGTTATGCTGTCACTGGGGAGAAGACAGGGGGATATTGTTGGCACATTTGGGACAATTTAACCTTACTCATTCACTAAAGCTAATATTGATAATAACTATTATAAAAGTGCAAGAATATGCTAAATTCTTACATCCTTAAATAGAACCAATTTATTTTCTTAGAGCATACAGAAAAGACTTCCTAATAATTATTGGCATTTAAAAAATTATGTTCACATGCATGATTTTAAAGCCTTAAAGCCCTTTGGCATAAAGGTAGATTGTGGCTGATCTGGGGTATCTCCAAGAGGAAAAGAATTTTTTTCCTTTCTCAAAACACATTCTGTTCCCTGACCGAATTCACACCCACACAACATTCTATGCCATTGCTTTCATTTTTCCCCAATGCTGTTTAAATTTCTTCATGCATATTCGTATTTTTAGATCAGATAAAATGAATAGAAGGTTCTTTCCCTAAAAAATGTGTAGTGTGACTCAAAAAAAAAATGTTAATGAAATGAAATACTGAAAGCCTTGTTCAATATTGATATGTAGCAACTAATTTTGTCTCTATACTCAATTGCTATTTCTTTGTGTATCTGAAGCACCATTCGTATGGAATTACATAGCTATACAAGCACTGGGACTGACAGAATTTTTAAATGGAAGAGATGCCAGTGAAGAAAGAGATTTAAATGTACTAAGTACCATCTCTTTCAGAATATGCCTAAATATGAGGTAGTACATAGGGACCAATCATATCTTTACTGCAGTCTATTCATATATAAGTAAAACTACCTCCATATAGGAATACTTTCCACCAACACAAATACAGGTATCAAAATGAAGAGGCCTCTTCCTGCGTGGTTAAATTCCATGTTAAATACCCAATACTTGGGCTGTCTTTCATGACAACAGTTTTATTTCTCCTCTGCTCCCACATTGCCTCACAAGCAGGTCACAGAGAAAAGTTGTTAACCACATTCATCTTTGCCTAAAAAGAGATTAAAAACAAAACCTTAGCTTTACTCTTAAGAGGATCAAATGCCTGAGACAGTGATCTGTTTGTGTTCAGAAGGGCTAGTGCAAAGGAATAGAAAAAAAATATTCAGGTGAAGAATTTCTAAATGGAGAAGATGTGTTTTAAAGACAGCTTCTATTATGACCAGCCACACGTGGCAGAGTTGCAAGGCAAAGTGAATATGTGTACTATAAACAAAATGAAGTCCCCTTATTAAAAGCTGCTGCATATTGAGAGATATCTGTAGATGAGGTTTATAAGCCAAGACTATCACTTTCATAGTATATGTTTTTAAAAACAGGTTTCACATCAGTTTTAATGCAACTGGGAAGAATTTCAAATTTTTTTAAGACAAATTACTTGGATTTAACTCCTAATAATAAGCACATGTGATCAGCAGACACATGAGATTAGAAATAAAATTCAGTCCAAGAATTTCAGTAAAATTAAGAAGCCAGTTGCATTCTTGGTGCATAGAAATATACATTTTAAAAAATCTATAAGTTTATGTAGTGCATTTGTTAAATGATACAATATCCATATCTATAATTACTCCTGAGATCAAATTAAGAACATTCCTCATTTGTTGGTTTGTCTCCAGGGAAAATACAGGAAAACAAATGCTAATGAAAAGATTAATGGACTTCTCAATGTATAATACATTAACCTTTGTTAATGTATTTTGAGAAACAAAATAAAAATAAAATAAAAATAAAGTGTTGTCTAACATATTCTTGGTAAAATTGTGTGGTTTTAAGGTGCTTGTCAGTGTGAATTTGATTTAAGTCTGTGAATCTTTTCTGAATATTCCTATAGCTCTCTAGATAGAAACATCATATGTAAAAATGTTCTTTATTCCAAACAGATAAAACTCCCAGTGGTAAAAGAAGATTTAAGTACCTCTGAAGGTTTCTTATCATCCGGCAACATAACTCTCTGCTGGTTCAGTGCCTGAAAGGGTCGTCTGAGATCACACATCAGATAAATCAAATAGTTGGCTCACGAAGAGTGGGAGCCCATAGTAATCTCATGTCTTTGCTTTCAGACACCAAATCTTTCTTCTAATAAGCCAGTAGAGAAGTTAATATGTTACTTGGTGTGGCATATCCAAATCCGAAGTATCAACCTGCCTTAAGTTTCTGCTACTAGTTCTGAGAAGATCTGACTTGCCTAAGCAAAGACTATATTTAGTTTTAACATTTTAAAACCGCAAATTCCAAAGCCCTGATACAGTGAGGAAAAGGTGGTGGTGAGAAGGCTGGAAATGTACCAAGTTTTGTCTCTAAATTTCTTTGAGGAATTTTATTGCAAGATAGAAAGATTCACTTGCGGGTGATCTTTATTCTATAAATATTTATTGAATGATAATAAAACTAAATTTGTTTTATATATCTTTCTGCTTAATATAAGACTAAAAGCAGTATTTTAAATTTCTACTATAATAAGCAAGTCTTTCAAACATTAGCAATCAAATGCTCTCAAACTGTGTTGTCCAATAGGGTAGCCAGTAGCCACTTGTAGCGGTTTAAAAGTACATTAATTAACACTAAATAGAATTAAAAATCCAGTTTCTCAGTTTTACTAGCTACACTTCAAGAAATTAATAACAACATGTAGCTAGTGATCACTGTATTGGACAGGGCAGATATAGGACATTTTTTTCACCCCGGAAGTTTTTTTTGGCCGGCCTTGTTTTGGAAGGTTTTACTTGGATTGCGGCTTGGATTATTTTTCTTGAATCAGTCTTCCCAATTTGGTACTTTTGTTTCAGAGTCTTTCAACCTATAGAAAATAAGAGATGGTGTGACTGACATTTTCATCTTTCCATGAGGTGGCGGGAATATCTTACCATGATACACACATGTGTGGTGTGACTATGTGTAACATTTTTGTATATAACATACCTTAATTAATAAATAAACATAACATATTCTTAATTAATAAGCCTTGTATTCCTGCTCTATCTCAAATGATCAAAACATAGCTATCTTCTAATTCAGTCTCTAAACATCCTGATAACGAGCATCAGTATTACTGTAGCTTGAAACTCAACAGATTACATGCACAGAACTAGGCACAATAGAGTGAATGTGGTTTTAATGAATATTTTTTCCAAAGTTGTGGCTACCGCATTTGCAATTTTATTTATGGTTTGGATTAGCATGCCTGTCTCATACACTGAGATAATTATTGTGCCTGGAGTACAACACCAATATATACATACTGCTTCAGTGTATATTCTTGCAAAACTGTTTCCTTTCCCTTTTCATGGGGCCTAATTCTTCCATGTATACACTTAGCTATGTGAGTTTACACTAAGTCAATATGGGAGTCTTGAGCAGTATATTATTTGTAATAAGACAGACCTGATTTTTGGTGGCTAAAAGTTTCCTACAGAAGAATTATCTTCCTAACTGACATCAGCAAGCCTCTCATTACCAGCAGTTTGAGAAGGAAGATTAAAGCTAACAAAGGCATATAGAGATTTAATTCTGTGTTCACATCTAGAAGCTGTGATAAGCTGGGGATGTGCCATTACCTTGATATTTTGGAGATAAATGGGTATCCGAATAAATAGAAGCCTTTAGTCTCTGCAGCTGTCACTAACATTATTTCACCCTAATTGCAAAAACATTTATTTTAAACATTAGAATACACACTGAAGAAGCTAATCTCAGCTGGTGAAAAGATTTTCAATTGCTAACTTTTCCAGATTAATTCAAATATTGTGGGAGATACTAAGGACATCATTTTATTCTTTATACCTTTGACTTTGTATTTTGTACATGAGGAAGAAAGGAAAGATGGAAAGAACTACCTCTGTGGTTTCCCTGTGGGTAAGAACTGTTTTATTTTGCTGCGTGCCCTAGTATCCCCATATTAATTGGCACACAGTAAAGCACTTACAAAATATTTACTGAATAAATGAAGGAATAGATTTCGTCTGAGACAAGAAAAAGGGTCATTTTAAAACTAATATTTATAGGCATATATTTATAGTTAGAATGTTTCTGTATTCAAATATATACATCATTTTGGTATATTTGAGGAACTAATATATATCACTTTCCCTCCCATCACCCCTTCCATCCATCTCTCCTCAATTCTTCCATCCTCTCCTATTATTAACAGAGATTTTAGATTATTTAAGCATATTTCTGATATTTGGGAATTTATACTATAAAAATATTTCTTTAAAGGTTTATTTATCTAAAACATTGTGACATTAAGGACTCAAGATGAAACTAGATATTACATTTTTAATTGAATGATATGGGCCATTTTCTCTAGTATATCCATTCATTCTACCAACATTTACTGAATACCTACTATCTGGTACTAATGGCGATAAAGTAGTGAGCTAAATAAAGTCCCTGCCATCATGGAGATTAGAATATTGTGAGAAAATATTTTAAAATATTTTTGAGTAATTTAAGGCTGCATACTCTCTTTTTTAAAAATCAGCAAGTTCATTTACTCATTTAGTCAAATTGAGTCCCCCTACTCCACTACCACCACCTTATTAGGAAGTAATAAGGGAGAGTGAAATTGAAGGAACCAATTTTGCATAACTGGATATTGATATTGTGGAACATTGTCTATGCAGCTGGGGATGTTCCACCACAGATGGTGAAGTGGTATGTGGATGAGCAGGCAGCAGCCAGTGAGCCAAAATGTCTGCATAGGAAGTACCTAGGTGTGAAATTAGAGTGAGAGAATCAAACTCAAGGCTTAGTCTTCTGACCATACGCCACCTCTTACAATTCTCCAAATAGGGCAATCCAAGCTTCAGTTTGACCCTTTCTTTACTCTTTGCATTTCGTTTTCTTTCTCAGAAAAATCTGGCTTCAGAAAATGATATCTAAATGATAATGTGTCATTACGCTGATGAGTAGGGTTATGATGCTTGAGACAGACAGACAGAAGCAAGAAAGGCAGCTAGATGGCAGATCAAAGGCATTTACTGACCAGAAGGTAGAAAATAGCAGTTGGGAGTTTTAGCAAATGCACTTAAGAATCTAGAGTAGCTTCTCAGACGTTTATTAGAAGCTAATTCAAACCCTTAGGGTTATGGAAGATTTTATGAAAAGCACCTCTTAACTGACCAACTGTCAATTAGCAAAGGAGAAAATGCCTCAAGTACTCCATTATGATGATGATCAAATAAACGGGCTTTGATTACTATAATAATGCTAGTATAATTTTTAAAAAATCTCTGGTTTTATATATGAAAAGAATTCATAACTGGTGATCATCTGTAAAATCTACTGTGGAAAACTACAAGTATAATTGCTCAATGATGCCAATTTTCTTTCTTCCTCAAATTTTTCAGGTGATCTAATATAATGAGAAATAATAATCATTAAGGTTTGATCATGCTAATCTAATTTTCTGGATGGCTTATTAACCTTCCAAAGATATCTTTCTTCTACTTTTTGATCATTAGATCAGGCAATAACTAGGGCAAGAATGAGGAATGTCAATTATATAAGGATGTACGAGAGGATGCAGGAAGGTATGAATATTTAGGCTTATGTTTTTAAGCTTAGCTACATTCATGTATACACATACATGCAAGCACAACTTTATGATTTCTTATAAGAAAAAGATTTAAAAAACATTTAAGTATTTTTTCTAAGATGAACCTGGTCCCAAGATCATGAACTCCAGAAAATAAACAGCAGCACAAGTAGAGAGTCTGTATTAAACAGCCACACCCAAAGTTCTCTCATCTCAATTTGTACTGGACTAAAGTCCTTTAGGAAAATCAATACTTTTCAAGTATGACAAAATGTAAATAATTTTAAGAAGAGGAAAAATTATTATTCCAAAGGCTTGTTCATTTTATAAAGACGATGTCACTATTGAAAAATGATGGGTGCTTGGATCATAGGGATCTGAGTTTAATACCAGGTAAAGTCTACATGAGTCATATACCTTTGCAATCACTGACACTCTCTGAGGCTCTGTCCCATCATCTACAAAAGAAGGATAACAATAACTATTGCAAAGATATTCCAAGATTAGATGCAACATATGGAAAGATTCTGACATGTATTAGGACTTTCAATAAATGATAGAAATTATTATTCTTTACCTTTATGGATTGGGAGATATTTCTTCACTGAATTCATTTACTAAATTTGGACAAAAAATATTTATATTTGAACCTAGTCTTTTGTATTCCCTTTCACCCAAATTAATTCTAGTTTATTGAATTTGGATAACAATGAAGAGTAAGAATTTTTACCTTGGGTGTTAGAAATATACCACAGAGGTGCTTTTGATGTGAATTGGGAAAATTCCCATTTTAACACTGCTGATTCTCTATATTTATAGTACATATTATTTGTGACTTCAGGCATAAGACCTTCATTAGATCTCTCCCAATGTTTTAGCTGAATCTCACTTCTTACAAACTGAAAACTATATTCTATGTAGTGTCAGCTTAAAAGTAAAAAACAAATCACAAAATTGACAACAAAGTGGACCTTTTAACCAACTATATAAATTTGTGCCTGGAAAAAAAAAAAAGGAAAAAAATATACATATTGCTCAAATTCAGAGTAGATATGCCACTACCTGCTGTGACACTATCCCCTTCTTGATAGGTTTTGCAAAATTCATCCAGTAATTAAATCCGTAATTATTTGTATTCTATTTCTACTAACAGGAGATATATGTGCGTGTGTGAGTGTATGTACATATATATTTATATGTATATACTGTGTCAACTGCTAGCAGTCCCTAAATTCATTCTCCTTTTATTACACAATATGGAAGTTATGGAGGTACCCATCTCAGATCTTATTTTAAGAAAGAACTTGCCATTTAGCTGCAAGATATGCAGTTAGCTGGAAGCCTCCAGCTGTTAGTGCCTTCAGGATTCACCTCAGCTTGCAAGCCCCAGACACTTTCTTCTTGTGCTGCCACAGCAAAAGACCGAGCACCAGGGGCACCAGGGTCTGGCAAATCCTGGACCATGGAAGACTCCCTTAATGAGTGATATTTGCTTCAGAGATGCACACAGTGTTTATCTAATTTTAGCCAGATTTGCATCTTGGTCTGAGATTTGCTCTGCCCGATTCTGCTTCTTGTCCCCTCTCTTTTCAGAGGTATTGGATCTGTACCATAGCCGAGGACTTTCCCAGCTTAATTCTGCTTTCTCTCTATTTTCTGTTCCACTCTCCCAGCAACCCTTGTGTACTCTAAATTTGTCTCAGTGTCTTCTTCCCAGAGGACCAAACTGACACATAGAGTAAAAGAGTTCTAGTAGACCATGCGAAAATTTACAGAGACTTCATTTGCCAGCCAGTCTCGTGCCTTGATATGGCCATATGGCTAAGTTCTTGGCAATGGAATATGACAGAAAATGATGTGCATAACCACTGCTTCATTTCCTTAAGGGAAATTTCTCTCCTTCTACTTCCACTGTTGGCACATTCATGTGGCCTAGATTGAGCTTCTAATATGCAGGGAATTCCTTTAAAGAGGAGTCAGCAAACTATAGTTCATAGGCAAAAGCTGACCTGTGGCCTACTTGGTATGATCTGTAAGCTAGGAAAGGTTTTTACATTTGTACAGCATTTATTAAAAGAATAAAAAGAGGCACAGTATGTGACAGAAACCATATAAATCTCACCAAGTTTAACATATTTACTATAAATGTATGGGAAAAGTTTACTGACCCCTGCTTTAGAGAATTACGGATCAATGAATTAAAAAAGACCCAGGTCTCTGTTCATCTGTCCTGCATGCCTGGACTGTAATATGAGACCAAAATAAAATTCATCTTTGGAACCACTGTATAATTGTATCTTGCTGTTATGCCAACAGACCGTAGGTGATATACATATGAATAAATAAAAAATAAAAATGATTTTTCCTTCCTCCCTAAATTTAATATAACTCAGTCATTTCTTCATTTAAGCTTTGAGCAGTTTTCTAAAAATAAATTATTCATTTGTTCATTAGCTTTTGAAGACCTAAAGCATTTCTATTGCTTGGTATTTGTACATCATGTTGCATAAATACTGCCTAGGAAGATAAAAAAATATGTAAACTTGAGATACCATGATAAGTATAAAGTCTACTTTATTAATTTCCCTTAACCCAAGACATCTAAACATTAATTTTAGAACTGTCTTCTACTTTACAAAAAAGCATGATGATGGTAGTGTTGAGGATGGGGGAACAAAGATAATTTTACAAATAGCCGAACAATTATTGCATATGCTAGAGAGTAATTTATTATAAACATAGAGTGTATTAATTCAAATCAATTAGACCATATTATGACAAAATCATTCACCATCATATAGGTTTTCTATAGTCAGTCCTTAAGGAACTCATACAGCATGTATTTCTTGGACACTTTCGTGAGCTTTGTATTGAGGTAGAGAAAGTGTGTCAGTTGGTATTTTCAGATACATATCAACTGCATAGATTTTATACATATTAATTTAAATGGACAGTTTTGCTGCTCTATGATTTTCTTTTTGATGGCAATAAAGGCTCAAATTAATCTTTTTGCGGAACCCAAAACATGTGCTCATTTAGGCTACTGTTGTATACATCCAAAAGTTTACTTGCTTGCCAAATTCTTACCTCATTACACATAATGCTTTACAGAATATTTAATCAAATAGGTGTGATATTTAAAAGCAAATCCTAAAACAATAAATGCCTTTTGTAATGTTACCTGTGCTACCTGAATAAAGAAAGTATTTTGTCAAATTAGCATTCATTGAAATGATATTTAGAAAGAGAGCATAGGGATGTAGTAAGAAGGAAATTTTTTTGTTATGACAATGAAGAATAAAAAAAGAACTTCTTGCGATATGTATTTTCAGATACAATCCTAGGGCCTATCCAAAACATATTTAAATAACAGGAAAAGTAAAGTGATACTCTTTGTTTTTCTAGTGGCATCTTGGTGCATAAGCTTATTGGTTTACCACAAATCCGCAGAAAATGCAGTATGCTTCATAATTTAGTCTTGAAGCTTTCTCTGAAAAATTTCTTTGCAAAGAAACTTGTCTACTTTAATACTAAGCCTGGGAATGAAGGGCATGAAAATATATTTCCCTCTTAAGTAGTCTGAGGTTTTGTTTAATTAGCAAATTTCATTATAAAGAGGCACAAGATGGAAATCATTTCTTTCTAGTCATATTAATTCTAATTTAAGAAAGATAAAATAATCAGCCTGGTTATATGCCAATTTTTTAAGTACATATACCTGAAATTTAATTTCTATGGAATTAACTGTGATAAATATCAGGCTTTTTTCCCCAAGGTTTCGGGGATTTTTGCTTTTTCCAAAAAAAAAAAATGCCAAGGAGGAGGGAGATGATACAAAATTGATGTCAGTGGCAGAAAAGTCCCAGTGCTTTTAAATTAATTGTTATTTTGTTGCCTACTATGGGCACATTACATGGAGAAAATATAATAAAAGAAGTATTACAGTCTTGTACGTAAACTTTAAAGTCATATTTTTTAATGCATAAAAACTAATGATGATGTATTAATATGTATCATAGCTTATTAACCTATTTTACTTGAAGTTGCTTTTTGTGGTGGCAAGGCATTGTAGTTAATTCTGTGAACACACTCATAAATACATCATTTTTTTTTTCTTGGTTTGAAAACATGTACTTAGGAGTGAAGATTTTTTAATTAAAGAATTTGAAAATCTTTTATCTTTACTTCTTACTGCTGTGTCCTTATCCATAGCAGACACTTTTACTCAAGTCTAGCGTCCTTTGGTACTAAGATCCCATGTGGTTTAGAATTCTTAGAGTAGTCCTCCAAACAGCCACTATAGTTAAACAGAAAGTAAGAGTTAACATGTTGAATATAACCTATTGGTTATCTTCCTCCTGTTGTTTTCTAAAACAATCATCCAAATTTCAATGCTACTAAAAACAAATGACTTTAGTAGCATCACTGAAACTCTGCTAACATTTTATCACTTTTTATCATTTAACTTTATTATCACTTTTATTATAAAGTTATTGCATTTGTGTTCCTTGTGCCATGTGTTGAAGATAAACTTGCTCCTATATATATGTTTGCTGATGACCTTTACTCTGGAATGAGTTTTTAGTAAAACTGTTTTTTCTACTTACTGGGAGTCTATAGACAAATGACCTTCCTTGGTAGTGAGATTTAGATCATCTTTACCCTATCTGGTATTTATTTTGGTGCATTTCCCCAAATTGTTATCCTTAAAAACTATTTTTTTAAATCATTTTGAGAAATATGGTTTATTTTTAACTGTACAATGTTTTCAATTAAATAAAAATAGAAGACTGTAAAAGATGTCAAAAAGCTAAATAGAACATTGTTATTTTATCAGTTATGTTTCCTGCATTTTGGAACCTGTCTATGCTAGCAAGATTTTTAGACAGTTTTGGGATAAAAGTTGTTTTGAATTCAAAAGCAGTAGGGAAAAAACCTCTATATAGCTGTTACCTCATGTAACTAGATAGCTCATCAGCTGTCAAAATGTATATTGCAGTTCTCCTCTACATAATCAATACCACTACGCTCCTTGCCCCCCCATAAAAAAATCCAGTATATTTATTGTTTCTTTTATGTCTTAATTGTATCTTCAACTTTCAGACTTTGTTCACTCTTTATTTACATCTGAAATGTCCATCTTAATTTCTAAACTCTAAGGTCTATTTTGACTCAGGGTTCAACTCAAGCAATAAGAGAATTAGGTGATGTTGTAGGTAAAGAGAAGGCTGAGAAACAGAACTAAATTTTATTCAGGGCCTTTTCTAGGCCAGGCTTTGGTGCCAGGAGTATCAAAAATGCTCTTAATGTTACCACCACTAGAACTATTATATCACTGAATTGTGCCTACCTAGAGACAAACCTTGGAGTAGGTAGTTCTATAGACTGCTTAATTTAGTACTCAAAATAACTCTGTGAGGCAGGTATTATCCGGCTTATACATGCAGAAACAGAGAATTTCAATGTCTTGTTTAAAGGCACAAAGCAAACAGTGGTAGAAATGAGATTTGTAAACAGATCCCTTGGGATCCTAAAGTCGGGCTCTTCTTACTGTCCCTCCTTGTCTCTTGTGCATCTGCTCTGATCTGGAAGGTTCATTTTGTGCTCTACCACTATTTATTTCTCATAAACACCTGTATGATTTACTGTGTGATGTTACTTTCCCTTTTTTGCATCATAGATATATGCTCATTTCATTAAATGTATTCTCTGTTCCACAACCAGATTACAACTTCCTTGAGAGAGGAGATGATATTTGTTATCCACATAGTGGCAATTTTGATGCTTCACCCATATTGGGCGCTTAATAAATAATTTTTGCTGAAGATAATTGTTAACCTAAGCATCTCTGTGAAAGAAAAGTGAATGCTCTTTAAAATAAAAAAAAGAAGAAGAATGGATCTAAATGGTAAGCACTCTTTTATTAAAAGAGAAGAAAAAGACAAAGTCACATTTTACATTTCTCCACTTTTATTTTCATCTTTTTACCTCTTGACTGCAAACTTAAACACACTCAGATGTTGAGTTTTTATTCCTTGTGATACTATTTTGTGCAGGGAGCTATATATGCGGTTATTCTACTATTTTAATTCTCTATTTAAACAGAAAATGAGATCTTAACAGAAAAAAGGAATTGATACTATGTATTTATAATAATAGAAAGAAATGTGTGAGTGGATGTCTAACATAGCTTGATTTTTTTAAATTTAGTTTTACATTAACTTTTAATCCAGAGGGGATTCATTAGGGTTCTGCCACTGAATTACAGGCACTTTTTAGTTTCCTTGCTAAAAAATGCAATTGTAGCTATTCTTAACCTTAATGCTGCTTGGTTTTTCTTTAACTATTTTAAACCGAAAACTGGAATAAAAGTTCTTTTAAGATGAACCAGTCTCCAATACAAGTAAAGGTTTAACTTCTTTTATTGTCTCCTTCTCAGAAATGAAATCTGTATTCAGGATGTAACGCTTCTTCTGAAGTGCTTGGAGAATCAGAGAAAATGGCCCATTTTCATTTTAATGAATCATGCTGGAGAATAAATTTACATGATGTTAATACTGAGACCTGGAAGATGGTATGGTATAATGCTCATAATAAAGGATTTAGGAACCATGACAGTTCTGGGGTATGAATTCTGGTAAGCCACTCAAGTGTGACTTTGGATAAGTTACTTGAGCTCACAGTTCCTCAGTAAATTGAGATGGAGTGCTCAGGGAGATGCAGCACATTGCTGAAAACCAACTCTGTGAGGCCAAAATGAGATAAACAAGGCATCTGAACTATACTTTCCTTATGTACTCCAGGATTTTCTGCACATAAAACAGCACCATGTAGTCAGGCATCACTCATTGTGGGTTCTTTAAATGAAACAGACAGCAACTGAAAGGCTTTGTTCAGAGAAATGTAGGGATGTAATCCTATCTCAGGCAATCATATGAAGAGGTAAACTGGGAGTATGCAGACCTCAAAAAGGTATGTTTAGCTTCATCTCTTCCTGAGTGCAGAATCTTAAAGAGGAATTAAGATTAAGGAGGAATCTGAAGGAAAAATCTATATCTATGGAGACAGAGAGAAGGTGACTCGTAGAAGCAGAAAGAAAAACACCAAGAGGTAATTTCAGGATTCAGTAAACAAAGATGGATTAGAAAATCTAGTGTGCGAATGTACAAGTCTGATCACAAAATTCTTAAGAGATTACTTTTATTATTACCTCACACATTCATTCATCATACAGTGAGCAGTACAGAGAGCTCTGCATTTCAAAGCATGTATTCATATGGAGAGAACCCACGTCACAAATGGGACTCAGCATCACTTTAAAATGGCTGTTGTGATCTAGAATAGATGGTTCATCTTTTTGTGTGTCAGTTACCTCATCAGAAAATGGATCCTATCAAATTCCACTGGCCACTGTAAAGATCAAAGGTGTTAATATATGACAAACAAAATCTGTTATTTCGGTTAAACCCACGTCTTTTGCCAATTTAAATCATCAATAATATTAGAAAATAAAAGAAATTATTTAACAAGTAATTGGTTATAGAATTCATTTATAACTCACCTCAACTAAGAACTTTGAGCTTTTGGTACATTCATTTGTTGGTTTGTTTTTGCCTTCATAATTCTTATAAAATGTCAGTGGGCCACCATGAAAGCTGTGTAAAAGTATAAATAAAGCTTTTTTTCTTTTAAAAATTATACATGAGTAAAAGTGACTCCAATTATCTTGTAATTTATCCTGGTTTCTTTTAGAGAAAAATAGCCTCCTGACAAAGTTTTATCTCTAGTCAAAGATTGTGTAGACTTATTTCAAATCACTGATTATGGAAATTGCTTACAATCTGGTTACCTATGAAATATCCCTATTGCAATTCTTATCTTTTTTGTGGTACATGCTCTGTAGTATATATCACCTTGGTAATACTCCAAAAAAAGAAAAGGGCTGTTAGCTGAGAGATGAGATGGTATTCATCAGTTATAAGTTTGGGTTATAAAAAATGTTCATAGTAATGATCAAACTTTATGACCTGTCTCCATATGGTAGGTGCCAGGCTAATAGTAAATTAGATAAATGTTCGACTATGAAATAAGCAACCTTAAGTTCACATGTCTTTTATTCCTTGTGGAATATACCTCCCATTGTGTTTGGCCTATATGCAACTTGTAAAGATACTTGTCTTGAAATATTTTTATTTTGTAAGTATATAGTGCAGCAATATATTACCTAGCTGTTATTCATGGCAGAAAATATATTAGAAGTGAATTTTCTCATTTAATATGACATGTGTATAATAAAAACTAAGCATCATTTGCTAGATTGGACTTGGGAAGAAAAGAATTGAAATATACATCTTCTTGACATTAAAAAAATTCTACACTATACATAAAACTAAATTTCCAATCTGAGAGCTCAGATATTTATGTTCTCCTCTGGGTAGGAAAGGGGTGGGGGTGGGGGTGGGGGAGGGGAATCCAGCTAATTAATCAATGAGGAGGACTTTGCTGGTTCATTGGGAGAAATTACACTGTAATTCATTTATTTATTACCTGACTCTGCAAAATCTTTAATCTCCAGCTATAATGACTCTAAGAAAGTATATGCAACACCCTAAGAGAAAAGAGCCTAATTCCATGCAATAAGTGTCAGGGTTGTGGAAGTTGTTAGGTAAAGAGAAGACAATATCGAGAGAAATCAAAGGGATAAACATTGGTTTCCAAGTGTGCGGATTCTACTTTCACAGTGTCCTGAGTCCCGGCACCAGCAGAGTGAAAAGTCACCTTTGGGGCAATATTACAGCTGCAGAATTTACCTCAGGGGCTAGAGTTTAGAGACAGTCCATCAAGTCTTTGTTTGTTCAATAAACCTAAGGCAGAATGCCAAATTGGTTAAATGTGCCATGCTTATGTTCACTCAAGCATGTTACCACAGTGAAATTAAAGAAAAAAAGATAAGGGAGTTGACCCATTATAACTAGATGCAATGAAAAAGACTAAAAACTCTATTACAAACTTTTCTATGTTTAATATACAGTATATGTGATACTGATAAAAATAATATATCTGAGGAAGTTCTTTATATCATCCTTGATAGACAGATTCCTGTATTATCTCTGTTGACTTTCTCTGTTAATATCTTTATTAATAAAACCATACTTTTAGTTCTTCACTATCTTTCTACATTGTATATTTCATCTGTATATTTGAATTCAAAAGAAGAAATATCTTGCTTATTAAACTCAAAAGAAATTTATTTATAAAGAAGTAAATGCTGGAAGGCAATTCTCAGTATAATTATTTGCTGTTCCTCACCTTGAGCCAAGCATTGATTTAGAAAGGACAAACTTTTTCCTATTGTAGCTCTATCCCTGTAGCTACCTGATTCACTAAGGAACTGCAGTGTTTCCGTGGTGGATTTTTCTCTCTGCAGCTCAACAAAGGGAAACCAGTTTCCTCCGAGAGGCTCTGCGAAGCAACATTGAGTGTTGAATATCAGTTCCTACCATCACTTCCAGAAACTTTCTTTCAGCTCAAAACAAATAAGGTTCTACCCCTGCCCCCCAACATATCCCAGGAGGCTAAATTTTACCCATTGGTAAGAAGGGACTGAATCTGTGAAGAGACATAGAAGATTAAAGGGGTTGTGGGGACATGGGGGTGCTCACGCTTTTATTAACACTATTTACAGGGCCTATCTGTCCACCAGAAATATGAGTTAATGGATTTTTAACTGATGGAGTCCCTGAGTTTTTCCAGACCACCACTAGTTACAGAATTCACAAAGAGAGAGGGGTCTCATCCCATCTGAATCACAGAAACAGTGAGTGACAATTGGGTCAGAGCGAGTTGACCCTGATGACATTACTGGTGGTGTAAGCATCAGCTGCTTCGAATGAAACAACAGATATGCAATAGATAGCACAAAATTGAATCAATTATCCTGATATTTTCTGAAATATTCATGTACCCTTTGCTCTCTAAGCATACTCAAATACTGAAATTGTTTCTTACTCATATTTCATGCTTTTCCACCTTTCAGTCTTTTAACTCATGCTGTTCCTTTTGCCAACAACTAGCTTTATTCTGCCATCTCTGAATGCCCAAGGCCTGTCACACACATTTCAAATACCTACAAAATATCCTTTGTGCCTAGCTTTCCAGCTATCCTTTTCCCTTCTTCCTGAAATAAGTTTTTCTCTTCTGAACTCTGGAGCACTTTGCTCTTAACTTGGGCTATCAATCATGTTCACCTTCACTGTAGGGTTAATTATGGCTACGTGGTCATAATACTCATTGATCTCTTTGAGGGTAGATCTGTGTCTAATTCATATTTATATCCCTTAAGCCACTTAGCATAGTAGGAACTCAGTAGATATTTGTTTAACACACACATATAGTTATTATAAATCGAGACAAAGACAACATTTGAATTTGAATCAGCTAATTGCTCCAATTCTTCACTGAATTTAGGGTATCAGACAAAACTCTTGCTCCTTGGACTCCAGCCCAGTCTTTCCTAACTCTCTTTCCTTTTTTTTTTTTAATCCTTCTAGGCTCAGTTAAGGCCGTTCTCCCCACCTCCACTCATCCTCCTTCCTCCCACTTGACCTAGTTACTTTAATAGAAGAACTAGGTCAACAGTCTAGGGACCAAGAACCCAAGTCTTTTTTTCTCTCGAAGGTGAAGATGACTAAATATTGTTCTCTAAGTTGCAAAAAATCCTGCTCTTGACATTCCTTAAGATAACCCTGAAGAATGTAGGATCTAAGAGAAGAGATGACCCTCTCTCCCTCCCAGTGAGTCCTGAAGTAAGCACTTAACTTCAAGGTTAAAATTCTTAGAATCTTCTTTGACAATCCCCTTGCCTTTCTCCATATCCAGATAACCTTGAACATTCTTCCCAAGAACAGCATCTGCGATCTGGATTCACCTCTGTGTTCCCAACAGCCACCACCTTAGAGTGAGCCTGCATGCACTCACTGTGTGCTCTGTGCTCTTCTCGGGCCACATGCCATATGATGCAGCATAGGCTGTGTTTGAGTCCAACTTATTCTGCTTCCAAGCTGTGTGACTTTACAGAAACTCCTTAAGTTTTAGTTTCTTTATCTGCAAAATGGAGCCAGTAACGTTTACTTTACTGAGAAAAATAAACAAGAAAAAGCATGTAAATAAGGTGGCACAATGCCTAGAACATAGTAACCTTTAAGCTTAAGAAATGGTCTCACCCATTCCCTGAATAACCTAAGCATTGTTTTCCCTATCTACGTTGCCTTTTTCTTTTTATTTAGTGAAATTCTATACATCTAGCTAACTATTAAACTGTCCTATGTAATTCTATCTGCTTCTCTTTTCTGTAAACATCACCTTTTTCCTGATGTTAAACATCACTTAAACATCATTATTTCATATTAGAAATAGCATGTATATCTTGCATTTTTTCATGCTGTCATAGATAAACTTGACTATCAGATCTTTAAAGACAGGGTTATGTTTATGGTCAAGTGTTCTACCTGGGCCTAGTCTAGTGCTAGCACATAAAAAGTATACAATGAACATTTATTGGCTCAAAAATTAAAGGAAATGCCAAAAGACAAAAATTGTACATTCTTTGGCAGAATGGCTCTGAGGTTTCCCAGAATTGTTTATTACTGTTCTGGCTTGCTAATCTTAAGTGTGACAAAAAATGTGCTAGCCCATTCATAAAGTTCTCCAGCATCATGACATGTCTTTAATCTTCTGTAGTTAAATATCATCACAGGCAAATACAATGATATAATAGAAAACAATCTATTTTCATAATAAGTTGCCAGGAGTACTATCAGTCAAAATGGCAGTTCTCTGACACCTTGCCATTCCCAGGCTCTCCTTCCACAATGTGTGACATAAGCTAATTTACATGTTTTCTATATAAAGAAGAATCAAAGAAGTCTGTTAATTGTGTAGAAACACCAGGAATAGCTTGAAAAATGGTAACAGCAAATTTGTACATTACATCCAAGATGCAACCATGGACATTTGTATATTAACTCACTATAGTGTTAATCAATTCTGAAAATACCAATCTCCATAGTCTAAGTGCCACAGGTAGTTGAACAGGAAACTGGTGTAAAAAAATTGAATAAAGCAGGTATGATGGCCTAGGAGTCTTATTAGTTATACATGGATTTTTTATAGGATAAGAAAGACTGCACTGCTCTGACAAGAAGTTATTCATCTACGTTTTAAAATTTGCAAGACATTACCAATCTCATGGTTCTATTTCTGTCACTAAGCATGCCCCAAACTAATGCTCCATTATTATGTTGTATTACACGTGGGAGACGGTGAATGCAGCATCTCTCTCACACACTCAAGCTGCGTGCTCTTTTGCCTCCAGTCCTGTGGACATCCTTGTCAAATCCCAGCTCCCAAGACTCCCATCTAAGGAGTTTCACACCTGCTGCAAGGCGCAGGGATTCTCTGCAGCCAGCTCATGGTGGTACTTGGGGGTAGTTTCCCACCTGCGTAGCTGTTTAATGCTTTGATGGTTGTTTAATGGCTCCTTTCAAACACCTATTCCTGAATGACAGAGTTATCAATCCCAGCCTAAACAAAAGTCACACAATAACAGAAACAGAAACCACAGATATTTTTAAGACAGCGAAGTAATAATCAAGCGGTTATGCTTGATACCCTCCTCCCCGGCCTTGCCCTGAACCTCCACACCTCTAGGTCACCCACTAAATTAGTAATTGCATGAAAGAAGGAAAAGGATACAGTATTAGCTCTCTAAGAGAGAGAAAAAAATATACACTTCCTTTGCTCGTCTGCAATCATATAAGAAGCTTATTCATGCATTTTAAATTATATCCTTATTTTAATAGCTAAACACATAGAGCAAACACTAGGAAAGTGGACTATCTCTGTAACATTTGCTGGGAGAGTTTTCCATGCTACAGTTTGCATTTTGGTTTTGTTGTCACTTTATGGGCAATAAGATTAGATTTTTTTTCAAATGCAATTTATCTGAAGAAAATATTAATTTGGAGATTATTATCATAGTATTGAATGCCAATGTAATTCTCCAACTCATTAAAAGCCATGAACTGCCATATGTACTTCATGTCAGAGTATCTAAAAACTGGGGAAATAAAAAGATGAGGATAAAATTTCTAAAGCCCAGTGATATCTGTATCCTGAAACTGCTTTCTTTCCAGCAGATATATATTACTACCTCTTTAGAATGATTTAATTTTTATGATAGTGTGACTACTTCCTCTTAAAAGTTAGTTTTAAAAACATAGCTTGCTTTCTTCATTGGAACTTAAAACATCTAAAGTCCAGGTGCTTGCCCAGGATTTAAACTTTCAATTTTCAGTTCTTTCTCTTTTGTTGAAGTTCAGTTACAAGAAATTATATTCCTGGATGGCTGACTAGCTATTTATTGGTACTGACACTTCCTGTTGTGTTCTATGTCATGCTTTTCCCTATTTCTGATTGAATTAGTATAAACAAAGTGGGATCATCATAACGTTTAATTTTTGCTACTCAGGAATTCACTTCAACATTTATCATCATTTATTTTCAAGTACGTAAGGCTCTGTATATATGTTTTCAAATACATGATTCTTTTATATTACCATATGGTAATTTACATTTACCAAATGTGTGATATTTAAAGAAAATTGATAGATTATCTGGAATTGTGTGTGTGTGTGTGTGTGTGTGTGTGTGTGTGTGTGTGTGGTGTTGCTAGGCCCATCTCAGTTTTTATCTTGTCTTTAAGCTACCTATGGGTGAAGAAGATGCCACTCTGATGGAAAGAAGAAATAGATCATGTTCTAAAATTGCCAGATTTTATATACTTAGTTGAAGCCCCTTAAATATATCTTGTGATTTTAATGTGTGATTAAGAAGGTATTTGGAAATATGTTTCCTCCCCTCTAGTAACTGTTAGATTAATTCTTAAGAATTATTATATATTCTATTTCTAGCTTGATTTGCAAAGAGCATGGTAATCAATAATAACTGTAAAATAATGTAGAACAATTAGTTTTTCTTGCATGCTCATAACTTCTGTTGAGATCTGTTGGCATTAATTCATGTATATATTGGAGAGGGGGGAAATTAAGCTGGAAATCAAGTTTCATAGTCATTGCTATTAATACAATTTTTTTTTTGCTTTAAATAGAATTTTCAAAAATTTGTATTCTAGCATCCCAGCAGCCACAGAAATGGATGTATTTACTCCTGAAACCCAAAGACTTTCCAAGCATGACTCTCTTAAAAAATAGAATGAGTCAACATATTTCTTTGAGTTCTACCAGATTAAGTACTTATGCCTATTTCAAAGCTCAGTCTATGCTGTTCTTCATATCCTACAGAAGCTCATGGTAAATTCACTTGAATAAGGCGGAGTTTTCACATTTGTGCCAGTACATTTGATCACAAAGCTGAAATTAAACATCAGGGTTAAACTTTCCTCAAATGTACATGGTTCCCTACAACCACTGATGATCTGCCATGGTAAATTATCTTCCTTAACACTCTTTTTCTTGTCTTTATTATGTCCTGAATAGATTTGCTATTGTTTTCTTACTCTCCCTTTGTTTGTTTATTTATTTATTTTTGCCATGTGGTTCTGAGTCATCTTTCCTCTTCCTGTCATCAGTAGAGTCTTCTTAAACATTTCCCTTCAGATTCTACAAAGGTGGGTGCTTAGAAGGTAACTTGGGTGAGGAGACTCAGCTGAAGCCATAAAGAGGTCCATGCTTTGATGCTCAGTGTCTAGTCTGACAATATTTTACAACCAAAATCCTTGAGAGTAGTAGAATTAATTATCTACAGTTTACTATTTAGGCTCAGAATTGCTGCTTATTTTGCCAATGAGTCAAAACCCTCACCTGACCAACTACAACTTTTAAATAACAACTTAACGAGGAATATAATTCAATTTCTTTCAGCACCTGCTTTATTGGAGACAGTGAAAACTTTTGTAAATATAAGTGGATGAAGTGAAAATTGACTGCAATGAAAAACAGAAATGGATGGAAATATACCTTTCCAGCTAGACAGATGCTTTCCTCTGGATGCTCCCATGTATTATTATCTTAGGTATATGGAATGCTAGTGAGTCCTTAAGGATGTTTGAAATAGCAACATCATAGAATTCAGTGAAGGAAACATACAGTTATCTTTCTTGCCTTGAAAAGAAATTCTATCCTTTTTTTAAAAAAGGTATATAAGGTCATACTATTCTAATTTTATTTTCAAGAATTTTCATGGCAATACTAAAATTATAAAATTATAGAGAAACTCAGTAAATCAGACACTTTTCCTGCAGCAAAAGAAATGTTAGAGAAAATAATTATTTAAAACAAAAACAAAGACAAAGAATGACAATAACAACACAACAGAGATATAGAGAATCTTGTCACTAATTCACTTTAGAGGCAAAGACCAAAAGACTTTCCATAATGATGCTGGGGATAAACTAATGGTAAAGCTAGATATTATCAGAGTGTTCAATTTAGGGTTTCTAATTCAAACCTAATGCTTCCTGCATTCTGGAGATAAAAACCTTCCATAACTTACTTTAAACAATAAATAAATAAATAATCAACTGTCAAAATATTTAGAAACCATAACCAATAAATGAAATGTACGTAAGATAAATATGCTTCATAGTCCTTGACATAATCCATAATTTGAGGTTAAGTTTTATTCACGGGTCATATGACTAACTTAAAAGCTGCTTTGACATTTGTCATGGCTTAGTTTTCTGTTCTCACTCTGTAAACTGTGAAGAGGTTTTCATGAAGAGAAGCAGTGTTATGGGATTTGGCGACACTGCTTCACAGAACACAGAAAACGAAATTTGGATGGAAGTCTACTGCTTTGAAAGAGGAAGGAGTTGATATTACTTAACTTTCCCTTCTGTTCAGGCTATGAGTTGGCCATCCATTAACAATGAAATTAATGGAATATTAACTGGGTCTTATTCATTCCAAAAGACATTTGGAACTTTTTCCATGAAGAGTTTTTCAACTACGGCCACGGACTGAAGTTAAAAAAAATTTATATACATAAATGTAGATGAAGCATTAATATAAAATAACAGCAATGTGACTGTATTTATTAAAGTTAATTTTTAATGGTTTAAAGAGTACTATTCTAAGAGTTTATTTTTTATGCCATTTAGAAATTAGATATACATTCTCATATATGAAAATATATTTTGCATTGCTGGTTTCTTTCATATTAATCCTTTATATCTATAAACTTAATTTCAGTTTATAAATATATTCATTATTTTGAAAATTATAAATATATATTTTAGATTTGGATGTATCTTTAAATTTGTCTTTTAAAAGTGTTCTAAAAACACAAATATGTTCTTGCATTCATTTTTAGTACTATTTCTTATTCGCATGTAAAAATATAATATCTAATAAGGAATTATTGGAGTTTTGTGTACACTAAATGTTGTAGATATCATAGTTATAGGCACACACATTTTCCAAAAATTTAAGCAAACCATGTTGACTTTACCTTAGGTATTCACTGAGATGATTTTAAAATATATCGCCTGTGCATTTCTCCATGTAAGAAACTCCCTTAACTGTTTATTATAAGCACACTTTCCACACTGTGCACAGCATGCTTTGCAAAGGATTGCAAGTAAAGAAATCTCACGATAGAATTATATGGACTTAGTTGTAATTCCAGCTTATTTGTTTCCTAATTCATGTATCATATTTTTTATCTACTCAGCCAGAGCTTATAGAGAACATATTTCTTTAACATAGTCTCTTTTGAATTATGCTAACAGAATATATTGTTAGCTTAGATAGCAATCACCTGTCAATTTAGAAAATAATTCACTCAAACATTTCAAATAGATTTTAAGATACAACAGATATCTTCAATTGACCTACCATACACTCTTCACTCAGAGAAATAAGTATTTGACTTCTCATTTTTAATCTAACCAAAATGGAATAAATCTTCATTACAATTTTAAGTACTGTCTTCTGTCTTGTGGTGGAGCAGAAGGAGTAAGACATTTACAAGTTATCATGTCTCAACTGTACTTCACTCTGTAGTCCTTGACCTCCGTTATTGGTATCTCTTAAGGTCCTCATATTTTTATTTTGAATTGAATTATGGAAATCTCTCAGTGAAGAAAATATGTTCACATTCAGAGCTCATGTTAGCCTAAAAATCTTTTGAATGAAGTGGAGAAGGTGCAAGGATAGGTTTCTAAATACATTACATATGCTATCACATTCAGAATTCACCAAAGTAGTAATAATAGTCTCTATTTAAATAGAAGCTTAGAGGAAAGGGACAATAAAGAAAAGAAAGGTCGCAAACATATGGCCAATGACAATTGCATTTGCCTCAATTAATCAAATACAGGGTGAAGTCTATATAATTCTGTGCTTGCTATTTAAAAGCGCATATTACCATTTGATAATGCTTTAGAATAGGAAGTGGTTCCCAAAATAATAATCTCTACCTCCAATTCAACCACAATCGTACAGTAAAATAAAACACTAACATGTAGTCTTTAAAAAAAACACAGTGACTTTTTACCCAGTGAGAAGTATCGAATGCAAGGTCATATTCTACGGAGCAAACACACTTTCAATCCAAATCTTATTTGAATGGAACCCTAACCACCCTTGGTGAAAAACTTTTTTCCTATGAGTAATTTTTAAACCTTTTTGGTCAATATAAAGTCAAGATTTTCAAATTAATTAATTTGACTTCCTTTTGAAATTAAGATAATTTGCTGCAAAAATTCTCCTAATTATCCGACAAGATAAGTATTACAGTGACACTAGGCAAAGTAAATAAAGTCTTTGAGGAAACACTGAGTTGCCTTGTAGATGATTGCTAATTAGAAAGGTGAGTTTTATGAACAAGGGAAAAACCAAGATTCTACCATGTTTTCCAATTTTGTTTATAGCGGGGCAGCTGAACTAGAGGTAGAAGTAGTCTGCTGCTCTTCCCTCAACTGGATAAGAACGAAGTTTGAAAAATAAAGACAAATTAGCTAAATAGGGAGTTCAATAAAACTGCAGTTCCTGAAGATTTTTTCTTCCAGGTAAATAGCAATCCTACGAAGGGCAGCAGAACAGAATCTCTCAAAGCATGTCTTCTGACGACTGATCATTATAATTCATTATATGTATCTGAGTGAATGTTGCAAAATTTTTTAGAATATTGAGAAAAACTTAGTAAATTAGTATTCAGTTTAGTCATTAAAAAGAATTGATTTGAATTTTTCAGAGTATTTCAGTTATAGAAACCAGGCATAAAATTGTATTTAGCTAAGAGCTGGTTTTTAAAAACAGATGTATTGTATTTTGAAATTCCCAACTAGTCAACTTTTTCAAAACTATATTAGCACTTGGTTAATATTCTCAAATGTTAATAAGTAGCATCCACAGGGCATATACACTGAGAATTGAGGGAAAATCAACATAGACCTCCTTCTTTATTTTTTCTTTCCTTCTTCCATATTTGCTAGTTGTTTCTGTTTCCATCTTTATAGCAAACAAATGTTATTTTTTTCTTCCCACTAGAAATGGGAACTGAGTGCCTTGAGTAAAGTACATAGTTAAACCACATTCTTTAGTAGTCAACAAGTCTATTTTGTTTGTTTACTTGTTTGTTTGTTTTTTAGTATCTGAGTATTATCTAGTTAGGCTTCACCTTGAAGATAAGTCCATGAACGCTGGGAAGCTTGGAACGCTAGCGACTCTAACAGCTTTCACATCCATTTTTTCAAGGAAAACAGATATTTTTGCATGTATACCTCTTGTTACTACTGTATTTCCAACTTTTTGAATTAGTAATGCTGTTTTCCTAAACCCCTGAACTCAGACCAAAATGAATTTCCTTATACACAATTATATAAGCATAATTTAATTGTCTCAATTATCTGATCATTCCAGATGGCTCATGTAGAGAACCCCACAACTTGGAGAGACTGGTTTCAGTTTTTCAACAACTGTATCAAATTAATTACTAGCAGTATCAAAGGCTGTTTAAGGTGGAGGGAAATAGTTTCTACTCAATTTTCTCAGTTTGGCATGTAGAATTTCATCATATGCTTCAGACTATGCTGTTACCAAACAGATCCAGGCACTAAAAGCACATAGACATTCCTGTTCATTTCAAGATTTATTTTTCTCAACTTGCTAGATAGACCTAATTCCACTGGCTACTTTTACATCCAAGGAATCTGTGTCACAAAAATATTTAATGAATTATTCAAGGTTGCATTAGCAAGTACAAATAAATCTTGGATGAGAGGGTAGGGTCTACTTCCATGCCTATGCATTCCCACACCTCATGGATAACAACAAAATCACCTTTACTCCACCTCAAGAGTAGCAGTGTGTTTGGATTCAACAATGCTTCTGAATAACCATAATTCAATTCATGGGGAAAAAATGTAAACCACTTTCAGTTTTTCAAACTATTTTTGTAAGTATTACTCGAGTGTATTACAAATACATACACCACTCTATGTCATGGCCAAAAGTCATTGACAAATGCTCACAGAAAGAAAAAAATGTTAAATAATAATAGATTATAATCCTGTTTTCACTTCGATTGTGAGAATTAGTAATTGCTTTAAAGTAGCCAAAAAAAGTTTTAAATTCAATTAGCCTCTTTATATTTTATGCCAAGGAACCAGCCTTACCCAATTTAAATCAAATTTAATTCAATTAAACAAATATATAGAGAGTGCCTAGAGCAGGCTAATTTTACTTAAAATGTATGCTGTGTACACTTCAAGGTAATTTCTTGATTGGCTCGGAGGCTGAAAAACTGATCTTGTGCATGATATTGTGTTAAAATAGTGGCCTACTGAATCCCTTTGTTCAGAAAGTCCTGCCTCATCCCTGGGCTTCCAGGACAGTCTGATTCCAGTTATGTTCCAGCAATCCTTAATTATGTTGCTTTGACTGTTAGGCATACAATAAGAACATTGTTAATTTTTTCCTGGAGTTAATGATGCTTGGAGCCTTTGTCAACTACTTTAAATTTCTATTTTGCTATGTTCTCTTTTCTCCATTTCTCCCTTAGAAATCTAGTCTAATATGGATTATGCATGCTCTCCTAACTGAATATAGTCAACCTAAAGGAAATATCTGAAGAGGGAACTCAGGTCTATGGAAACTAGTATTAAGTCAACCCTAGGTATGGCACACACTCTAGAATTCCAAAATTTTCTGCATTATTGTTTCCTTATTAGTAAAATGGAGATGATGATGATTCTAAGTTGTTGGAGGAATAAAGGAAATTCTGCATATAAGGCATATAGCACAGTACTTGCACTCACAAAGGCTCAATAATTATAATTTAACTTTAAAGCACCTAATCTAAAAAATTAGAAGGAATTGGAATGTTAAATAATAATAGCATGTCAGGGAGATGTGTATAAAACACAATACACAAAAATGGTTGAAGCTCATGTAGTTAGAGACCATTAACCCATAAAAATAAAAACAAACAAAATAAAGCCTCCATCTGCTTCTTTTAGCTGTCAGTTGGCCTCACTGCAATAGTTAATTCAGGAATTAAGGTCGTGCGTATGAACTTACCACCAATGTACAGATCATGTATTCTTCTGTTAAGAGCCATTTAGTGGCATTCTATCTCACTCACAATAAATGGCAAAGTCCTAACCACGGTAGCGTATAAGGCCCCATAAAATGTGGTTCAACCTCAAACTCATTTTCCAAGTTTCTCTCTTTCACTTCACTCTAGTTATACCAGCCTTCTTGCAATCCATACAAGGCCTAGAATGCTCTGCCAGCAGATGTTTTCATGGCTCTATCTCACCTCTTTAAGTTTTTATTTTAATGTCACTTTTTCAATAAGGCCTTTCTTAACAATCCTATTGGGTTTGCAACCTCTAGCTTATTCCTAAAATGAAGCTCTTTTTTTTTTTTTCTATGTGCATTCTTTGGTGTGGAACATTGCAGCTGAGCCTACTTGAGTTTTCTGATAAACCCCAAGAACACTTCTGGACCTAGGCAATGGAAATAGAGATATTTCACTAATTCAAAATTAGAGCTGGTTGCCTAGAAACTCAGAAATTGAATTTTATTCTTCTATGAACCATGTTTATTTACCTATACCTCAATTTTCATTGATTATAGTCTCTCTAGATCTTATCTATTCCTAAAATTCTGTTTTCTGATAGTTATTCCTGATCCCAAGGGATATTCTTTTTTTAAACATCGGTATCCTAAAATAGGTACAATTGTTGTCTGTAGTTCCTTTCTCCATGCCCATTTACCAGCCCCAAATGACCAGTCATTAGCACATTCACCAATGACATGATTATTAGATTTCCTCCTATGTCCTGTCCCACTCATGCTTGTATCTTGGATGGTATATGGGCCTGTTGGGTTTTGGCTTTGTATTCACCTCAGACATGTGTCCTAATTATTCCCTAGAATAGCTGGTCTTTGCCTTGCTTCCATTTCAAAACTGCAGTAATCCTCTAGTTCAGTGAGGAGTCAGATCTAAACTTGGTACCTTGTCTCTGTCCCTTATCAAATATATGTTAACAAAATCCTAGTTCTGATTTAGTATCTAATTCTTAATGATACGGAAGCTTATAAGAGGTAGGTAGGTCTGCTTTCAATTCTGCAAGTGAAACACCCAATAGAGTATTATATAAAACATAAACTGCTTTGCATATTGAGCCAGGCAGTCAATCTTTAGCATTTAGAGTTAAATTCCAGTGTTCTCTTGGTAAAAGTCAAATCACTCGTGGAGTTATTAGTAGAAAGAGAAGGAAAATGAAAAATTGCATGCCTTTGTTTTATATGCAAAGCTGCAGTAGCTTTGAGGTGCTTGGTTTGTTTGAAGAAAGAGCTGAGGGAAAAAAAAATGGTAGGAGATGAAATCAGCAATAAAGCAGGATTTAGCTAATTATATTGCTATGAAGTTCATTTTAACAACTTTTGGCTTTTATTCTGAATGAGATGAAAAACTATGGGAAGTTCTGAGAAGTGACACTTTCTGACTTTTCTGAGTTTTACTTATAAATGATAATTCTGGCTACTCTATTGGAAAGAGACTATAGGGGAAGCAACTGCCAAAGCAAAGCAAAACTTTAAGAGACTACTTTAATAATGAGAGAGGGAGAGAGAGAGAGAG
>NW_011888783.1:2500967-2502549 GCF_000151845.1 Pteropus vampyrus | reverse complement strand
CAGAGAGAGAGACAGAGACAGAGACAGAGAGACAGAGACAGAGAGACAGAGAGACAGAGAGAGAATATGAAAACGATAGAATGGTGGTGGGGCTTGGGTAAGGGTGGTAGCAACAGGTGTTTATGAGAAGTACAGTTGACATATTTCAAAGATAGCTTCTGACAGGATATATTAATGGATAAGATGTGGAGTAGTTAAGGGTTTTGGCAAGACTGCAAAGATTCTGCCATGAATAACATAAGAGAATGCTGTTAGACACAGAAAAGGGAATAATAGTGTGCGTCAAATTTGCAGGAGATTATCAGAATTTCCAGTTAGGTTAGTTTTCTTCTAGTGAACATATACCCTACCTATATAAGAGATTTTATCTTACTGTCTGAAGATGTAGGTCAAATATTTATAACCCTGTAAACTCATTATATTGTATACTTTAGCTGAGTTTTCTAATTCGTACTGCAATATGTAAAATCATTAAAATAGCATTAAAAACAGAAAGTAGTTATTGGCAAACATTTAAATGCAAAAACCTGACAACTTAAAACCTCTTCTACTTGTATTCCTTGTGGATAATTTACCTGGCAGAATTTAAGGTAATATAAATTATTTTACTAAATTATTTAAAAGCAAACAGCACATTCATTTCATCCTTTTTTTTTCTTAGAACCTTTCATTAAAATTCAGCTGTTCTGTAATCTAGCATCACAATTTTCTGGCCAATACACTCATTTCCTATCATATTCAAAGGAAATTATTTGAATTTAAAAAATCTTACCCTACATGTAGTTTATTGAACATTTCAAGTCTTGGCAGTTTAATTCTATATTTGTGTTCTGAAAGGCAGTTATTTTAATTTTACCTGCCTTATTTCTTTAAGTTAGTTATAGGTAAAATTATAACCTTGGCTGTTATCTCATGTTAACTCAAGACAAGAAAATATATATGAATGCTGTGAAGAGATTTGACCTGGAAACTTTTCACTCATTAAAAAGGTTGCTTTTGGATTTTAGCACATGAATTATTACCGGAATCCTTTAAATATTTATATGAAGTCTTATTGATGTTGTAATGTTGAACAACACACTCTTTTCATTTGACCTATTCCAAAATGACACAAATTATTTTTTTTACCAGAGTCTCTCAATGTTAATGAGAGAGGTTGATTACATATGTATCTTATGAAGTGTTCCTTAAGTGAACATGAAGTCTAATTTTCTTGTGTGTTCTTCCCTCCTTAAAGCGGTATACCTCATAACACAATAAATAAAACCATTTACTGAACATAACTACCAAGTGATAAGCCTGTATTTTTGGCAGCTATTTTCCAAATAGCATAGGTAAAAATAATAACAGCTACTGTTGTGTAGAGATCTTCCAGTTGGCAGGCGCTGGGCAGTATACTTCACATGCATTATCTTACCTAGCCCTCACAGCCACTCTTCAAAGAAGGTACTCTTTTTGTGTGGCCCCACATCACACAATGGCAAGTGGCAGGTAACAGTTTAACTGAGCAGTGTAACTGAAGAAGTAGAATACTCATAGACAATGGCATACTTCTTTAAGTCAATTGGCATTTCTGAACTTG
>NW_011888783.1:2496342-2499917 GCF_000151845.1 Pteropus vampyrus | reverse complement strand
GCAGGTAACAGTTTAACTGAGCAGTGTAACTGAAGAAGTAGAATACTCATAGACAATGGCATACTTCTTTAAGTCAATTGGCATTTCTGAACTTGAGATATTGTGTCACCATATATTACACATCATTAGTATGCCAAGATACAACTAACTATAAAATATATATTTTCAGATATGCAGAAAATATAAGATAGAGAACTTAAGTTGTTCCATCCATATCCAACTGCTTTTCTTTTGCAAGGACTTCACCTAATGTCTTTCAAGTGGATAAGAACTATGTCATATCCCAATTTTGAGGAATATTTTAGAGAATGAAGCTTAAGGCAGGAACAGAGGGGTTAAGGAATTCACTACTAGGCACTCTAAAACACTACTCCTGTCAATAGACATTGGCAAAGGAAACAAAATGTCTGAAGGGCAAGCTATTAATGCATGTGAATAGCTAACACTATATATATAAATTTATCCCAAGAAACAAAGATGAGCATAAAGATTAAATCACGTTGATGAAAGTTAAAGTGATTTATATACAGTGAAAAACTAGGATTTGTAATGTCCCAAAATAAGGATTATTATAGATAAGAAAGGAATGCTAAGCATTCATTAAAAATGGTGTTTGAGAGGCGTATTTATTGACATAGAAACAAGGTAATGACAAACTATTATTAAGAACACAAACTACAGAAAAACATATAAACTGTCCTCCCTTGGTGAGGAGGTTAAAATGTATCTTG
Organism: Pteropus vampyrus; assembly: GCF_000151845.1. Lineage (NCBI taxonomy): Eukaryota > Metazoa > Chordata > Mammalia > Chiroptera > Pteropodidae > Pteropus > Pteropus vampyrus. Next base: position 2,499,186 of record NW_011888783.1, on the reverse strand, counting down.
GTATAGCTGGGATTTATCTTTGGCAATGCAGGTAAAAGTAGTTTCATTCTTGTATATTTTTTGTCTTTCATTATTCCATATAGCAAATTTATAACTTGATAATAAAACCCAAAAGTTATTTAAAGAAAGTCACCATATCATATTTCTTCCTGTCCTGAAACACTACTTAGCTTATATTGGTTTCAAAAGAAGCCAATAATTTACCAATTTCTTTGTTAATTATTTTACTAATTTCTAATTTCTGTGTTAATTTTTTTACTGAATGAAGAATATATTTTTCTTAAAATGATCTTTATAATCTACACTTGAGAATGTGAATTCCATTTAATTCAAAATAATAATATTTTAAGTACTCCCTGTTTTTATGACTCCCTTCCCCCACCTTTTTTTTTTTTTTTTTTTTTTTGGTGCTTTGGGAAATTTCAAGACAAAAAATATATGGTCCCAGCCCCTGTGGAGCTCACCAACAGAAGAAGAAATATGTCACATAAAACTTAACTATAATTCCAGACAAAATGTAAGAATTATGTTAATAGCAGTAAAAAGTCTTACAGTAGCAGAGAGTTGGGAATTATTTCCTATTTGGTGAACCAAGAGAAGTTTAATTGAAATGATGGAATTTGGCTTTGAAATTGGACTTGAAGAATGTGTTGGACTTTTACAGATAAAATCAAGGAATTAGGCATATCTAATAGGTAGGAAATACATGAGAAACATTTTGGAAGGAAAAAAGCAGAGCAAATGGTATGGCTCATTTAATGCATTGAGTATTTGATAAATAATAGTGAAATATAAGGCTACAAAAGGGAGTTGAAATAAGGTTCAAAAGGTCTGGGGAAAAAAAGGCTAAGGTTTGAATTTTATTATCTATTTATTGGGGTGCTATTAAAGCTTTTGAGTAAAAAAATGACATTATCTATGTTAAAGTATAAATAATGTTAAATACACTTAAGATTGATGATCAATATACTTAAAATTAAGGGACTGTTAATTCATATACAGATCAACTGATTCTCAGATTCTGAGTGCTTCAACTCATTTCCACAAAAAGGTTACTAATGTAGCCAGACAGCTCAAAATGGGTGCTTTTGATCATATGGAAGTTGACTATAACAAGAAAAAAATGGCTAAATCAGAATAATTTTTTGATTACCCTAACAACAATTTGAATTGCATTTCATATTCACATGAGTTGTTAGTATAATCCACTTCTATGAAAGACAGGACTTTAAACATAAAGGTAAATCTTTTTGTAATAAAAATGAATGTTACTAGCATCCATTTATGATAAAAACTCTCAGCAAAGTGGGAATAGAGGGAATATACCTCAACATAATAAAGGCCATATATGACAAACCTACAGGAAACATCGTACTCAATGGAGAAAGGCTAAAAGTGTTTTCAGGAACAAGACAAGGATGTCCACTTTCACCATTCCTCTTCAGTATTGTATTGGAAGTCTTAGCTACAGCAATAAGACAAGAAAAATATAAAAGGTATCTGAATTGGAAAGAAGTAAAACTTTCATTATTTGCTGACAACATACTATATATAGAGAACCCTAAAGATTCCACCAAAAAACTGTTAGAACTGATCAATGAATTCAGTAAAGTAGCAGGATGGAAAATTAATATTCAGAAGTCAGTGGCATTTTTATACACCAATGATGAACTTTCAGAAAGAGAAATAAGGAAACAATCCCATTTACAATTGCATCAAAAATAATAAAATATCTGGGAATCAAATTAATCAAGGAGGTAAAAGACATGTTCTCAGAAAATTATGTCATTGAAAAAAGAAATTGAAGAAGATACAAATAAATGAAAGTATATACCATGCTCATGAATAGGAGGAATCAACATCATTAAAATGGCCATACTAACCAAAGCAATCTACAGATTCAATGCAGTCCCTATCAAAATACTAATGGCATTTTTCAGATAGCTAGAATAAACCTAAAATTTATATGTAACCATAAAAGACCCCAAATAGCCACTGCAATTTGTTCTTGAGAAAGAATAAAGTTGGAGGTATCACATTATCTGATATCAAACTATACTACAAGTCTACAGTAATCAAAATAGCATGGTACTGGCATAAAAACAGATATATTGATCAATGGAACAGAATAGAGAGCCCAGAAATAAGTCCACACCTATACACTCACTTAATATACGACAAAGGAGGTAAGAATAGTCACTTCAATAAATGGTGCTGGTAAAACTGGACAGATACATGCAAAAAAAAAAAAAAAAAGAAAAGAAAAGAAACTGGACTACCTTCTTAAACTGTATATAAGAATAGACTCAAAATGGATTAAAGACTTAAATGTAAGACCCAAAACCATAAAATTTCTAGAAGAAAACATAGGCATTAAACTCTGATATTGCTAACAGTAACTTTTTTTGGATATATCTCCTTGGGCAAAAGAAACAAAAGAAAAAATAAACAAATGGGACTACTTCAAACTAAAAAGCTTTTGTACAGCAAAGGAAACCATCAACAAAACAAAAAGACAACTGACTGACTGGGAGAAGATATTCACTTATGATACATCTGATAAAAGGTTAATATCTAAAACATATAAAGAATGCATATAACTCAACAGCATAAAAACAAACAATCCAATTAAAAAATGAGCAGAAGACCTGAACAGATATTTCTCCAAAGAGGAAATACAGATGGCTAATAGACAAGGTCGCTAATTATGAGATTGCAAATTGGTACAGCTACTATGGAAAACAGTCTGGAGGTTTCTCAAAAAATTAAAAATGGATATACTTTTGACTTAGCAATGGCACTTCTGGGTATTTATCAAAAAAAAAAAAAAAGCCAAAATTATAA
>NW_011888783.1:2494392-2496292 GCF_000151845.1 Pteropus vampyrus | reverse complement strand
GATATACTTTTGACTTAGCAATGGCACTTCTGGGTATTTATCAAAAAAAAAAAAAAAGCCAAAATTATAATTTGTAAAGATCTGTGCAACCTTATGTTCATGGCAGCACAATTTACAACAGCTAAGATATGCAAGCAACGTTAAATGTCCATCAACAGATAACTGGATAAAGGTTCATATATATGATGGAATATTACTCAGCCATTTAAAAAATGAAATCCTACCATTTGTAATGACATGGATGGACCTAGAGGTTATTAAGCTGAGTGAAATAAGTGAGGCAGAGAAAGATAAGTACCATATGACTTCACTTATATGCAGAATCTAAAGAACAAAAAGAACAAACTAATCAAAAACAGACACAAATATAGAAGACAATCTGGTGACAGAGGGGAATGGGAGAGGTGGGTTGGTAGAATAGAGTGAAGAGTTAAAGAAATACAAATTAGTAGTTGATAGATGGCAATGGGGATGGGGAGCATGGCATAGGGAATGCAGTTAGCATTAATTTAATGACTAGGAGAGTCAGAGGAGAGAAAGAGCAATTAGGGGATCAGTTTATGAATTACATAAATGTCTACTCAATGTACTGTATACTTGAAACTAATAAAATTAAATTAAAGATTTAAAAATTGCTCCTTCTTTTATAAAAACAATGAGAGTGAAATTGGTTGTCATTTTTCAAGAACTATTTTGTAAAATAAAAAGTTGGTAACCTTACGTAGATCCACAGATTTTTCCAAAGTTTTCAGGACTGAGAAATTGACAAATCTGAGAGCTGTTATTAGTTATCTATAGCTGTGTAATAAATTACTCTAAAATTTAGCAGTTTAAAAAAAGAAAAGCAAATGTTAGCATTTCTCTAAACTGTTTTTCCAGATCATTGTGTTATGCCTTTTAATATTTATTTTAAATTATTTAGTAATCTTTGTTAATCCATTGCCACGAATTCTTTATAGCGATACTAAATCATTAGGCATTAAACTAATACCATCCTTAAAAAATTGTCAATGAGAAGAACTCTTAGACATTGCAGGTAGGAATGTAAAATGGTACAACTACTGTGGAATATAGTTTGCCAATTATTCAACATTAACCAAAATTATTATATGATCCAGTAATTCCACTTTTTGGTATGTATCTGAAAGAAATGAAAGCAGGGACTCAAATGGATATCTGTATGTCAATGTTTATTACAATGTTATCTCAAAAGTCAAAAGGTAGAAACTATCCAAGTTTCCATCAACTGTTGAATTAATACAATGTAATATATACATACAGATGGAATATTATTCAGCTACGCAAAAGCAATAAAGTTCTGATACATGCCACAACATGGATGAATCTTTGAAAAATTATGCCAAATGAAATAAGCCAGACGTAAAAGGATAGCTACTATATAATTTCATTATATAAAAATATCTAGAATAAACAAATTCACAGAGACAGAAAGCATATTAGAATTTATCAATGAGGAGTTTTTGTTAATGGGCAGAGTTTCTGCTTAGTGTGATGAAAAAGTTTTGAAATAGGAAGTGGTGATGGTTGCACAATATTATGAATGTAATTAATGCCACTAAATTGTACATTTAAAAATGGTTAAAATGACAAGTTTTATGTTATATATAGTTTACATATATGTGTATATATGTTATATATAGTTTGTAGATATATACATATATATCTCAATGAAATGTATAATAAATAACAAGTATGAGAGTCCATTTATTATACTCTTATTTATGGGTCCTAAACTATACTTTTAAAAAATCAATAGAGGCATATTGGTTGATTCAAAAGCAAGGCTAAATGTCTGCAAATCCCTTTCTGCTATATTGACACACTGCTGGTCGCCACTTGTTATCAATTTCCCATCTCCTCAAGGTTTTTTTTTTTTTTT
>NW_011888783.1:2491807-2494342 GCF_000151845.1 Pteropus vampyrus | reverse complement strand
TATTGGTTGATTCAAAAGCAAGGCTAAATGTCTGCAAATCCCTTTCTGCTATATTGACACACTGCTGGTCGCCACTTGTTATCAATTTCCCATCTCCTCAAGGTTTTTTTTTTTTTTTTAGTACATTGACCCTCATGACATTTATTTCTAAACACTTCTAAATGATCAGGGTATGTTAAATTTCTAACCAACAATAACTGGTTGACTTTTGAAGATGAGTTTGGACTGAACACTGTTCTAATAATATTATCTCTATTATAGATGATGAAGAAGGGAAGATTTTGATATGTGAAAAATATGTGTGCATGACAGTATATGGGAAGATAATTAACTTGGTTTTGGACATATTCAGTTGCAGATGCTTTTAAAGCATTTTGAGTTATACCTAATAACTATGTCGTATAAGCAGTTACATTGAACTTCAGAGAATTCTCTACTAGAGATAAATTAAGAAGCCATTAGCATATAGGTCATATTAAAGTCATACATACAGGCGATATGACTTAGGGGTAAATTTTAGAATAAGAAATGGAGATGAAAAAAAGAAAAGAGAAGAGAGAAAAGAATCTATGACTGCTCATTGAAGAACTCTAATATTTAATGCCTAGATGAGGAAGACAAGCCAGCAAAAGAAAGAGAAGGTGCTTTCAGAGCCTTAATAGGAAATTAGACCAGGCAAGATATGGAAGCTGAAAAAATAGAAGGTTTTTAAAGACTAAAAGATCGATGGAGTCACCTCCTTCTAAGCAGTCAAACTGAGGACTGAAAAATGTCTACTGGATTTCATGAACCAAAGATCACTGGTAACTTTATAGAGAGGCAAGATGAAGTAAGTAATCAAATTGAAGTAGACTGAGTGGTGAGTAGAAAGTGAAGTAATAGAGTTAGAGAGTATAGACAATTTTAAAAAAAGAGAAAAAAGGAAGTTGATACCTAAATGTGCAGGGAGACTATTGTTGTTGTTTTTAACTGGTATCTTTCATCTTTAGAATAAAAACCCAACTGTACTTTCATTCTTCTTTTCTGTCTTAGTATCTCTTTTAAGATTAAACCCTTGCTAATCTCTTTCTACCTTCTTCCGGATATATAGCATTTATTAAGTATTTACTATATGCTAAGTTGTTATAAACATAGAATTTTAAGATTTGCTACAATTCTTGAAAATCTCTTTGTATTAAGTTTTAGTCATTGCTACTTGTTTCTTTCCAACAAAGCTGAATCAGTAACTCTTTGAGATGATTTGCCTGTTTTTCTGCATATCTGTAGCTTTTTGGATAACTGAAAATATATATTACACATATTTCATGTTTTAACTTGCTTTCATTAATGCTGAAGTTTGTATAAAAGCACTCAAAATTAATATTACCATTTATTAAAGGTATCTGTTGATTTTTAAATGTTTAGCCTTATGCCCTATTGAAAAAAATATTGGCACTGTAGCAAAAGTTAGAAGGATTATTTCAGCTTTATTATTCTTATTTCTACAAGTGATTACTACTAATAAAAAGATTAATAATTGAGCAGTTTAAATAGAAGTCCTCGTCATGATATTTTTCAGGTAAGTTATAATGCTCTACAAAAAAGATCAGTCATTTTCATATATTTTTTAATGGCTCAGTTATCATATAGCATATGTTAACATGAAACACAAAAACGAATTTACATGAATTAACACTAGTCTTATAATTAAACATAATAAATGTATGCATGGATTATTGAACTTATTTTTGTTTCAAATATTTCTTCATTAAAGATTTCTTTTAATAGAAATGAGATGAAATAAATATGGCATTTAATTACGTTAAATCAATTCTAATAATCTGTTTAGACTGTTTTGAATACATATGATGGTAAATATAATTAACATCCCTAAAAATAGAAGAAAATGAAAATACATTTTCAATAAATAATAAATATAAAATGAACATAATACAAGCACTGACATAGTGATTTTAATATGGGCAGTTGTTCAAAAGTAAGTGACATTAATAGTAGTTAACAACTGCTGAGTACATAGTATTCACCAGACACTTCATCTTGTTGTCTACAATGTCCTGATGAGGTAATTATTACTATATTCCCCATTTCATGGACAGCAATTGAAGCTTGGAGAAGGAAGGGCACATCACTGACAAGCAGTAGAGCATGGGTTTGAACTTATATCTGTCTGTCTGACTTCAAAGCTTTGGCTTGTAACCCCTATACTGAAATGGGGCTTCTACTTAGAATTATTCTTCTCCCTGAAAACAATTTTGACTCAAGCCTAGAAAGTGTGTGTTTATGTGTGTGGGTAAGAGAGAGAGAGACCCCTTAACCAATAATACTAAATTTGGGTATTTTTCATTAAAAAACGAAAAACCAAAAGTGGATATCAAATAAATAGCCTGGATTGTAGAGAACATGAATATAGTCCTTGATCTAATTGAGTTATTAAGTTATGTTAAAATAAAATTCATGTAATATTAACTATTTTTGTAGAAGATAATTTTACTTTATCAGTATATTTAATCTTAAATTATGAAAATATATTTGGAG
>NW_011888783.1:2479425-2491757 GCF_000151845.1 Pteropus vampyrus | reverse complement strand
ATCTCTTTTAAGATTAAACCCTTGCTAATCTCTTTCTACCTTCTTCCGGATATATAGCATTTATTAAGTATTTACTATATGCTAAGTTGTTATAAACATAGAATTTTAAGATTTGCTACAATTCTTGAAAATCTCTTTGTATTAAGTTTTAGTCATTGCTACTTGTTTCTTTCCAACAAAGCTGAATCAGTAACTCTTTGAGATGATTTGCCTGTTTTTCTGCATATCTGTAGCTTTTTGGATAACTGAAAATATATATTACACATATTTCATGTTTTAACTTGCTTTCATTAATGCTGAAGTTTGTATAAAAGCACTCAAAATTAATATTACCATTTATTAAAGGTATCTGTTGATTTTTAAATGTTTAGCCTTATGCCCTATTGAAAAAAATATTGGCACTGTAGCAAAAGTTAGAAGGATTATTTCAGCTTTATTATTCTTATTTCTACAAGTGATTACTACTAATAAAAAGATTAATAATTGAGCAGTTTAAATAGAAGTCCTCGTCATGATATTTTTCAGGTAAGTTATAATGCTCTACAAAAAAGATCAGTCATTTTCATATATTTTTTAATGGCTCAGTTATCATATAGCATATGTTAACATGAAACACAAAAACGAATTTACATGAATTAACACTAGTCTTATAATTAAACATAATAAATGTATGCATGGATTATTGAACTTATTTTTGTTTCAAATATTTCTTCATTAAAGATTTCTTTTAATAGAAATGAGATGAAATAAATATGGCATTTAATTACGTTAAATCAATTCTAATAATCTGTTTAGACTGTTTTGAATACATATGATGGTAAATATAATTAACATCCCTAAAAATAGAAGAAAATGAAAATACATTTTCAATAAATAATAAATATAAAATGAACATAATACAAGCACTGACATAGTGATTTTAATATGGGCAGTTGTTCAAAAGTAAGTGACATTAATAGTAGTTAACAACTGCTGAGTACATAGTATTCACCAGACACTTCATCTTGTTGTCTACAATGTCCTGATGAGGTAATTATTACTATATTCCCCATTTCATGGACAGCAATTGAAGCTTGGAGAAGGAAGGGCACATCACTGACAAGCAGTAGAGCATGGGTTTGAACTTATATCTGTCTGTCTGACTTCAAAGCTTTGGCTTGTAACCCCTATACTGAAATGGGGCTTCTACTTAGAATTATTCTTCTCCCTGAAAACAATTTTGACTCAAGCCTAGAAAGTGTGTGTTTATGTGTGTGGGTAAGAGAGAGAGAGACCCCTTAACCAATAATACTAAATTTGGGTATTTTTCATTAAAAAACGAAAAACCAAAAGTGGATATCAAATAAATAGCCTGGATTGTAGAGAACATGAATATAGTCCTTGATCTAATTGAGTTATTAAGTTATGTTAAAATAAAATTCATGTAATATTAACTATTTTTGTAGAAGATAATTTTACTTTATCAGTATATTTAATCTTAAATTATGAAAATATATTTGGAGCGAATAAAATGAAAATTAAAAATATGATATACAAACTTAATTTAACAAATATGTTTAAAATAAAAGTAAATCACAAGACTTGCCTGATAGAATTATAAATGCTATCAAATGAAAGCAAAAGGAATATAGATGAATCAATCAATTCAATGAATATACAGTTCATTAGAACATTATATATTAATATTAGTCATTGAGTATAACCATAAAATAAATTATTTTATAGTTTTTGTTGTTGATGTTAACAATCTGAACAGATTTACAAAATAGTTATAGGACTTTATTCAAGATGTAATTTCTATTCTATGAAAGTAGGCCTGAGAGCTGGTTTGAATATGTGTGTAACTGATCTTTTAGAAATCTTTTGATATAAATTAAGGTTACTGCCAGTACCGTGAGGTAAGAAATGAAGGCATCAATTCTCATCAAAGATCAGAATTCTTAAAAATACTAAATCTCAGTGCAATATGTTATTTATGATTGCTGATAAGAATTTGTAAACTTTTTAAGCAAGAGATCAAACATCTGTGGCTCAAAAGTCATTCAGAACAATTTTATTTCTGTAGTTATTTTTATTGAAAAAATAAATATTTTTGCTTACTTTCATCATTCTCTAACAGTATCTTTTTAATAAGTGCTACTACATATATTCTCAATTGACGTTTTGAGGCTAAATAAAAGTCATTCTTTTTCTTAGCTCTGATATTTGTGTCTTTAGCCAACTATTTTTTAACAAATGAAACTTTAAAATGTGATTACCAATAGATGGGGACTATCAGAAAATGGTTATAATCCGGGGTGGTAAAAGGATTGTCTCAGAAATCTTATAAAAGTGCACTACTCTCTCAAAAAGCTACATTTAAAGATAATTTTCATAAATCATACATGATAGTAGAATTTATTTCCAAGACCTATGATCAGCTCAATGGTAAGTTGGCTTAAAAAATTATTTAACATCAAATTGGCATATACTCAAATAAAGTTACTCAATAATATTCAAAAGAAAACTTAAAATACTGGGAATAAGTTAACTAATAAGCAGAAGTAAAAAGTTCTTAAAATGGAAGGAAATGGAAATTTATCTAAAGAAAGCCAGGGACACAAACAGATTATATTTAAAAAGGAAAAATAATGACTTAAAAGTATTTAAGTAAATGGAAGTTTCTTGGTTTCTATTGATAAATTGGAATAAAACTAATCTACCAAAGAATAGTTTGTTTTTATTCCCTTATGACTTAAGCCTAAAAGATTACGAATATTTTTAATCTCAACTTTTTAAACTCAACGATGTTCTAATCAAAACGAAAGAATTTGTATGAAAAATTTTAGAATAGAGGTATTTTATAACAGATAAATGTGCCGAAAGATGCCTTCGAACCTCTTCAATTGACTACCTAGAGTGACTGGCAGTTTTTGAACAAGTTCTCTGATGATTGTGTTTCTAATGGGCAACCACTTTTGTAGCAGTAACTTCAAAAATGACATAACTACTCCACTATAATAGCTCTAAGACAATCAAAGTTTGAATACTGAAAATTGTTTTGTCTTTAAGGAATATGTGCAAGTCAAAGTGAAACAAAACACTTTTCTTCTTTCTCCAACTCTTAAGAGCCCTTCGCCTGTGTTCAGAAATCCTTCTATATGAAGAGACACACAGTGAACAGTGAAGAGATACTTGCTGAGTTTAATTATATAAATTGTTTCAGAAACCAAGAGCTTATTCGGCACACCTAAATATAAAAGCTGTTTTCAGCTTTTAAAAAATTATAACAATTTACTGCCATAAAGAGATAAATTCTCTGAAGACTATATTTCTTTATACAGTAGATTTAAAATGATTATAATGTAAATCTCATCTAGATCTGAGTTGTTCAGTTATGAAAATTCTTTATTTCCATTTTTGTTTCTTATACAGTTTTTATAACCTTTTATCTTGATTATTCTTAGAAAATAATTCAAATACATTTTTAAAAATACAAAAAAACTTTATGTATTTTATCAAGATTATTTAGGAAATATGTAAATATACTGTAATATGTAAATATAGGGGTTATGACAACATAACCCCTAAATTGGTGAAAATGTCTACACTTTATCCCCAGATTCATTAAATACATTATCTGTTTTTGCATGTTTAATCTCTCTCTTTGATTCTATAGCAGAGGTCAGCAAATTTTTTCTGTAGGGTTTCAGATAGTAAATATTTTAGGATAATGGAACAAGAGGCAAAATAAAAGACAATATGTAGGTGCTTACATAACACGAGATAGTCTAAATTTTCACAAAATTTTTATTGTTGAAATTTAAAATATAGTAATAAAAATGGAGTGCAATTTTTTGTAATACAGATCTACTAGTGAAAAATGTAATTCTTTCAGGAGAGATAACATTTGCTTAATTGAGGCCCAAAGTTAGTGTTCCCTATCATCAAAATTAATTGCAAATGTCCTGTAATATGATTTTTATATATTACTTCTTTGAATATGTCTTTTTACCAAGGGAAGTGGTATCAAATACTGATATAAATGCATGAATACATGGTTTTAATTAAGCATATTTATCATTTGAAAGAAATTTATAGAATTCTAGTAGATCACTCTGATATTTGCCTTTTAGCTTGTCTTTAAATTGCAGATTAATGACTTCTAATTGAATGTGGACGCTCCTCAACTGCACAGTTAAATGCATTCTGAAATACACAAATTTCCTTTGCACTTGCATACAGGCCTGAAAAATGCTACAGAGTTGTAGTATCTGCTATATTTGTGTGGAAGCGGAGATGTGACTTCTTGCTTTAACTTTGACTCTACCAGGAGTGTCTAAAGCAACTTGACATTACTTGTGATTCAAACAACATCAGTCGTTCTCAGAAAAATAGTGGTGTAAGTTTTGCATATAGACACTGTTTGCCTTGTAATTTTAGACTGAGTTTATTAAAAAATGTTATCAAGTCTGCAGCAAAAGATAATTTCTAAAGCCAACTGGAATAAATTACAGTGGCTGAGACCTGGACTTGGCCCTAGGGTTGTAGGTTTCAGAGCCCTGTTCTAGGAGTTACCAAAGGCAATTGTTTAAATTGTCCCACAGTAATATAGTTTTTATTTGCCTTGAACGAGATGTAGAGAGAGAACCCCGATAGTGTCCTTTCTGTCATGATTGTCTTGAAGAACCATTCATCAGGAGCTTACATGTTATTTGAACTTTACCAGGTATCAGGGAAGTAAAAACAGAGTCTAGTGAAGGAAAGAAACATGTCATCAGGTAATTCCAACATAATATAATAACTACTAAAAGGAAATACGTAAATGTACTATAGGAGCTAAGAGAATAAAAATAACTAATTGTAATTCATCAGATACTGTAGTTTGAAAAGGAACACCAGATGAGAAGATACTTGGTCATAAAGGATTTGAGGCAGTTCCTTAGAGAAGTTAGGGGAAAAAATTATGGACGAAGAGACTGCTTTGTCTATAGAGGGCTGGAACCATGAAAAATATCATTCTGTCCCTAGAGACTGGAAAGGTGAGCTAGCACTAGACTGAGGTGGCCTTTGGAACCAGGGCTTCGCACGCTTTAATGTGAAACAAATCAACTGGACAATCTGCTTAAAAATGCAACTTCCGATTTAGGTGGAGCCTCCATTCTGCATTTCCAACAAGATAGTAGGTTGTCCTGAAGCTGCTGGCTGGAGGACCATGCACAAATAGCAAGATTCTACACAATTCAAAGGGTTTTAGCTCACTTCCCCCTTCCAGTGGTGAATTCAATGCTGTTGTCATGTTAAGCTAAAAGGTAACACAATCAAATTTTGGAATTTCAAAGATAAAGCTGTAGTAATAAGGAACATGGACTACATGTAAGAAAGAATAAGGATGGGGAGAGCTGCTGAGAGAAACTTGTTCAAGGGAGAAATGCTGATTGCCTATAATAGGCAGTGATAATGATGATGAAATTAAAAAAAAAAACAGTCAACAGGTAAATATGCAAATTATGTGAAAAGGCTAGATAAAGAGGAAAGCAGCAGTAGCTCTGTTCTCTAAAAAATATTCACCAGGCAGCCATAATAAAATCTGGCCCCACTCCATGCCCACTCCTGTACTCTCCAGTAAAAAAGCAAAAACAGAATTTGATTTTCTTAGTGCTATAAAAAGTACTTAGTAACAGAACTCATTCCAACAGGAAATATACAAGAGAAATATTTTGGACTATAATAGCTAACCTCCACTCTGCTAAAACTGATGTCAGAGGAATTTAGACTCTGCCAATGTAAGAGCTTTATTTTAAGGTTTCAGAAAAAAATCAGATGGTAAGTTATGTAGATTTTCTTAAGAATGGGATAGGCATTTCTCCTTTTGGAGTGGCTTAGTTCTGCCAAAGTACTGTGTGAATTTTATGGTCCTTTTACACCCAGTTGATGGTACTGCATTGTATGGCTTCTGTAGTGCTCAATAGGCAATGAAATCAAGTTTATTTATGAAATTAACTGTATACATCTGCTTGGTCTTAAGACTAATTTAGTGTAGAATAACGAGAGCAGAAGATTATCTTTACAGAATGAAATATGCATATCAACACTACATAGAAATAAAAATATTCTTTATTTTATATGCCTTTTGAAAGAATACTATATGGATTGGTAGAACTTTATGCTTGCCTTAGTTGATGTGATTTAATCATTTAAAAATACCAAAAAAGTTTATATATAACAGAATAGCAAACATGTAAAATGAGGGTGTAAGAATCAGATTGGAATCCAGAAATGAAGTTAAGAATGTATTTTATGCTAAGGGGTATGTATAATAATAAGGCATGCAAATTGGGCTCTGAGCTTTATAGCAGCCAGGTAACAAATAAAGCTATTTATTTTTCCATGTGACTGTTGAAACAATTTCTCCTTTATACCAGATGGAAGAAAAATTAATAAGCTACTGCATAGCTGCACTGTAAAATTATATGAAGGAAAAATTTGCTTTGCAACCTTTAACAAGTTAGTTGCAGCTTATTTTTGACATGCTAATGGCTGCTGTCTTGTAGCTCTTCTGAAATAAAGATTTGTTCTTTAGTGTATTTACTTACTGAAGCAATATTTGTGACATTTGGCAGTATCTTTATTTCACATTTATTTATCCTATACTGAACTGATGTGATGTGCTAATTTAATTTTGTCTCATTCGTTTTGATAAACTTACATTTTTTCTAGAATAAAAAATTGAGGTAATTTCTCTGAGTTAAGAAAACATTAAAATTGAGTGAATCATGGGAATTCAACAACACTTATTAAATCTCTGAAGTTTAAAAACATGACTTATAACATGTGCACAAAATTGTTTTTTCTAGTATAGTCTGTAGTGACAGGCAAAGATTATATACTGAATCTAAATGATCAGTATTAGGAGGACAACTAGGAGATGTATTATATCTGATATTAGAAAATAATCGTTTAAAATTGACCTTGCTACCTTGGCCCTGATTTTCCACTACAACACTACAAGGGAATCCTTAATGTAAGATTCCGGCGTCTGTATCAATTGCCCTTCTCAACTACAACTTATTCTCTTAAAATCAATATTCCTGTTTATAAACTAGTTCTCTGAGTTATTACAGATCATAATGATGTTTTGAACAAGCTAATGGTCACAAGAATGTTAATCGATTTTCCTACTTGGGAAAAAATTGTGCAGGTAGCTGCCTGTAATTCAATATCAAGTTGGTTCATTTGTAGACTGATTTAATTTTGATCCAGTAGGATTATGAGAAATAAAAAAATGTTTGAATTTTCAACTCATTCCTTTCTGTTGTGACATTTTGTTCTTTCATTCCATCATCTCCATTAGTTTGCCAACTGGCACTGACAGGAGTGTAAAACTACCGCAAATTGTTACTTCAGCTGTACTCTGCCTGCCAAGAACTGATCAGCTGCTCCGCTAAACGCACCTTTCACTCTTTCCTAACTGAAGCACTGTGTGCCTACAGTGTTGCTGGGTAATAAATCTTATCCAGCAGCATTCGAATTTAATCACCTGACTTCCACCACTTTAAAATAAACATGTATGAATGCAGTCATGAAAATGAATGTTTAGTCTGCAAACTGAAGAGGGTGTGGGGTACAGGACCACAGGAGTGAGCATTTGCACTCTTTTCTTTTTATGGCTTCATTTCAAATGATTTATCCATCTCTTCCTCATCTCCCCTGTCTCAGCAGTTATAAACTGCATCACCTTTCCTTAACCCGAGAATGTAGTCAAGCTTTTCCCTATTGAAGACTTTCTAATGGGGCTCAGTGGGTCACCTGACAAAGGGCTGGCAGAAGTGATAAATGCTGCATTCTTTCTTCTGTGGAGCTGGATGCTTTGCACCTTCTCTGGGTCAAATTAACATTCTTGAGAATAATATCTGGATCCCCTACACAGCTGTGAAAATGTCAGGATCTTCTGGATAGGTAATATCAGTAAGTCTTTCAAATTTATGCAGCCAACCTCAGAGAAGCAGAATGAACACTTATAAAAATTTTCGGATGACAGAAAACACAAATAAGCAGGTAGGAAATGATTTTCTTGGCTGACACCTGCCAAATGGAATTTAAACATGTAAGGACAGAAGAGTAATTCATATTGATCATAAAACTAAAAGAAAACAGATATATTCCAGTATTTCAAACTTTACAAGTCATGAGTGCCTCCTTATTTCCCATTATCCATCCTCATTGCCCAACAAGCACATCTCTTTTGAAGACTAGATACTAATCACCCTAGATGATCACCCTAGATGATCACCCTAGATGATCACCTTTGCCTCTTGCAAATAATGCTGTTTTTATTTCTTACTGATATGTCGTGTATTAACTCTTCCTCACTAACTAGTAGGGCCTTATATCCTCTGAAAAGCTATTATGACTAAACTTTTCATTAAAGAGACATTAATTAATTGAGAAAGCATACTATGAAAGAGCCATTACTATGTTTTGTCCCAAAAACATCGCTTGTATGAAATCATATAGTGTAGAACTTTTTTTTTTTTTTTTAGTTTTCTCATTTGGGAGGAGAAACATTTGGAAACCAGTGTGTCTCAAAGGTTTGAAAAATTTCCCTCCTTGTCTTCAGTCTATCTGAATATCATTTAATGAGAAGTCAGGTCTTAAAATATGTAGCAGAGAGGAAATAAGCAAATAAGTAAAATAGATAAAATTATTCTCAAGCTAATATGTAATAAAGAAAATCCATCTGTGAGTTAAAAATATATATCCACCACCACAGCTCTAATAAAAAAGTACATTTCATAATTTTAAAACAAATACTACAGAAATATAAATGTCATTTATATTTATAAAATATAAATTTATAAACATTTATATTTATAAAATATTTATAAAATATAAAATATTTTATATTTATCAAGTTTCTATTTAGACATCCTTTTTTAAAGATTAATTTTTACAGTCACAAAGAATATCATTTAAGTGTGCTAATAATTTCATTTACAGTCAGAGGAAAGTAAAATATTTTATAGTAAGTTAAAATTTTGTTTTAAAAAAATACAAATAAATGTGGACATATCTACCAAAATCCAGATGGAAGTGGAAAAAAACCAGTCAATTATTCAGGCATTTGAAAAAGAAGCAATACTCTCCCCTCCAAACAAACAGAAATGGTGATACATTTGTAAACATTTTCTGAAATATTTTTTAACTTCATTACATCTAGTTGAATATTACTTCATACATAAAATAAGAACTTAATATGTTCTGCTAATTAATTAGGTGATGAGAAAAAAGTACAATCTGAATAATTTACCATTTCTTTTTAATAAAAATATTCCCAATTGTGAATACAATTTGCCAAGTCTATATGACAGGTTGGGTAACAAAGAAAATCCTATAAATTATTCAGTTATATCAAATACATTCATTTGTATAAAGATACTGTATGATATATTTCAGGGGGGAAAAAGCATCAGGATTTATATCAGAACAATAAAAGGTGATAACTAAAACTGCCAGTCCCAAACTGAACATACTGACTCCATTTTTCAGGTTTCATGTTACTGCTTAATGCACTCTAGATGCACCATACTAATTATATTTGAGACAAAGGGAAAGACATAATAGCAACTAGTGGGAAGAGAAAATTACTACCACCACACACTAAATTATTTGGTGTTTTGCATTCAGGACATGGGTGCCTTCTCCTCACAGTCACACTGGGGAAACTGAGGCTCAGAGGGGCTGGGTAACTTCCCCAGAGTAATAAAACCCTGCTTGGTTAAACTCCTGAACCTGTTTCTTTCACTATGTGGAGCTACCTCCCACCTACAAAGAAACACATGCTTTGGCTATTGTACATCTGAAACTTATTTGATTTTATTAATCAATGTCACCTCAATAATTTTTAATAAAAAAAGAATGTTTCCTCTTCTCACTTTAGGTAATTTATGCATTCATTTTTCTATTGTATTTGTTTATTTTTATAAATATAAGATTAATTCTCATTTGGGGTTTTTGAATTGTGCTGTTTTGCTAAATAATTTAGAACCACTGTAGTTGTGTTGTACAAGCAAAGTATTCTTATTCTGACAGCTATAATGATAAAAGTACTTGAATGAGATTATGAGCTTCAAACAACTCTTCCCTCCACCAGGCTTTCTGACAGATGAGAGTCTGCAGCATCTCCCTTGGTCTTGGGAGAATCCAGCGCATTATTGGCACCTGGATTGTCTCAGACCATTTCCAAATGATTATCAGCAAGGAGGAAAAAAAAATTACAGGACTTTATTGTTCATTAAGATATAATTTTGTAAATATTTACAGAAAACCGCATATTGACTAACAACAGAGCAAATTCTACAGGGTTCATTACATATCACAAGCCACCTAATTCATAGCTGTTATCGGTGTGAATTCTTAATATTGTCAGAATATTTTCCTTCTGTCTTTAAGTACTGCTGCTCTGTCTTCTCTCCCATCTTTTCCTTTCTTAAATCCAAAATGTAAAAATTATTTATTTGCAAACATTCAAGAAATCAACAATGCAGTTTTTGGTTTGTTTTCTTGTTTAAACTAGATTAGAATTCTTATTTATTTTAGAGATGTTGGTGACTTGTTGGCATGAAACAATTAATTTCGGGCAAATGTTGAAGCACTGTGCTAAAGCATGAAAAGAACAGAGCTGCCTATATCTAAAGTCCAAAATGGACCAATCATACGATTTTGTAATTTTAATTAGTTTTACATTGATTGAAATCTTTTTAACCTCAGTCCTAAATATACTAATTCAAGAAATCTTATTTTAAGTAATAATCTCTTCATAGTTGTATGTTATTCTTCCTGATAGTGAGTGTGAACTAAGCAAAAGTCCTTAAAACTACAAGAGAAGTTTCCTACCTAACACAACTTACACTTTTACATCCTTGTAATCTTAATTTTAATGATGATGGCACGTATCCATACTTTTTGGCAACCCATTAAAGTTTCGATATCCATAGGTCTGGGCTGTTCCGTAGTATTTCTCAGTGTAACATTACACAATTTTACTGATTTATGTATTTCCAATTTCGATTTGCCAAGGCAGCTGTAGACTTCAAATCATCGCAATTTTCGGTCTTTTGCATTAAGTTTGGCCTTTCACCGATTAAACATAAATCCAAATCCATTGCATCTGTCACCACTGTTTTTGTCAATTCAGATAAAACTTATTTTCAAAAAAGTAAAAATGCTATTTTTACTCACTGTCTCTATATCTATTTTTCATTTTCTCTATACCTCTTAATTTAAAAATATTTAAAAACGGACATATGAAGTAGCAACTCAGCATTAGCATGATATAATATTTTTAGTTTTAACTCAGATTACTAACAAATAGTCTAATAAATCACTTTAACATTCAAATATACTTTTAATATTACCTACTATAAACATGCCCAAATTGGTTTTCCTTTATAAATTCTTGCACAATCAGATATAACATTCTGACAAGAAAAGGACTATATTAAAAATAAATACTTGAATTTACAGATAGAAATTAACTTCTGAACAAGTTAACTATTGCCTTCTTATCGCAAGAAAAAAGTAGACAAATAGCATATATTTTAATTCTTGTGCAACTCACTTTTAATAAGAAACGAAGTGCTGGAGTAGTCAGCACTAGTAAGGCTGCAAGATTTTGAATATGCCAGAAGCTTATCAGGTACAATATGTTAATTATTTCTAATAGCGTAATGAAGTCTGAGGCTTTCAGAGAGATGTGATTCTGATAATAGGCCTGTTTAAAACATTAAGAAAATCTTGATTATGGGTTGCTCAGTAGCTTCCAAATGCTAAAGGAGAAAGCATTTTCTTCATAGGAGGTTGTCACTCGCAGAAAATGCATTTCCATTACAAGTGATGCAGCAGCATATTTTGGCATCCCCCAGGAGGTAGTGGAACTTTCCAGTGTGAGGTACAGATGGTGCATTCTGGGTGATTTGTGAATCTGATATGGATTGCCATATCTTTCAATAGCCACATATTTCCTATGGGACATTCCTGAGTGCCCCATACGTGTGTGTTGAGCACAGAGAAATCTTAATATGTTCTGGCCTAGGACTCCTAAATTAGGTATTTTAGCACTGGTGCCAATTTATATATTTCTGTGTATGTAGGTGGGCCAAGGATGAATAAATTATGAAGGATCCTGGAATCCTCATGCAGCCCTTAGAACTGACTCCTAGAGAGTGCCCCAATAGAATATTCTAGAGTGATTTTTTTTAATGTCTACCAATTCTCTCATTTGTGTACCTATAGTCATCTTGAAAATATAACTGTATGATACTTTTTACCAGCATATTAAGAAAGAGAGAGAG
>NW_011888783.1:2455883-2479302 GCF_000151845.1 Pteropus vampyrus | reverse complement strand
AAAGAAAGAAAGAAAGAAAGAAAGAAAGAAAGAAAGAAAGAAAGAAAGAAAGAAAGAAAGAAAGAAAGAAAGAAAGAAAGAAAGAATAAGAAAGAAAAGAAAGAAAAAGAAAGGAAAGAAAGAATAAGAAAGAAAAGGAAGAATAAGAAAGAAAAGGAAGAAAAGAAAGAAAGAAAGGAAGGAAAGAAAGAGTATTATCTTTGGATAACAGTAGTATCCTTCTGGCCATAAAATAGGTGATTCTTGGGCTATTCAAGAGAAAAACAGACTTTTAGAGAAAAACATTTTAATACTTTAGCTCATGTCACCCTGAAAAATCCTAGACCATGAAAAAGTTTGAAGACTTCATATTTGTTCTTACCTTTCAATTTAAAGATGCATCCTGATTTAAAAAATGTTAAAATATGAAAATAATATAGCATAGAATTAAGAAGATATATTTGTAACTAAAAATTTGCCTACATTGCTCCAGAATTGCCCAGTCTGAGAACTTGACCTTAGTGTGCACATCTATGGGAATGTAAATCTTTTGATATGCTTATAGGAATAGCTGGAAAGACTCAGGCATAGCAAACTGTATAATCTACAGGATTCACATAATAAAGAAGTCCTTTAATTTTAGTTGTATAATTAGTTGCCATACCAATAGTCATTAATTTTTTTTTTTTTTAACGCCTACAGCACCTGGTATTCCTAGGTGGTCTCCCATCCAAGTACTATCAGGCCTGACCCTGCTTAACTTCTGAGATCAGACAGGATCGGGCTTGTTCAGGGTGGCATGGCCATAGATAGTCATTAATTTTTTAAAATATTTCTTTTATATTTGTTTCTATAGCTCTTAAAAAAAAACTACACTAACATTAAAATACATCTGATGCTAACACATAAGTCACTTGGCCTAATTTAATTGCAACTGCATGATTTTCTCTAAATGTGCAAAAAACAGATACAAAATATTTGTATGTGATTTAGATTGTGTTACACTGTGATTTGTAATTTAAAAATGTAAAATTATCACATAATACTATTATTATTACTTTTATTATTAGTACAGTGTATACATTAACAATTTTAATCTATCCAGGGAAAAAAGAAATTAAGATTACTATTATTTTTTCTTTCAAGACTGAGGATATACAAGAATAATTTAAACTCAAAAACTATAAAACTGAGAACTCAGATTTTCCCCCAAATTTTATGTTATGCCATTCTTTCTTGGGGCTCTTCTGTTTTTTTTTGTTTGTTTGTTTTTTAGTGTGACTTCCATACTTTTAAGTTTAGACTAAAATTTTAAAGAGTTTTCACACAATGTTTCAGAGTATTTTTTAATTTTTTTTCAAAATAAATAGGACTCTACTAATTAAACTCAGTATTTCATGACCTATTAATTCAGTAGTTATAATCCTCTTTAATTGGATTAGCTATAATTATAATTATATGGCTCTCTGAATCATAAAAGGTTAAATACAAGTCATTTTCCATTTAAAAACTTAAATGTGAGTTGATTATGGTAAGAAAGGAAAGATAATTCTTCCTAAGGTTAACTGCTAAGTCTTTTCCTCTATTTTCATGAAGTCAGCTTTCTTATTTCTTGCTTATTTGATTCATAAAACTTCTCAACTCTACAACATACTGTCCAAATACATGGTATCTTTTGGAAATCATTTTTTATAATTTATAATTTTTATAATATAACTAACTCCCACTTAATTGTATGTAAGTGTGGAATGAAATAATTAATTTAGTATGTTCAATAGGTTACATTACCACTTAAATTGAGTATATAATAGTGGTATTACTGACAGGAAGGAAAAGAGAGATTGAAGGCCTTTATAATCAACTCATTCTTCATGAATTCGTTCTTTTACTTCTCTCTCCACCTCTCCCTCCCCTTCATTTTCTTCAACCTTTGATTTCTCTCTCTGCTCCTCCTCCTCGCTCTTCCCATCCTTTTTCCTCTCCTTTTCTCTCTCTCTCTCTCTCACACACACACACACACACACACACACTTTTATTTTTTTTAACACCAAGTTTTAAAAATTATTATGTTCCACCTGCTTCCATTTGGAGACAAGTCATTCAAAGGTAAGCAATTAATTTTAGACTTATCAAAACATTATACTCAAGGGGCCTTTCACAAAAAAGTAATACGTTATTGTATTGAATCACTAAGTTCAAATAATTTTGGAAGCAAAACTCTTAATTTCCTGTTTAGGCATTTTGAATTTAACTATTTCATTTGAAAAAAAAATTAGAAGGAGAAAAAAAGGGGAGGAAAAAGTGCCTAGAAGAAATAATGAAATGAATTGCTACAGTATGATATTTACTTCAATTCCACAAATATTATTAAGGATGAAGCATGCATCAGAAATTCCTTCTTAATAGAGGTATATGGTAAGTCCCCGATCATATATTTAAAAATAATATGTAATCGGGATCATAAAGTACAACATTCTGTGTTCTACTAGTGTCCTACAGAGGAAGAGGAGGAAAGACGATACATAGAAAACAATTCATGAGAGTAGGGTACCCCAGAGATGTGAAATAAGAATTATAACAAGAAAATGAAGGTAAATGGGAAGCAGAGAAAGGAAGAGCATGGACAAGGGCCCTGGGAGCAGGAAAGTCTCAGATGCTTAATCCCATTCAATGGAGTGTAGGTTATAAAGAAAGGGGGTTGTAAAATGCAATTAGGAGAGGATTATTCAAGTGATATCATAGAGAATCTCAATGTTAGTTTTAGGAGTTCAAAATCAACAAAGAATTTCCAACAAGGAAACAATAACCAGAACTGTTTTAGATTGATTCAAAGAGCAACAGATGAGAGTGAGGGGATTCTGGGAGTAGAGAGCACAAGTACAAGATAGTCTCCACTTATAGTCTGAGCAAGACCAATAGTGGAGAAGGTGCCAAGAAGTTCTCAGGAGGAAACAATTCTGAATGGGTCAGACTACATGAAAGGCCTCAGATATTTACATACTTATACACTGAGGCCGATGGGTAACATGTTTTTGGAAACATTGGTGATTTAACAATAGAAGTCGAATTATTATCTTTCTGGTATCAGAAAATGCAGCTATGGTTGTGATATAGAAGACTTCTTGTTCAAGAGAAATGTCAATAGAAAAGGCAAGAACATTCTACTATTTGGTAAGAGGACATATATTTGCTTAGAAATCTGTGACATTGATAGGCAACATCTGAACCAACATAAGTGGCTAAGGGATATTATTACTCTGCATTGCTTCACAGTTGGAAGATATGAATGATGCTTTACAATAGTGGTTCTCAAACTTTAGTGGCAAGACAATTACCTCGAGGGCTTGCTGAGACATAGATTGCTGAGACTCACCTCCAGAGTTTCTGATACTGTAGGTCTGGCTGAGGCTCAGAATGCACATGTCAAATAAGTACGCATGACAATGATGATATAGTACACAAATCACACAAGTATTCAAAAAGGTAACTTACTGGAAATTCAACCTCCTGGACATTTATGGAAAAGCCATTTCCCCTAATAAAGTGCATCTGAGAATTGTGCTGTTGCTGAAAAAGGATTCCTCAGGTTGAAAACAAAACAATGAAGGGCATTTCTATTCCTGATTTCATTTTTGCCAGCAAAAAGGAGCTTGTTTCTGAATCTGAAATAACGTAAACTTTTAGAGAAAGCACCCATGACATTTTAGCAGTCAAGAAAAGGCTATTAAAGTATACATTAACTTTTAGGAAATTATATCAAAAAACAATTTAAAAAGTAACAGCTATCATAGTCAACTTGGGGGTTCCATGGCCAGAAAATTTAAAGGAGGTGGAGAGTAAAAATTAAAAACCTGATAATACAATCACAAATGATACTGATGAGGAAAATAAAGAATCAGTATCTAAGGAAACCAGTGTGGTTGCTTAGGGCTCTCTTTCTGATGAGCTTCAATTTAAATGAAACGTGCAAAATACGAAGGGAAGAACATATAACCAAAGATAAATACAAAAGAGAGGCAACAATCTTTAACAATAGGACCAAGAGGCTAAAATGTCTATTTCTTATCTATACTAAGGTCACTAAAGAGTTTTTTTTTAAAATGTGTATAAAATGTGCGTACATATAATATAAAGTGTAAAAATGATTTTTTAAATGATGGATACAATCACGGCTTGGGGAAAATTATATATTGTTAAATGTGATAAAATGGTGGTTTGCTTCCATTTCTCTCCACTGGGAGAATTATCTTCACATTAGAAAGGATAGCATCATAAAGAGGTAATTGAAGCACAAAATAAAAGCAAAGATTAAGAGAGCATTTAGCCTCTTTAAATGAATGTTCAAGTCCAGACACAGATGAATTACATTTGAAAGGTTGTGAAACAAATCATTCTGTGTAATCACTGGGAAATGATAGCGAATACAGGAAATCCCATAAGATTAAAGACGAGCAAATGACCCAATTTTTAAAAATGAATAAATGTCAAAGCACAGAATCCACAGAGTTGTCAGACAATTATTAACTTTGCAAAATTTCACAAAGGACTGTCAAAGTATTAGATCAGAGCCTCCAGTAAGTCTTGAACAGAAAAACCAAATAAACAAATAACACTAAGGCACACCACGCCAATCTCATGGAATTTCAATTACATTCTAAGACATTTAAGGAAATTTCAGGATGCTCTTGTAGCCATCGACAGAGACTGCAACAAATGCTAAAACATTTAGGTGAATGTGGAACTACAGAAGAGCCCTGCCTTGGGGATTCTAATTGTGAATCAGTAGAATGTACTCAAGAACCACAGCTTCCCTCCTTGGATCTGCGCCATTCAGTTCAACAGTTTTTCTATCAGTATCTTAGCTGAAAACTAAATGGCATTCTTATCAAATACATGGTTGACTCAAAGCTAGCAAAACTGACTACTATCTTTGACAGCAGAAACAGTATATAAACTTATCTTGACAGGCTAAAGGGATGAGGCAAACCCAACATAATGAAATTTAACTGGGATAATAGATGAGACAATGCCAACACAAAACAATTTAACTGGGATAAATAAAAAATCTTAGATTTGTGTTGGAATAGTAATTATACATGTTGAGGACAGAATTTTCCTTGACAGCAGTTCATGTGACAATGACTTGGGAGCTTTAATCAATTACAAATTTACTGAGATAACATGTGAAAGGATTTTGTGGTCCTTGGTAGGTAGAAAGCATTCATTAAATAGCTGTGTTTTGCTGAGCTCACTATGGCTTACGTGTTGCAAACCAACACACGATTTGGCTGCTAATGTAGACTGTATTGCAGGAGTGCAGTGTTCACACTGTGGGAGATATTTCCATTGCATCCTGAACTGGTCAGGTCATTCACAGAGCATTTTGCCCAGTTCTGGATTCTTCACTGAAAGAAGTAAACTGATAAAATAAGTAACATTTAAAAAGAGGATGACCAGAATGGTGTCATTTAGGAAGACAAAGTGTTGGGGAGTGTGGAATGGATGAGACTGAACAGGAGAAGAGAATGACTAGGGTAAGCACTATATTAAAATTTAACAGGTTGCCATGAGGAAGAGTAAAATTTGTAATATTTAAATTCCTCGAGAAGAGCTGAGAGCAAGGTAAAAAGAAGAGGAAAACATTTCAGATCAAAACAAGAAAAAACTTTATAATTTTAATTTTTCAACAAGAAAAAGTAGTATGTCATGAAGTAATGAGATTCCACAGGTTTTGCCAGAGGCTAGTCTGTGGGGAATGTATAGAAGGGATTTCTGAATTGGGTAGGAAGCTGGTCTTAATGGCTCTTGTGGTTTCTACCAAGTTAATTCAATAAATATTTGTTGAACATTTACTATGTGGAAGGCAACCTCTCTTTTGGCAGGTATACAAAAGTAAATGGGATAAAGACTTTATCCTGAACATATCTATGATCTTGTAATAGAGCTGAGGTGTGTACTTCATTAATGTTAAGGCTATAATATTTACAGATAAGTGATTTAAAAGCCAGACAGTACTCTGGAAGCAGAGAAGGGGAAGTGTAGAAACACCTCACTGAACTGCACCCCAAGGATGCATAAGATTTTTACAGTATATAATTGGTGAGAGAAAGAGGTAGTAAAATAATGCCAAGTAGATGGGAAATTGTAGCAAAGATATCAGCCCGAGAGAGAAGCTTAACAGAAAGATGTTTAGTTTGGATGAAGCATGATGCTAAGTGGGAAGCAATGAAAAATAGGCTCAGAGAGAGCCTTGAAAGCTGCACCTTGTCTTCCAGAGGTGAGAAGAATCCACAGCACATGCTGGAGTGTGGAATTCCCATGATTGGAATTTTGTTTTAGGAATTGGCATGAGAAGATAAATTGGATAAAATTGGTACATTTGGAAAGAAGGCAGCCAAAAAGGAGGCAACTTAAGATATTTGTATTTATTCACTACCATCTATATTCCAGAGCATGAAGTCAGGTCTTTTATATAAAACATCTCTCTTAGTCCTCACAGATTTATATGAACAAATGTAACTGAAAAAATGCTGTAGAATTAAGCATACGTTATTAAGTATATGTTATACTGTGATAATATAAACCAGAAACAGCCATAAGTTTCAGGCAATGGATTCTTTCCAGGAAACATAAGAAAGGAATCCACTAGGATACTTTTGAAAGACCCTCTTTGGGGATGTCAAGGGTGGACAGGGAGAGTTTTATGTGTGTATTCATTATATCTAGAATCAAAATATTATATCTAGGGTTTTATATAGGGATGCAGTTTGTAAATTTTAAGCATTATATAAATGTCAAGCATTGTTTTTGTTACATGTAGACTCTCCAAAAAACTATGAACTTAATCTGGCATGTGGAGACAACTCTGGTGAATGAATTACTTCACAGTGGGCCGAATGTGATGTCTTTTGGTTTGAATGTTTTACAACATTGAAGGTATTACCTTTATTTTACTTATTCTAAAGCCATGAAGGAATGAGTATATATTAATTTGTATCACAAAGATAGTAGTTCTTTGCCATTTCTGGGGCAAAATTCTGTCTGAAGACTGACAAATGATGAGAGTAGCAATTAGTAAATTCTCTGATTGGAGACTATTTAAACTTCCACTGTGAATGATAAACAATTGTTAAAAAAAAATCTATGGTCTGGAATACAAGAACTGATAGAATTTATTAGATATGCACCTAAGATCTAGTGGCCTTATGAAAGACTTATATCTAAACACTGAAAAAGTTATCACTTATTAAAAGTCACCACTGAAAAAATACAGTAGACTACTTCATATTCATAAGCCCATGATTGAGAAAATGCAACAAGATTCCAATCGACAAATTTCCTAATTGGTCATATTTTATCTACTTATTAAGGACAGCTCTACATGTCTCTAAGAAAATCAAAAACTAATTACTGACAGTGGTTCTTTTGTGGCTCACTGAATAATTTCAATGTTTATATTACTTGCCCACATTTAAAAATTAGGAAGTACTGCATAAAAATCTATATCTTCAACTTCCTGTGAAAAAAACCAGATCTAGCATGTGTGGAAATATAAAATCATGCAGGATAACTATTAGAAGACCTCACTTGCTCATTTAGACAAGGCATGCTCTTTATTTTACCATGGACCATACCAACTCCTATTACTCCTTTACTTTTTTTTTAACAGCCATATTTTTCACTTACTTGCCTGATCTGTTTCTCTAATCTAATCTAGATCTATTGTTTCTCTAATTTAGAGTTAGTAGCAAAACTAGACATTCGAAAGCAGCTCAAATTCCACCCTGAAGGTGTGGTCTACTGCTCAGCATTATAGCAATTTTTTACACATCAGATAATATCTAGTATATGTGGGCCATTACATTCACTTTATTTTGTTCCTATTAAAAAGCACAAAAAGTAACAAAAACCAGCCTTTGATTTTTATAAATGTATTTACATTGATGTATTTACTTATGCAAAACCAGGTGACAAAATTAAAGTCATCAGCGAGTAACTAAAGTTTATTGTATTTGCTGTGAACTTCAATGACAGGATTTGCTTAATTTACATATATTGAAAATTTTGCATTTATTCATTTATTTAATATCACGGGTGGTTAGACATTCACATAATAAATATGCTTTAACCTTGCATCAGTTGAACTTCAAGAAAAATTAATTACATTCATCATTTCCTGATTTCTTTCTTTCTGTAATTTAAGTATCCCCATGACAACCGGAAATTTTTGCTAATTTATGAGTAGTAGAAGCTCCTCCTCATAGCGTTCTCTGCATTTATCAAGTGATTTCTTGGAAGAACATATAAGACTTATAGTCTTCTTAGCAATATTCTTTAATAGTTACCTTTAATTTAGAATGAAAGATCATATGTACATTATAGCTGTTGATTTCACTTGACTTTTTACTTCACAATGTCCTGCTCTTAGGCCAGTCTGTATTCCATTAAAATACTTATTAGCTATGTGTTTATCTAAGCACTTATATTAAAAAAACAACTACATGTATTACTGAATTATTTTGAAACCTCAATTAATATCAAAACACTTATAAAATTATAAATTGTGATTTATCGAATAAGAAAAACATATAATTCTTTGTTTTCTTTTGTTTTGGTGAGGATGGGATTTCTGTTCAAGTACACTAAGGAGAACAAGGAAAACTTTCATTCATAAGGGTTTATAGTCCTTCCCAAATTGTCACTATCATCATCATTCTCCTCATTTTCTGATTTCGTTGTTAAATATAACTTGGGAATTTTTTTTCTTTTTCTGTAATTTAAGAGACATTAGTATAAAAATAATTTTTCCTAATTGTCCATGGCATGAAATTGAAGAACTAGTAAATAGACTTATCTGATGTTTTAAGATGTTTGATTCTATACTTTTCTATCCTTTTATTCCCATTACAAATTCTATTTTTTCTGAGTATTACATTCTCTTTGTCCAGTAATGGTGCAATAGAGATAGAAGTCGATCTTAGCTTTTTTAGCTTATGTGTCCCTCCTTCAACCGTATTTTTAGTGAATTGTTTTCCATACTTTTTTTTTAATTTGACTTTATCCTTTGTTTTGCAAACAATCGTAAAATTGGCTAAATAAACATATATATGTGTGTGCTTGAATATGTGTGTATGTATGTATTTCAAGATTGATCTGACAATACTTTGAATCTTATTCCAGAATGAAAGAAAGTAAACGACAAAAGGTTAAATAACTTATTTAAATATAATAAGGACATATGCAGAATTGTTTTGCTTTCATTTAATTTTTTAGTTACCTGATTCAGAGAGAAATTAATGCTCCTATATGCTGATAGATAGGTGGTTTAACATATACAGTTTCACTATGAAAAATCATGTTAATTTGTGGATTATTTCTAATTTAACTTTGCAGATATCAACCATTCTAACAGAATGATTATAATAATTAAAGGCCAAATAATGACTAATTTACAATTTGGGAATTTTCTAGAATTTTCAAAAAATACAAATTTGAGAAGTTTTTAATGAATGTCATTATGAGTTAATATACTTAAAAGAAATTAATATGATTTTCTGAATTTTTTTTCTCTTTTTGGGAGAAAATCAGATAAACATTTTTAAAAGATAAATATTTTTAATAGAATAAAACTTGTTTCCTAAAGATTTAAAAGTGCATATTGTATAATGCTAGTCATAGTATATATAAAATTGACTTATTTAATGATATTTAACATTATTAACTATTTCATGTTAACATTTAATACAAAAAGTTTAATTTTGACTTTTTTGAAAGTTGATTATGTAGTTTAATTATAAACCAACATTTTTCATTATAAAATATAGATTTATGTATCTATGTTTTTGATTATGTAGTCTATAAAATACCTAATGAATGGCATATATTAACATTGCATATGAATCTTTAAATTTATATGTATTTCATTTTACTATAAAATCCAAGCTGAAAAGAGAAACCAAAGAGAAGAATATGGTAACACAGTACCAATTTTAAGATCATTTTTCTTTCATATAAGGTATTTGTTTTTATATGAACTTGATAGTAGTATTTTTTAATATTTACATTATACTCAATATCAGAATGATTTCAATTAATAAAGTCAACATTTTTAAAGTAGTATATCCATCATATACTACTATATGGGCAAAAGACTTATCTTTACATAGACTTTTAGGAATGTCTCTCTTGTGTAATTGAAAAAAAAAGAAAAACAAGCAAACGTGAGAATAGAATAGTGGCTAAGGTCATAGATTCTAGACATGATTTGCTCAAGTTCAAATATTGACTTGGCTACTTACCAGGTGTGCTATTTTGGAAAAGTTACTTAACTTCTCTGTGCCTCAGTTCTTATCTATATATTTTAGAGTTGTCACAATGATTAAATGTTTTATGTTACCCACAGAACTTAGAATAGAGAGCAGGACCTAGCAAGGGTCATATAAATTTGTTCTTATGTCAATGTGGCACTTCTAGAATCTGGAATCCTTTTTAAGAGAGAAAGAGAAAGAGAAACTGAAAAACAACTTCTCAGTTGCTTAAGTCAACTGATTAACTGAAAAGCCCCACATACTAATGGTAGCAAGAGAGTGAAACAAAGCATGTTTACTTCTGTGTTTACTGTGTTTGTCTTAAAGAATAAGCTCATGAAAATAAGACCATGAAAAATCTTTCTAAAAATGTAAACATCATGCAAGACAAAATAATCAAAATCTTGCCATCATGCAATGTGCCCAACCTTTTTAGCAACTATAGGAAATTTTAAAAATCTTCATAGTCAGGAAAAAATAAATTATTCTAGAAGAAGATAGGCTACCAGCCAATAAAAATATTGTGGAAAAATAACTAACAGAAACTCCAGGTTTGGTTTTTAGAGTCCCTAAGACATATATTTGATATTGGCTAGATTACAAAGTGACAGAGGATGGGTATAAGAGGAGGAAGGGATCTGAGAATTAGAAAAATTAATGGCCTAAAAAGTATTTTAATTAACTTTCCACACTGACTTTTTTTAAGTGATAATTATGTTAGATTTTTAAAGTCTGATGACAGCATTTTCCCTACAGCCGATTTGCAAGCTCTTCTAAGTGTCTTAGTCATCTGCTTAGTCATGTGCACGGCTACATTTTTGATTCATTGAGAAAATGTGAATATCCTATTTTCTGAATTTGTAAGCTTTATAGAGCCCCATAGCGACAGCCTGTAATTTGTGTGTGCGTCTGTATGTGTAAATTATTTTCCAATTGCACATTTTCTAGCAACTCTTTCAAATCTTAAAAAAAATAAAAATCTTCCAACAAACTGTTGGAAAATGCTGGCTAGAGAAACTTGCATAAGAGCACTCAATGGCAAATTAATGATTTGGTGATTATCCTTGAACTACTTTCCCCATTTACAGGCTAGTGAAAGCTAAGCAACGTTGGTGTAATTACAATAAAGAAAACATAAGCATTCCAGTTTTAATTTTCAAGACCTCATATGCAGTTTTTATTTTTAACTGAAGTAACATATTAGGAAATATCATTAAGAATACTATACATATATAAAGAGATCACAATGGGACTCTAGGTTGCTGCTTTTTGGGGGACACTCTTCATCTTTAAAATAGCTTTAAGACTTCCCATTCCAGTATTATTGGTATCAGTAGCCACAGAATAAAGCAAAAACTTCTGTAGACATTAAAAATATGAATAGATCTCTAATAGTTAAGGCAAAGTCTAAACCACAGTGGGCATATATGTATTCAGGTATATACTGTGAGACAGAAGGAGCATACAGTAGTTTACAAGGCTTACAATAACAAATACTGCACTTCGATTATCTTGCCTTGTGTTTTATTTTCAACTAACATTAAAGAAAATTAATATCTAATTGTGCTACATCTTGATTCAATTTCAACTACCCCTCCAATCTCATTATAACCAACCCCAACCACTTGACTGGGGTCCAATGGAAGCATTTTCCTTACTTCCAATACCACAGCCATTAGTTATTGGATGGCTATAATTTTTCAAGCAGTAAGCAGTTTGCTTTTTTTTACCTTACATCCCCAAGGTACAAATAAATAGATACAGTACTGTATTAATGCCTGTTTTACAAACCTGCTTCAGTTGTGATATACATTTTTAATATAATAAACTGTCTGCATTATGAAGAAAAATTCCAGAACAAATAAACTCATAAAAATTCATTGGTAATGCCTGTTCCTCAATTAAGGAAAGCCTGTCTATTGAGCTTAGGAGAATTACTTGTAATGAGTGGAAAGCTCCATCATGTTTCCCACAATCACTGCAGCTAATGCTTACATTTAAATTGCACAGAGTTATCAATTTGGCCCGTATTTCAAGGACACGTTCCACTGACCTTTCTGTTCTTTTCTTCAGTGATGAAAAGAAAAAGTCTGATTTTTTTAAAGATCTTATTACCATTCCATTTGGGAAAGGAGCAATATTATTTGTCCAAATACAATACAATTTCTGAAGACAAGGTGCTAGATCTGAAAGGTTTCACAGCTTCCACTATAACATGAGTGTCACAGAAGGGCAAGGCGAGGTGATCAGAAATTATAATCACATACTTGATCGACAGTCCATGAAGAAACTTGAGATTTCTGTTCCCCTAGGTTTCCATTTCCTTACCTTGTCCTTCTTCCTACACTTAACATGTTACAGAATTTTGACAATTGAAGAACATTTCTGGAGTACTGATTTCTCTG
Source organism: Pteropus vampyrus (assembly GCF_000151845.1). Classification (NCBI taxonomy): domain Eukaryota; kingdom Metazoa; phylum Chordata; class Mammalia; order Chiroptera; family Pteropodidae; genus Pteropus; species Pteropus vampyrus. The sequence goes on along the minus strand of NW_011888783.1, from coordinate 2,466,611 downwards.
CCTGTGATCTCCTGGTCCATGTGGAGGCTGTGTCCTAAGTCACTGACTATCAGAAGAGCTTTTAAAATAACAGTTTACTCTTCATTATTATTGAAGAATGCTACACTGAGTGATCTAAGGAAGTCTAAGTGGCCAAAGGACACATTTTAATTTTGTTTTGTTCCAAAGCATTACAGAGTAAAGCATGGTGCAAAATTAATCTGGTCGGCAAGAGAGTGTGGGCTACACAAAGCATCTGTTGGCTGCCTCTGGAATAAAAGCACTGCATTTGTCTAGACTTTATTTATGATCTGTTTTTGGCATAACTAGTTGTTACTGCTGAAAGCCAAAATATAGCAGTCTGTGTAACAGATTACCTCAAAAGAAGACAAATTCTAGAGTGGATGTTTTTTTAAATTTTTAAATAAACATATTTTTAGACTATCTTCTGTGTCCAGGAGGTCCCTAAATCCCACAGCATTTCCAGCTTTTTAGAATGGCAAGAAAACCACAAAGAAAAGAGGGAAGGAACAGCAGAATGTCTTTTTTCCTCCCCATTTCCCATGATCACAACCTACCGATCACTTTGTGACTACAATCTTCAGGCCTTTAATTTTTCCTTCAAGTCCTGTTCATTGTCTAACAGGTTTGCAGACATTGGCAGGTCTTGTGGTTCACATAGAGTCTTGAGAAGAAGGGAGCTGTGTCCCTAGGGATGACATTCAGTGAAAGCTTTTCCAAAAGCACTTGTTAGCCTGATGAGTGTATTTCAGCTTCACGTCAACAATTTTTTTTCTTCTTTGTAATTAAATTTGCACAAAAAGCAAGCAGTGCTCTTCTGCCTCCAAAAATATGTATGAGTGGGTGTGTATACAAGAGCGAGAGAGACGAGCATAGTGAGGGAAGAGGAAGGAGGAACTGAAGAAAAAGCTCAAATTATTCTTGTTTTATCTTTCAAGTTTCATTTGGGCTTTTTCTTTATTAGAGAGTGGTGCTTATTGAAGAGTCTTCTGGGAGACTTTTAATATTTGAAGAAATGGAGCTTTGAACTAAGAATATAGGGAGGAAATATTAGAGGCATACTGAATCTAAAAACTGCCTTAGATATGACATTCAGAGTAACAGCTTAGTTGATGAAGTTCTTTCTGCATTTGCCTCATGCAGTACACTCAAGATTCGTGCTTATAGTATTGACAGTAATGGTTACACTACTATTCTCTGAAGAACAGCAAATAACCTGTGCTTAAATGTGTTGTAATCACACATTCTGATGAGAGAAGGGTGTCAGAATAAGAGTAACTTATACCTATCGTTATAAACTTATATATAATTTCTTGGTGAAGGAAGTGACAAACCCATGATCCAAATGGGAACTTTGTAGCTAACTTTCAACTACAATAAATTAATATTTTGGTGCCCTTATTAAGTACAACTTCTACCTAATGTTGACTAGTCTAGAAGGCCCATTGTAGAACAATTTATTTAAAGCTCCAGAAACCAATCCTTTGGTGCCATACACTATTTAAAGCTGATATGAATAAGTTCCCTTTGTCATTTTTAAAATGCACCTTGTTCATCTATGTATGGTTGAAAATTAGTTAAAAGTTAATTGGTGAGCAAATGAATAAACAACACTATCTTTTTTTTTAATCTGTGTTTTTTCTTCACTGAAAACTCAGTTACCCAATTGCACCTTTAAAAAATATACAAGCAAGGACAGTGACATGTAGGAACTGTTATTATTGACAATAAAATGTAGGCTTACATTGACTAAAGGATAAATGGAGTAGCCACCTGTCAGCTATGCCCCTGAAAATAAAGACCAGTGTGAGAAGTCTCATTTGTCTTAATTAAGCTTTGATTTAGCATCTTGGAAAAATCCTCACTTGCTCAGCCCAACACTGTCCAATTGAAGGCTCTTTACAATGTTTAAAAAACTAATCTAAGGAACAGAAACTAAAATCACCACTTGCAGGATGATTTTGGTATATCCCACAGTGTACAACTATTCCACTGTGATACACGGAACGGGTATATCTTGCCTTTACATTGCACCCTAAGTTCTTTGCTCCACTCTCAGTTCTCTCCTGATTTGGGTTACTTTCCCTAAAGTGCCTCATACTCAAGTCATTGAAAGTATTCCCTGGGCACTTACTCCATGGCCCAAGCAGTGAATACTCTGCAATTTCCTTTTGCATTTAGTCCCGTTATAAGTTCCTAGGGAACAAGCGGGAGTGGGGGGAAGTTCTCCCATTCTTTTCTTCACTTTTCCTCAGTCTCCCCTTTGTCTTCAGACATAAGTTCCATCACTACACTATATTCTTGGAGAAAAGGATAAATGGAATACATCGAGGGTGCATTTTCATTCTCTCCAGAAAGTTCAGGATGAGGTGGTTTATACATTATTTTCTATGAGGTTTTCTCCCCTAGAGATGGCTTACTCTCTGAAAGCACAGGCATTAGATATTTTTAAGTTCTCCAGGTGATTCCAATGGCCAGCAATATTTGAAAACCACTGACCCAAATAACATTTTAAGATGAGCACCACTGACTATTGTATGGAGAATTGTTTTGAGAAATCAAGTGTTCTATTTTCACATGTTAATTGTGAGATATCTGAAACCTGAGTCTAGGAGCAAATATGCTGATTAAGAAACTGTAGGGAAAAATTGAGAAAAGTGAGGGGTATTTTTTTTCTTGTTTTTTTTTTTTTTTTTAGTGAAAATAAAGAAAGAGATTATTGGAGTTTGGAGGTTAATTTCAAAGATTATTCCTCTAGACTAGAGGTGTAAGCAGAAACTAAAGAGTAAATTGTTTTCACATAAACTTTTCTCTGATACGTGAAAGTGCCACCCCTTAAGGACAATCGCAATACGCCTCCTTATTCTCTCCACTCCCGCAGAGAGGCTTTCGTGATGAGTGTTGACATAGTCTGACCTTGTGGTAGCAAGAACAGGTGGCAGCACCAGTGGTTTGAAGCTGCACCCCCAGCAGGCCTGCACCTGGCTTCCTGAGTGAAATGACCAAAGAGAATTGGGCCTGAGAGAAGGAAAAACATAGATGTTCAACGCTGCCTAAAGGTAATTATTCAGGAATCTTGTGAGTCATGGCCTTAGCTTCTTCTAGAGTGGTTGGGAAAGATTTATTCAGGGAGGAAGAAAGGTAGAGGTCCCATAATAGCTATTAGGGGGTGGTAATCCAGAGAAACATGTATTACTCACAAAGGAATAATGCATTCATGCATAATCAAGAACTGAGTGCACTAGAATGGCTGCCAATTTTTACCTCAAGCATAACTCAGCGATCCATACTGTCCGGTTCAGGACAACACTGGAGTGACTGAGCAACTTGAAGAGCTGTCTTTTATACTGTTAAATACTAAATGCAAGACTTGCATTAAGATAGGATAATAAGCAATAGGGTCTCTTTACCTACAAATCTGTATCATTTTTAAATGACTGAAGTATGCATCAGAATTAAAGATTTCCCTCCAACTTGTTCTATAGGCACTAAGTTATTTGTACCACTGCTATTGTAATTATTTCTAACCTCCTGGAAGGAAGTTAAGCAAAAGAGAGATCAAGACTTAATTTAATACAATAGGGTCATGTGAAAAGAATTTGAAGCTGCTGTAAAAGTAATGAGTGGCCTCAGGGAGCAGAGTCACACTTATCAACTGCAAAACATCTCATTTGAAGTTGTTATAAAAATTGCAAAAGATAATATTTATGAACTAGCTAGTATGGTGCCTGCACATAGTAGATAGTCACTAAATATTTACTTCAATAGAAGTGAGCATAGATAATAGATTAGTAAAAAGGAAAATTATTGAATAAACTCAGGGCCATTTGATCCATGAACACTTATGTTTATTTAACTAATAATTGTATTTGTCTAATACGTACAAAAGAACTATGTGGAAATAACCTATAGACCACTAATATTAAGTAGTTGAGAAATGCTATTATTATAAGCTGAGACAATTATACTTAGAATACAGTTAATCAAATTCTTATTTCAGTAAATTAATGAACATGCACAGTAAGAATAAACTGGTCACATGTTGGTTTTCTTTAAAACCCTATAATTTAGAATCTTATGCTTAAAAATATTAATTTGGTATCTCATTTAAACTGTATGCCAATATTAATTTCAAGAAGACCAATAATCAGCAAAAAAGCCTACATTTAAATATTTGAATTATTACTCTTGGTATTTCATAAGTCTAAGAATTAGTTTATTTGCTCAATAGATATATTAGAACTTTATAAAAGAAGTACATTTTACATATGAGAAAAAGTAGAGACTAAACCGAATTATTTGCTAACACTTAAAATAATTCGAATGTATTTTATACAGTATAATATACCTGAATAATGGTATTATTTTTGAAAAATTTTGGATTCTCTCAGATGATTTTGCATCCGGCTTCCCACTGCATTTTTCCTGGAGTATATTCATTTTATATCTGTCAATATATTGATGCACAGCCAGTTCTCCAATGCATATTTGCTGATTCATCACCACTGCTGTGCAGACTCACTGATGTGGGCCAACGATCAGATGCCAGTGTCATCTTTATCCTGTCTATGGTAGACCGACAACTATTGAGCAGGCTGACTTTCATGTATTTTGCCAACCACATGACATTCTAATCAGACTGTTTAAAATCCACATTCAGAAGATGGATCATAACTCGCGATGGCTAATATCTGTTGATTTACCATTCTTATATTTCCTGGGGGGAGAAATCAACACCTGTGGTATGAAAAATGCATACTATACACTGTCTACAGTGTTTATTTTCTGTTTTGAAAGATGCTGATCTGCCACAGATGCCAATGTACATTCTAATGCTTGAAATACTGTATACTCGAACGGGGTGAAAGTGCTGATGCTGCTCAAATATGCATGAGGTGGCTGATGCCTACTTGGGAACACACCAGCACTGCTGGCACAGGTTCAATCAGTAAATAAACATAAAATAGCCTTTTTCATTTTTAGATACAATTTTTTCAAAACCAGCTTGTATTCTTTCATGGTGGTGGTGGATACAGGGTGAATGCCTGTATCTTACATTTAAAGGCAGAAGAAATTCAATTCTATGCTAATTCCATTAACCAGTTTTTGATTAGAGATGTGGTTGCTGTTGAAAATGCGGAAGGTTTTCTGTGAGCTCCCAGTGGGTCTCTTGGGTTTCTTTAATTAGAGGAGTCAAAAACTTGAACTAGTAGTGTTACACTTCAGTATATGCAATCCAGGCTTGTGACTTGTGTCACCCAGAAATGGTGGGTGTGTGTATGGAGTGGGAGCATTTGAGAGTTACTAAATAATACAGAACACTGTGTCAACTATCTCTAATGGATAGGGCAGGGTTGTTTAGAGCTCTGTGTAAGAGATGATTCTGATTGAGGGTATGGCTTGAGTACACAAGAACATACTGATAACATGAACACTTTACTTTCTACATTAGTTCGATAAACATACTAATTTAAATCTCTGACTTAGATATGACTGATTTACTCCTCAAATTCCACAGATCAAGAATAGTAGAGAGTTTCTATTTAGAAATTACTTCAGTGCCTGTGTCTCTTATGAGAACCACAGATAGAACTTCATATCAACTTTAATAAATGTTATCATTTTATCATCTATTCCATTTGTTTGGTGGCAATGAATAAAGTAGCATCTCTTTTTAATAATCTATGTATATTATTTGTGCCTGCATATCACTGATAGCAGTTATGTTCTTTCCTCTATTTCATCTGGAGACTGTTCAGGCGGACTCTGGAGGGCGGTTCTGCATATATTCCACATCCACAGTCTAGTGAAACACAGCAGGTCCCTCATGAAGCTGAGGACAGTGCAGCCACCATCTGCACACAGCCGATTTTGAAGGCTTCTCTGCTCTTTCCACCCCAGTCTTCAGAAAGCATCTTCCTCTAATCTGACAAGTTTCTATAACGTTGCATCTTGAGAAAAAAGGTTTTAGAGGGTTTTTAAGTATTTTCCTTCCAGACAGCCCATGAGATCTTCATGCAAAATTTTCTAAACCCTTCTCAGAAACTTTAAATTGGATATCAATAATTCTTCCTGTAACAAAAAGTGAAGATTCTTTCTTTGGCCGATTCACCCCACTGGATGACAACCATCAGATTTGGGTATTATACGTATCTCTTTGTTTGTTTTCAAAACTTCTGCTTCCGGCAAAATCATTTAGACAATCATGAAATATTTAAAATAGTATAAAGCTGGATGACACCTTAAATATCAAGATGTTTTTGACTTCGAACCTATTAGGAAGAGTAATTTCATTTCATTAACTAAAGTGGCTGTCTTTGTCACTCTGGCAAATCAAATGACTTGGGAACAGTGTCAATGCAGACAAGAATAATAAAGAGAAAGCATAGATTTTTAATAAAATAAGATAAAGATTGTGAAAATCCTATAAACACTTGGTTTACATAACTGTAATTCTGAAGCATTATTATTAAAACTAAGACTGCGTATAAGGTTCTTATCAAACTTCAACTATTCAAAACAGGCATAAATTTGTATTCAGAGGATGAGAATTCCTCAATTTGGAATCTATGATTCTAGGTCATGGCTCTAATTGAACAAGGGAGAGGGGAGGCTTATCAGTCCTTCTGGAATTCCCAGATTGTTTTTTCTCTCTGGAATCAGTTTAAAAATTTCCAAGGTAGTTGGCAGTGCTTCCCAGCAGCTGCCCAAGTAGCAACTGCAACAGCTGGGTCAGTACAGCTACTGTTACAGCAAAGAAGGCTTCCAAGGCTCATAAAAAGTCTAAATAAGTAGAGATTTTATTTTTTTTGTCAAAAAAAAAAAATGAAGTCTAACAGTTGTTTCTATGAGATCTAAGATTTTCAGATATTTCTGTTTGCAATATCACAAAGAAATTGGAAAAAGAGTCAGTTAGAGACCAAAGCTGTTAGTTATCACTCATTATGTTACATGATTTATAGCATATGGCATAATGCTTTTGAACATAAGAAACATTAAAATACAAGGAAAGTTTGAAATAAACAGGATAACAGAGCCTTCAACACCACTTACCCTTAACCTTTTCTTTCATTTACTGAATATCTACTGAATACCTATTCTGAACCAGGCACTTAGGTTGACACTGAGGATACAGCTGTGAAAGAAGGAGACGAAAACCCTTGCCCTCTTAGAGCTTACTTTCAATATTTTTAGTTAATCCATTAATTCCATAGTTCCTAATTTCAATAAATGATCTCATATCCAAAATGCTAACAACAGGTAGTATTTTATGACTTTCTATGGGCCAGATACTGTTCTGGTACTACACATACATTGGCATGTTTAATTCTCCCAGCAACCTGATAAGGCAGAAACTGTTTTACAGATGAGAAAATTAAGGAATTCGACTGCCTGAAGTTCCACAATTAGGAAGTGGCAGCACCAGGATTTAAATCCACACAGTCTGCCCATAGAGGCTGCCTTCTTAATCCCTCCACCCTACTGCCTTCTCATAGTAACAAACACTGCAATTAATAATAGGTATTCCTGATTATTTTGTTTCTGTTGACTTAAAAATTAAATGCATTGTTACTTTGTTTCTAAAGAACAATTTTCTGTTTATAAACCGGGTATATCACCACTAACAAATCCTACATATGCCAGAAATACGCAGGCCATGAGAGTACTTAAAAATAAATGCAGAAATCACAGTTTCAAATCTGATTCTGAATTTGGCAGTTATAAATAATCACACTTAAAGTGTTCTCTCACCTCTAAGCCAGTGTATATGGTATCTGTAGCATTAAGTGCCATTTATTTTGGAGTATGTGCAGGATCTTGAGGCCATGCAAAATGACCGCCGGGACAGTTAGTCTAAATCCTTCCTTTTACAGATGAGGGACTGAGATCGAGAAAGGTTTCCTAAGGTCACACTTGAGAGCATCATCTCACTTAGAGACTTAGTAATATTTCCATTTGTTCTTTAACCCAATTTGAAGATTAATGGACCAGGTGCAGTTTTATATAAAACTGAAGATAAGATAGCTGTGAAATTCTCTCCCTGGCAACCTCCAGAATGTTTAACATGGATAGTGTGATTTCAGGAAATCAACACTTGGGATACTTCAACGAAAGATTTAAATTTTCTTCAGAATAGAGGGTGCTCACATCCAAATATGATATAGATGAAGCTTGACTAAGGGAACGTGATGACACAGTATAAACCATTATTAACCTTGGTGTCAAACAGAGCTATGTTTGAATCTTGATTTTGGCTCAGTAACCTAGATCTCTTGGGCAAATTTTTTCTCGGAGCCTCAGTTTTCCCATCTGTAAAATGGGGGCATGAATGTCTATTACTTAGGTTGTTATATAAACTAAATAAGATACTGCATTTTAAATATTAAAACAATAAAAACACATCCCCAAAAAAGTGAGTTTCAGTACCCTCTGTGGTTCTCTTAATTATTTTGACGGAAAAGGGAATTCGTTCACAAGATGTAGACATCATTTTGATACCACATATTGCCCTTCTAGGCTTATATATACCACTTTTCCTCCCGTTGAAAATCTCCTAAATTTTAGTAAAAGTATACCTTAGCAGTTTGCTAGCTCTTTCTTCTAGACTATGGCAAAAAGGACAGATAAAATCTTTGATAATATAAAATCTTTTTAAGCTTAAGAAAACTCCTCATTGTCTGGCTTAAAATAACATTTTTAGCTTCATGGGCACCCTTCCTCTCCTTGCAATTAACATTCTAGTGATGCCAAACCATCTGTTATTCCCTGAAAATGCCATGCTGTTCCATACTTCCACGTATTTACATGCCATTTCCTCTGTCTCCAATGGCCCTTTCTTTCGTGTTCATTTGCCAAACTCTTGCCTGTCCTCTTGCACTCGTGGTAAACTCCTTCAAGGCAGGATCTATGCCTCCCTGGCACAGTGCCTGGGACACGAAGTGTATGAGTACCATGCAAATGTCTGTTACATGAGTGAATGAGGCAAATGATCCAGCAGCACAATTCCATATTTCTTTAAATTAGATTTCACAATAGTGTAAGGAAATTTATTTGTGCAATTGTATACCGGCTCTCCAAGAAAGACTGAAATCAGACTTAGAAAAATTTGACTGATGGCATTATTGTTCAAGTGCGATTATAGTTTCATGAAGGATCAAATTTGAAGGACAACCCTTATTAGGATATATGTTTTGGAGATTACTCCTCTAATGTATTATATGTCAAGAAATTTGTAAATCTAGATTTATTATTTTTAATGTGAAAACAAGACAGCTCTGATACCAGCCAAGCATTTTATCCATCAGTAAAATATATTACATGGCACATAGCTGGAGCTTATAACCATATTTTTAAAGTAACACTACATGATACTCAGTGGAAGATAATATACTGAAAACCTACCTGAAAATATATCAGAATATCACTAGTTATAAAAATTATTTCTGGTTACATGGATGAAACTAAAAATGGTTAATTTTTCCTTTTTTTTTTCCTACACTACAGTCCTTGATACTAGAATTTACTCCATACTTTAATACCTCGAGATCCAAGGAGAGACTCAAAACTAAGCCTTTAAAGTATGAATCCTTTCCAAAAATAACTAAAACTACTCAAAAAATGATCAGCTGAAACCAAGAATAAAAATAATTGTGCACTATCCATTTGTCAAGAGGAAATGTTTAGTTCATGAATTTAAAAAGAAAAACTGGAAAATGATAAAAATGCCAATTTATTCAAAACCTAAACTATTTTTGAAAGTTTCACTCATGTCCTACTCCTTTCTGAGGTTTTCCCTACTGACTACTTACCCTTTGATTGATCATTCTTTTCTGAATTACTATACATCGTGTCTTTTGGTCTGATTATTTTGTTTATACACATTTTCACTCTCTTAAAGAACTATGACCTCTTCCTCAAGGAAAGGTGATTATGTTATACAAATTCTCTCCAAGTCCCACTGCGCTATACATATAGTAGATGCATAATAAAATATTTGCTGATTCTTATTTAACAAATGCCAAATGTGGAATTGCAATCCCAAAAATTGAGATTGTTTTGTGCCATTATTATTTGTTGTTAAGGAAGACCTCCAAGACAAGAGTGTATTCAAGGAGGAACCGAGTACATAGTGTTAAGAGGGGAATAATGGCAGAAGGACAGCATCAGGGATTAATTCTTCACTTGAAAAAATAGATCGTCTCCTTTTCCCTAGGCAGTCTGCTGCTGAACAAAAATGAGCTACAGTCACCAGATTGGTTCATTAAAATATGGTCCCTTTAGTTCACCATGACTCATCTTTATGATGAAGCTGTGATTTGGGGAATCAAATGTGATAGTTTTGCTATTCTCCTGACACCCAAAAGAGTAACATAAAACTAATTTTTAATGACTTCATATTCAGTTTACTGCCATTGTATAGCTCAACCTCTGTATGGAGCCAACACCTAATAAAATTTGATAATGCAAAGAACTGTCATTGTGGTCCCTTTGAGCAATGGCCTACTCTAAGTGCTTGGTATTAAAAGTTTGTAGATATGTTCCAAGGAAATGCTCTAGATAATTAAAAAGTCCTTCACTATACTTAAATATCTCTTACTTCACTGCTCTACTCTACTAAACTTTATTGTCATGTTAACATGATTATTATCTGTTTTATTCACTTCTACATCCCATGAACAAGTGATACATAAAATGTTGAATTAATAAATGAAAAGTCTTTCACCATAT